>NC_139655.1:8461736-9061736 GCF_951799395.1 Argentina silus | reverse complement strand
GTTCCAGTCGAGCTAGAGGCATCGTCATTCCAGTCAGAATGAGCCAAAGTGGCTTACATCATCACCCACCTCACCGGCAGAGAGGAGGCCTGGGCCACAACTGAGTAGGCAAGGAATTCTTTAGTCTGCCATTTCCAGAAGGTTTTCACTAATTCTTTGACGCATTCTTTGGCTTTCCGACTCCATCAAGGACCAGTTGGCTCCTCTTGAGCTGGCTTCCAACCTGGACTCTCTTTTTTTATCTGGCCATGAGAATCGTTGTCGTCTCCAAAAGAAGAGGAAGAGATCCAGGGCTGTGGTCACTGTTGATCGCTCTTCGTCCTGGCGTCTTCCTCAATGGATCCTGCCGACGGCTGACTCATCTATGCCCCCTGCTGCATAGGAGGAGTTCATGCAGCTAGGGAGATCCAGGCTTTCTCCTGAGGAGCACCAACGTCGAATACGGGAGGGCTGGTGCATCTACTGTGCTCATGGTCATTTCATGTCTGTTTGTCCTGTAAGACAAGACTCATCAGTTGAGAAGAGGGCGCTGATGTATCTAACTGTTTTTTCCGCCAATCCATGTCGTTGTTTTACTTCTGCACAACTAATCGTTTCTTCTTGGACTATTAACCATCCTGTGTTTGTGGACTCCAGAGCGGATAAGAGTTTCATGGATTGGAGGTTTGCTAAAGGACATGATATAGATGTTGTTCCTCTGCCCAAGCCATTAGAGGCCAACGCTCTTGATGGTCGCTTATTATTATTAGTCACTCACTGCATGGAACCTATTCAGATTATCATCGCCAATAACCACACGGACACCCTGAGTTTTGATTTGTTCAACTCCCCGTTACAGCCTCTCATTCTGGGATATCGCTGGCTTGCCAAGCATAACCCCCACATAAACTGGTCCACTGGAGAGGTTACGGGTTGGGGCAAGGGAAGCTCACCCTCATGCTTTCCATCCGTTATGGTTTCTGAGTCTCCTTGATCTTCGGCCTCTGTATCTCCAGTGCTTCCTGGGTCTCATGTTTCCTCATGTCCCCTAGTTTCTTTGGATTCCTGGACCTCTTGAGTGTTCCCCCCTGTTACCTCGACCTTAAAGAGGTATTCAACAAGACCCGTGCTACCTCTCTGCCTCCTCACCGGTACTACGACTGTGCCATTGACCTGCTCCCAGGATCTTCTCCTCCCAGAGGGCGTCTCTATTCCTTATCAGCCCCAGAGAGGGATGCTATGAAGGAGTACATTGACTCTTCCCCAGCTGCTGGTATCATTCGTCCTTCCTCTTCTCCTACTGGGGTTGGTTTCTTCTTTTTTGAAAAAAAGGATAAGATCCTTCGTCCCTGCATAGACTACCGAGGTCTGAATGATATCACTATAAAGAACAGGTACCCCCTCCCTCTTATATCATCTGGTTTTGAACTGTTACAAAGGGCTAAGATCTTCACAATGCTTGATCTCCCTAATGCCTATCATTTGGTTAGGATAAGGGAGGGGGACAAGTGGAAAATGGCTTTCAATACTCCTAGTGGTCACTATGAGTACCTGGTTATGCCGTTTGGACTGACTAATGCTCCAGCTGTTTTTCAGGCTCTTGTGAATGACACTCTTCGGGACATGTTGAATAAGTTTGTTTTTGTTTACCTGGATGATATCCTCATCTTCTCCACTGATGAGGAGACCCATGTCCAATATGTCCACCAAGTTCTCCAGCGTCTCCTCGACAACCAACTGTTCGTAAGAGCTGAGAAGTGTGAATTCCATGCCTCCACGGTGGCTTTCCTGGGTTTCATCATTTCAAGAGACAGTATTCATATGGACCACGCCAAGGTTAGTGCGCTTGCCGAGTGGCCCTTGCCTATCAGTCACAAGCTGGGACAGCGGTTTTTGGGCTTTGCTAATTTTTATAGACGCCTTATCAGAAATTTTAGCACTGTTGCCGCACCATTGCATACCCTCACCTCCTCATCTGTCAGGTTCCAGTGGTCTCCCCAGGTGGACCAGGCTTTCCGGAGGTTGAGGGAGAGTTTCACCTCAGCACCCATTCTCAGTCTCCCGGATCTCCGGCGGAAATTCATTGTGAACCCTGCTTTGCCTACCCCTTACTGGATTATCTGTTTTACCAATTGGCTGCCTACCTGTGCCTGCCTACTGCCTATCAAACCTTTTCTGGAAGTAAAGACTATTCTTTTGAATTTTAAGTTTTGGTCTCTGAGTTGTGCATTTGAGTCCTCTGCTTGAGTATTATATTAATTACAGCAATGATGTCGCTGGGGTACCGTGACGGCAATTGGGAATCAGTTCGACTATTTGACATGTTTTATTTCAGGTCATTCACCTCGGCAAAACAATCACCAGGAGTCATAGTTGAGTAATTCTAATGGATATGCTTACAATGTGTTATAGTGTGTTTACAAACATTGCCGCTTGATGAATTACGTCATTGCACATGGCATGTACATTTTTTTGATTGAGTCATGAAAGCTGAGAGAATGCATGATGATGGTATAGGAGTTGGTTCCATTGCTTCATCCTCATTAAAATAATGTGATATTTAAAAAATGTCCACTCTTCAGCTCTGTAATTCATGAGCTGCTATAATAAACTACATTTTGGCAAACTACATTTTGGCAAACTACAGTTAAGGCAAACCATTCTCTTTTCAAACATCCTTCACATCTCTTGTCACCACCTTGTGGTGGCTTTTGGCAGTACTTCACAGCTTGTGTCTATTGCAGCAGTGGCAATGAGGTAGACAAACAATGTCGGCCTGAACCTATTAACCACTGGCCCACTGTATAATTGTTCCCCTGGTGGGTCCTGCTTGTGGGTCTTCATATGGCTAAACAGGCCGATCCAGGAGGCAGATATTTTGGTGCAGTGTGGGCAAGATTGTGTGGTGGTGGTGGTGGTGGTGGGGGGGGTCTAGGGCCTTCTTGATGGAAAGCCTCTCCTTTCAAAGTTGCCTCTTTTTCATACAGTGCAGAACCCTCCTAGAGGGTTTCCCTCCATGTCAACCTTGCAGTGTCCTCCTAGCTGGGTATGTCAATGTGGCACTTTTTGAGGTTTGTTTTCAAGTTGTCCTCCAGCGGCCCACTGTCCTGTGTTCAGTTGAGAGTACATGACCTGTTTCGGGAGACGAGAGTTGGGCATCCTGACCACATTACCAGTCCATCTGAGCTGGTGTTGAGTGATGTTGGTGGTGATGCTGTTGATGTTTGCCTCCTCCAGGACACTAGTGTTGGTGGTGATCCTCATCATGTTGCGGAGGCATCTTTGGTGGTGCGACTCCAGGGTTTTAAGGTACTAACTGTGTAGGTGTAAGGCTTCACTGGAACTGCTTAGGTGGTGGTGTATTTCTGCATCAAGGTAGGGAGAGTGGTATTGTCAATTGTCATTTCAAGGGTGGTATTGTCAGCATGTACCAGTGTATTTTTGTCAGGAAGTGGTTTGTGTAGCATTTAAGTCTTTCTTATGTTTAGGGCCAGACCCAATAACTTGTATGCCTTTGCGAAAGCATCCAGGATGCATCCAGGATGGAGGTCCTTGTCTGAGTAAGCAGTGATGGCGTTATCATCTGGAGCTCCACAATAGAACTGTTGGTAATTTTGCTCTTTGCCTTGAATCTGTTGAGGTTGAAGAGTTTGCCATCTGTTCTGTGCAAGATTTGGACTCCCTGAGGTAAATTTTGGCCAGTGAGGTGAAGGAAGGCAGCAATGAAGATAGAAAACAGGGTGGGTGCAACGATGCATCACTGTATAACTCCAGCATCCACCTTAAAGGGTTACGTTACTCGAACTTGAGACCTCTGGCTTGCCAACACACGTGACCGTCTCCTCAAATAGCTGATGTTAACCAGCTATGCTATTGAAAAGCTAGCTATTCGACAGTGCGGGTGAAGGTATTTGAACTTGAGGAGTGAGTTTACCATCTCAACTCAGTTACACTCGCCCCTCTAAACTAATGACACCACAGCAAGCCCAGCTGTCGAGCTGAACCCAACTGCGTATCTGGATCACAGGCACCAGTGAAACAAGTTGTTGCAAACAGTTAGCCCAGCAATTTGACTTGCTCTGACCGAGTCTTGAGTATTGCGACTTGCCTTGAACACACGTGATCGTCTCTTCAAATACCCAATGTTAACCAGCTACAGTATTGACAAGCTAGTTATTTGACAGCGTGGGTGGAGGGATTTGAACTTGAGTTTACCATCTCAACTCGGTTACATTTGTACTTTTTGGTCTCATGGCCGAGCAGTTCTGCACCCTTTTGCTGGCATCACCCATACTTTCGATGACAAGCCTCGGCAAACTCAAAACTTTTTTGCACCCTCCTTTTCCACGAGTTGAAGAAGTGAACCTGGACGCGATACTACGGTCGGGAATTATGGCTATTTTTAGGGCACCTTTTCTATTCCTTTCCCCTACTGGGGTGAGCAGAGTGAATCCAAAGAAGGGCTGCTCAGTCATGGGTGCAGCTTCTCTTTCCTGCTCCCATCATATTTCCTGATCGCCACAGGACTTTAATCCAAGTGTTTGGTCCCTTTTGGGAGAACGTTTGCACAGGCAGCCACCACATGGTCCTTGACAGAGGGGGCCAGGGTCCAACAGCATGGAGACCAAGATGATTGGGGACCTCCCTCTGCTGCAGCCTCCCTCTGCTGCAGCCTCACAACCATTGTGGTTTGCCATCATCTTCCGCCTGCTCTAATAATCAACTATTTGTACAAAGTTGCACACAGATGTTCAGTGTCCATTTAATATTGATGTATTTTGGTCTGAACTGATTCACTGGTAGTTGTTGAATGTAATACTAAACCATAACAGAACATAACTGTAAGCCCATCAGAGAGGAAAGATGATTTATAAGAATAACTGATTCATGTAAACATCCAACTGCCTTTTGTGCTGTCAGCATTTAATAACATTTGCACTGATTGCTACAGTCCTGTTCGCTAATCTGACCAATCAGATGGAGAATGTAGGAGTTGTAATCACTGATTTGATAAGAACTCAGAACTTTGTCAAGGACCCAAAGCCTGAATGGTCGACAGAAAAGAGGGCAACCTGTTTTACATTGTACATGCATGCAACAGAGCAAAAGAAATGCACACACTGCAGTCCCTTTTGTTAGCTTTGTTGGCTAGAGGATTAAGTCAGCTAATATAGGCTCACTCAGACTACAATCTTTGCACAAACTGCAATGAAGTACAATCTATTAAAGTATGCTGTCTTAGGATGGGCTATTTTAGACTATGATTAATTGCCTGCAGCTTATCAACATTTGCTGACATATGGTGAGAGGACAGGACTTGATGGGGTGTCAATCAATATGTCCATGATTTGAATGTGTGCTTATATTATATGTATTTTTTTCTGTTAGTGTAGAAAAATACACTTACAGAAAATGTTGACTCCCAAGTGTGTATTAATTCAATGTCATATTTTCTAAGGTCGACTTGTGGCGCTTTTTGGGGAATAGCTATCCACAAAGGATTGACAGATCTTGAATTATACTGTTTTAATGATGCATATTATTAATGCTGTCGTCTTTTTACATTTTTTCAAAGAAGTAACAAAAACAACACTAAGAGTCCCTTTGAAGTTCTTTTGAACATCCTCTTTTATTAAATAAACTTTTTTGAGAACAAAATTGTACTTTTACTGTAAGCTTGGCAGTTCATAGAAATGGATCTTCAAATGAATTATATCAGTTGGAAAACAATATAAATAATTGAGTTAGTGAAATATCATAAGAGGCATTGACCTGGTTATTCAGGGTGAACCAAGTTGAAAGAGGTCAAACGTTATACAGTGTATATTATAAAGTATTCAGACCCCTTCACTTTTTCCAAATTTTGTTGTGTTAGACTCAATTTAAAATGGATTAAATTAAAATAATTTGCCATCAATCCACACACAATACCCCAGAATGACAAAGCGAAAACAGGTTTTTAGAAATTTCAATACATGTATTAAAATACCTCATGTACATAATTATTCAGACCCTTTTCTGACACTCTTAAAATTAGCTAAAATGCAAAAATCACAACATCAACAAATCAATCAATAAGTTGAATTGAGTCCATCTTAATGCAAGGATGTTCATGTCATTTTGGAATTAATATCTTTATTTATATAGGGTCTCTGATTTGCATAGGAATCAATTACACACTGTGTGGATCAGGTTGTCATTACAAACTGAGCAATTGGAGAGGAACAAAACTGCTCAAGACTGTGACCCTGAGGCCTGGGGAGACTTACAAAAATCTGTAATTGATTCCTTTTAAAATCTGAGACCCTATAAAAACAAAGATATTAATAACCAAAATGACATGAACTATTATCCTTGCATTAAGATGGACTCAATTCAACTTATTGAGTGATTTGTTAATGACATTTTTGCATTTTATCTAATTTTAAGAGTGTCATAGCAAAGGGTCTGAATACTTATGTACATGAGGTCTTTCTGTATTTCTTTTAATTTATATCTGTATATCTCCAACTTTTTAAAGTTATGCTTTTATCAAAGCAGTGTGAAACTAATGAAACTAACCACTAGTTTTTTTTCTTTTAGTTTTTGCATTCGATCAGTGTTTTGGGCCATATTGTCCAGGTTGTGGCAATGGAACTGACTGTAGATCAGACAAGTTCCCCACTGATTGAGAAATAATTGCTCAGCTCAGAGAAATGTACGTAATTAAACCACTATGGGTGTCTCTTCTTTTGAAGTCATTTCACAGCATCTCCTCTTGACATCTCTGTCTGTCTCAGATTGTAGAAGTACAGTGTCACTGTCAAAAGCAGACAGCCTAGCCATGCCAAACTCTGTGACCCCTGTCTGTTAACCGCAGGGGAAGAGTTTTGACTTGACCCCCGGCTGTGTGGCATGACGCATTGTGTATTCATGAGCCTGCCACCACCGTACTAACGAGTGACGAAAGGAATCCTGCCAGCTCATGTTGAGGGTGGGGTTGATGGTGGGTGGATTTTTCCAATGTATTTATGATGGGGGAAAAAGGTATATATGTATGCAGTATCTACTGAATAAGAATATCACCTGGGCCTCCCAGCATTTCCAATTTGCCAGGTGATTTTTGCTTGTTTTCCATTGGGAGCAGTCTGACAACATCAGGCTAGCAATTTGTGATTTGCTAGTGCTGCATGTTAAATGTAATCAGTCAGCATTTACTTGGTAATTTGGCCTGTCACACAATTCGTTTTTCTGGTTATTTCCCTCCCAAAGTGAACACACAGTAAAAATCAATGTCTGTTTTCATCAACTGAAAATATTGACATGTGTCAAGTCTTAGTAACATGCTAAAGCTGCCCTTTCATTTCATCAGAAACTTTTTTGTGCTGTGTAGCAAAGAGAAAATGTCACCCACAACATGCTTTCCTCCCCCTAACACTCATTCTCTGCCCTCCTCCAGCACATGGAGGAGAGAAACATCTGATGTTCAGCACACTCAATATTTTATTGGCAGAAGGCAGCACCCGGGCATGGTCTGCAGCCCAAAATACACTCTGGTCCAACAGCCCTAGTGGCTTAAGCTGTGCTCCGCAGGGCTTCTGGACAATGGCAGCCAAAGCAACACCAGGGCTTGCTGCTGGATCATAGGGCTGTTTGATTTCCTAACCCCTGGAGAGAGACAAAAAGCTGCCATGGTGCACACACACACACACAAAACACACATATATGCACACAAACATGCATACATAATATGACTTAGCCCTGCAATGCTAATTAGCTCTCAGCCATATTGGAATCGAAAAAATGAAAAAAAGAGGGGAAGAGATACAGTATGCGTAAAACCCTGATTTTATTAGTTATGTCACTTGTTTAAAATGAGTATTGGCTTTGCAGTTAAACAACTAAAATAATCTGTAACAAAACGTTCAAAAAGAGGTGTAAGAAAATAATTGATCTTGTTCCTGTTTCCTCTGTTTAACTTTAATGTTGTGTTTTTAGAGGCCTGTTTATGACTGCTTTGCATTGATCACAGTGTTTTAGCCTCACCGCTTTCCCATTCAGTTTATTGCTGCAATTGGCAAGAGCAACACTATAAACCGATAATGCTGAAATCAATGTGGTGGCTAAAGATGAGACTTTGAGTACAGTATATATTCAAACATTATTTAAAGGTTGAAAACATTTAAGAGTCATACATATATAAAAGAGTATTGTAAAATACTTTTGATTAGCAGTAGTTAACCTTCCTGGCATCTGTAAAACTGCATCTGCATTTATGATAAAAAAAAACGTAATGGGTTTAGAAATTAAATGCAAAACCCCTGATGCTTTAATGTACATCCTACCAATAATATACTAAGCTTTTATTGGGATTTTATTGAGTCTAAAGATACCTCTAGCATAATGTGGAGGTTATGGAGGCTTTACAACTTCACTTGCCTTTCACATTTACCCTTTGGAAACTCCTACCTCCCTTTATGTAGATTAAATTACACATTGAATCAGCATGTGCAGATGTGGTTGTCCATGACTTTAGGTTTAGCTCACAAATACCAAATCCTACCTCTGCATGTTTGGATATTTGTTTTAACTTCAACTTTGAACTTTGAATCTGAACCCAAACTAAATTACATTATAACTCATTAATCTTCTCAAACAATTTACATACAGACAACTAATGAAAAACCATTTCTTTCCTGAGTTTGCGTCCTGGCAGTGTTGAAGAGACAAAAGCAAACTGCCTTCAAAAGCTCATCTACAGAATGAAGCTTGGAGATCTAAGGTTCATTAAGGAGGGGTCTTTTGTGCATTCCCGTGGAGATGGTTTGTATTGTAGTTTCCACACTGCAAGCAGGAAGGGGAATATAAGCATCAACACAGATGGTGAGGGGAGGCATAAGAGAGTGGTAACAATGTTTTTTGTGAAGCAGACAATGATTAAAGAAAACAAACAATGGACTGAAGATGATAGAACTAAGGCTTAGAGACTGGTACCCAGTGGTCTGAGAATAATCTATAAAGTAACGAAAACAATATATTGATACGTTGACACTCTGTGAAGCACTTTTACTGTAGACTGAATACATTGAATACATACCACCTGTTTGTTTTGTGTGTTTGACAAAACAGTGTTAAAAGAGATTTTCTACATAAAATACACACATGAACAGAACTCCCTCGATCTGTAAATGTCACCACGATGGGAAAATTTGTAATTTAGTAAGGCTTAATGTCTTAATGTCTTAATGCTTTAGTCTATCTGCACTGTAAACACAGTACTCTCAGGACTTTATGGGCTGACAGTCTTTTGTCTAACATGGTGATTTGCTGGTGGAACATACAGGAATACAGGATGCTGCAAATAAGTGGAGAGCACAAACAGTGGTGTTCTATTAGAGCAGGCTCAGTTCAGGCAGATCGGGTTGGTCGGGGCTGCATGGCTGGAGGGATGATGAGCTAAGATTGTGTTGCTGTTCTGCCAGGGGGGATTAAAAGTGTGTAGACTCCACAGGGATTAAAGCAGAAGGCGGGTGGTGGGGACGGTGAGTGTCCCATTAAAAAGAGGAGGAGGAGGATTGGGTTATCCATCTTAGTCCTGTAATAAAGGTTCAATTGATCCATGCCAATTAAAATAGGAGCAGGAGAACATGAGGTACTTGGGTTTGTTTTGGTTAACTTTCTAGGCCCCAATTCCAGTCCCCCTGTGCCAAGGGAATACATTTTCATAGCATTGGATTAGAATCGTGCTCAAACCCCTGCTTTCCTTCCTTCTCTGTTGAACTTTGGGGGAAAATTCCTCAGTGTGGATAGCAAATGTGTACCTAGCTTTTCCACATTGATGTGCAGTATTTTATATAGCATGTACAGTAAGCCTCACATTAGCACCTCAAGGCTCATGTAAACGCTATGCTGGTTTATGACTGGTACACAGACTGAAAGGCTAATTTGGTTGAATGTTATAGGATCCAAAAGCATTTCGGCGAACTGAAGAGATAGTGAGCAGCAGGGGGAATCAGGTCAATATCCATCCCTGCTTAATGACAGGCAAACAATCATTTACTAATGTGATTAGATGGATGAAGGCCAACTGTACTGCAATTACAATGCCTCACATGCAGCTAGATGATCAGTGTGGATTAAGATAGACCTGTTCGGTCTCTATCCAAGCTGTTACCCCCAATCATTGGGAAAAACACTGAACAAATGGGTACCAATTGAGCAGGGTGATTAGATCTCTTACACTGATAGATTGTAGTCTCTTAGATATGAATGTAAGCTGGAATTGCATTCACACAGACACACATAATGCCTTTCTAGTACAAGGCACTTCTGATTGTAAAAATCAGCATGCCTGTACTCTCTGTCTATAATCTAACTGCCAAAAATATGCACACACACACAGGCCCGCAGACAGACATAGACGCATGCACGCACGCACACATACACATGCACACATACACATGCACACACACATACACACACACACACTTTCTCATAGGAAGTCTGATGCTATTTAAAAATAAATCTACACTCATACTCACTTTATGAGGAACACCTGTACACCTTCTCATGGTGGAGGTGGTGTGATGGTGTGGGGAATGTTTTCTTAGCAGACTTTGGGCCTGTTAATACCAATCAATCATTGCTTGAATGCCACAGCCTATTTCAGTATTTTGCTGACCATATGCATCCCTTCATGGTCACAATTTACCCATCTTCTAATGGCTACTTCCAGCATGATAATGCACCATGTCACAAAGCAAAAGTCATATCAAACTCGTTTCATGAACATGACAATGAGTTCAGTGTTCTTCAGTGGCCTTCCCAGTCACCGGATCATCACCTTTGGGATGTGGTAGAATGGGAGATTCACAGCTTGAAAGTGCACCTGAAAAATCAGCAGGAATTGCGTAATGCAATCATGTCATCATGGACCAGAATCCCAAAGGAATGTTTCCAACATCTTGCCAAATCAATGCCACGAAGAATTGAGGCTGTTTTGAGAGCAAAGGGAGGCCCTACCCAGTATTAGTATAGTGTTCCTAATAAAGTGTTTGGTGAGTGTATGTCTGCAAAGCAATTTACAATATTATCTTGATGCCACAATGCTGTAGATTATTTGTCAAACATCTCCCTGACGTATTACCTTGTTGTCTCATGTCTGCATTTTAATCTTCCTTTGAAGTTCCATTGAGCATTGTTGATGATCAACTGCCATTCAACTGCCATTCATATGGTATCGATTAGAGTACTGTTGTTGTTACATGTAATGGTGTTTGTTGCAGGTGATTTGCCTATCCAAGTGAAACTTGTTATATGAAACTAATACATTCATTATGTAGTTACAGCCCAACCATGACTGAGCACACAGTCTTTCCAGTCGATGTCATGATACAGCAAGTAACATGATACAGCAAGTACAGCAATGCCTCAAATTTCGATCAGAAGAGGAATTACTCTCCAGTGAGGAGTCACTGTTTTATTTTACTTTTTTTTAAAGTATATAGTTGATCTAGGGGCCTAGTACAAAATGAGTAGGCTACTCATTACAGATTGTGGGCATTTTACAGATTTGATCATCACCCGATCATTTTTTGATATTATTCATAATCTGAGAGGATTCCTATCTGTCTCAAAAGATTCTGTTACACAGGAACGTCTTAAGAACCAAATGACGCCACACAGAGAGGGTAGTTGCTTTTAGCCCAAAGGCGTATTTAATAATAAAGAATAGGGAGAGGGGTAGGGGAGAGAGGGATAATCCAAGGGGGTCGTCGGGGTCCAGTCCAGGGGTCGATAGCGGGAGGTCCAGTGTCCGGGGGAGGGGGAAAGAGCCGTGGGATCATCCGAAGGGAATAGTCGGGGTCAGGTCCAGGGGTCGTTAGCGGGAGGTCCAGTAGCTGAGAGGGGGTTGGGGGGCCGAGGTACAGGTAGGGGCTAGGTCCGTGGAATGGGTAGACAAGGGGGTCCGAGGAAGACGAGGGTTCTGGAGGGGCACAGGAGAACAGGGTAAGTCATAAGGAGAAGACAAGACACAAGGATACTCTGGAGGGCTGAAGCGTCTGCGGGTGACGTGGAAAGTTACCATAAGTCACAGTACGTTCTGGCCCTGGAGTGAAGACCGGGCAGGGTTCTTATAGGCAGGTGATTGGCGATGGGTTGCAGGTGCGCTGATTGGCGATAGGGAACAGGTGCGCTGCCGACTGGGTGCTGGATGCTCCAGCGATGATCGCCGGGCCCTCAAGGTGGTGTCAGAGGGTTGGTTAGGAGGGACCGTAACAGATTTACTCCCTTGGCCAATTGAGCTGTCTGTAAACAAATGGTAGATATGTGCCATGTGCATTCTAAACCACCAGCTTACGAGTATCATCTGATTACCAGTATCAAGTCCCAGTTACGGAAACAAGAACAGCACAAGGAATGTAGGATAACATAGCATCTGATTAAACATAACATTTTATTGAATCATTTAACTGAATGAAACAGAAAGGCAAAACTATACAGTAATATATTTAAAGTAAAGTGTAAATGGGCTGATTCTGCAGCAGGGTTACACATACTGTGTACAGTAATGTATTAAGATGTTGACATATATGTTGTGAGGATGGAATATATGTTGTGAAGATGCATAAGGATTTGTGATATAATGGTAAAGTATGCTTGTGCTATTCTCTTTGATTAAACTTTTACAGTAATACTGATACAAACATTGGTGATTAAAGCGTGCAAAATGCATGAGATGTTCAGAATTTTAAGCTACTGTATGAGGAAGGATGTGCCACCCTCTTTGATGATGAAAAGAAAGGATTTTGTCAAGCTTATTGACCTAGACAGCTGTGATATGTTTACCACCTCAGAGTTTAATTAATTGAGTAATTGACTTTGTTCTGTGCTTTGTATGCATTTTTATTCCTCTATAAATAGGTAATGTAGCTGCCAAGTTCTGAATTACACAATTACTCCTCAGAGTGCCTTCAAAATCATTGCCGCATTAAAACTTATTGGAGTGTCCTGATTTATTTCTCTGTCCCTGCACCCAACATACCTGTCATTCAAATTCTGGTACAGTAGGTTCCATGATCATAACACGCTTGATCTGTTTGCCATGCTTTTCAATGTTTTTGCCTTTCTGCTCTCTCTTTTTAACGCACCACACTGATCTGTCAAATAGAGATAATGTAAAAGCATACCATTGTTACAGTATATTGTCATCATAATGTACTTCATACTTACTGTAACCATAATGTGCACCAGACTATGAGCACCAGACTCTTATGTACGTACAGTAACCACGTTGCACTATGGAGCGCTATAGGAGATCTTTTCTTCCTGACACAATAAGACTGTACAACTCCTCCTCCGGCTGGCTCGATCGGGGTGATCAGAGTCAGGCTGGGGGATGTTAAATCATACTGGACTGTTCTTACTGTATATAATGTTTCAGATGTCTATTTTATTGTATTGTATTATTCTATTGTCACTTTATTTTGTGTTGTTGTTTATAACGCCTTAATTTTCCCTCTGGGATCAATAAAGTGCCTATCTATCTATCTATCTATCTATCTATCTATCTATCTATCTATCTATCTATCTAAAATAATGGACCATCCATGAAACACAGCACTGTATCTAACTTCACATTACATATCCCTTGAGTGTTTATCTTTGTATATTATTATTAGACAATAAAAGCAAACAAATGCTCTTCCTTCTCTGTGGGTGGATGGATATATTTCTTATGATAATCATTCATAATACAGTTTCTATCTGCCATAACTCGCTAACTCCCAGGATGCCTGTATTTCCTCCATCTGGTGAATTATCCTTCTGACAAATTTACTTTGGTTTTCATATGCTAACTTAACAGCTGGCCCAGAGGTTTTCAGATGTTTCTGTGTTGTCTTTAATATTGCATTATCCCTTAATTATTATTCTGCAGGCTTTTGATTTAGGGGCACATCTATTCGATTTCACTATCCCTTAAGAGTCTGTCATTTCCCAGATAGTAGTCAACTCATTATTGCTGAATGTATTTTCTCTACCAAAGTCTCTTTAAAATGCTACCATTGGACCAAGTGTGAAACATAATTTGTAGTTTCACAAGTCTATTTAAAACAAGAGCATGGAATAAAGTAATATGACTGTGGCAAGACTAAATAGGAAAATGTAATAATGTGTCTACATGATGAATGCTAATTGATCTGAAATACAACAGAGAATGAGCTAAATTTGCACAAATAGGCTATATTTGTGTCAGTAGAGGTGCTGTCTCTTGAGGTGTATTCCCATTGCAGCATCAAGATCAAGGCTTTGCCATGTTGTCACTTCTAACTTATGAAACA
The DNA here is from genome assembly GCF_951799395.1 of Argentina silus. Lineage (NCBI taxonomy): Eukaryota > Metazoa > Chordata > Actinopteri > Argentiniformes > Argentinidae > Argentina > Argentina silus. The sequence continues at coordinate 9,047,436 of NC_139655.1, read as the reverse complement.
GGGTTGTTCAGTAAACCCACAGTCATTGTTTTAGTTGACCCTGTTGTCTTTGGGGGGTCTTGGGTGCTTTTGAGAAATGCAGAGTGTAATATGTAACTGAAGCTGATAAACAAACGTATGGTGTGTTAATCTGTTGCATGTATCCCCAAAGCTGCCCATAAAGGAAACTGTCTGAAAATAAAACTTGTTTTTACAAGTGGGTACATTCTCAGGTCATCTAAGAAAAGAATCTCCCTCTGTGTCGCTTTTCTTCCCAGTATAGGAAATAGTATGTGTCTGTTCTGAGAGAAGATAAGGGGCTGCAGGAATATGAAGGAACAAGAGATGATGAAACATTAATAAGTCTGAGGTGATGAACAAACCGATTTTCTTAAGTGTCCATTGTGACATTTCATTTCACCCTTTAGTTACTCTCTTCTGCTTTGTGTCAACCCATTCCGTAGGCAGTTCAGCTAACTAGGGTAAAAGGAAGGCTTTGTTAACAAAGACCATGTGCAATAGTACTCCCCTTTCTTAATCTTCAACTCAAATTCAAATGTGCTGTTGTATAATGCACATGCCCACATGGCCAAAAAGCCCACTTGCATTTGGGCCATGGAGGCATATTCTATCTGAATCTGGAGCTAAATGACCGAACTGAGTGCTTTGCCTAAATTAATTCTAGTACACAACTACTGTCCACTTAACACATGTTCATATGATAACACTCAAAAGACAAAGATAGCATACAACTGTACATCCACAAAAGTTATTGCTTCTGAATTGGATTAAATGAAGCCAAAGGATGCCTGTAATTTAATTGGTGGGACTTGTTAATCACACATAACAGCAGTACTGTATCAGTTCCAACAGAAAGCTCTCTGCCTTGCCCCTTTTCTGTCTCATTGGCTTCATCAGTTAGTGTCACGAGTCGGATGCCTAGCCCAAATTGCTTATCGACTAGGCTTTTAACAAATGTAACATTTACGTGCAGCATCGATGTCCTCCAAATATCTTTAAGTCTCATCTGCAGTAATACATCTTTGGCCATTTGCAGAGGAAAATAATGGTAAAGCACAAATAGCTTCCCTCAAATTATGAATATTTGACGATGGAATAATGAAGTGAAATGCCTCTAAGGGTGTTTTTTTGCATCTCACTGTCATCTCTCTAGAGTGCCTGACAGTATCTCCTAGTGTCAATTAGTCAAGTATGGATGGCAATTTTCAAGGTCATCAGAACTTTATGACAAGACTACCACTGTACACCATTTGTGTAGTGGTCCTTAGCATTCTGTACAGTTTGTCAAATGATAGAGCACTGCTGCAATATCAAGTGTCAGGTTACTAATTGACAACTCCAATCTCCCTTTCTGTCTCCATACTATGCCCTAAATTAACTTAGCTGTCCAGTTATGGTAAGAGGTACTCTTGACAAGTGAGTCAGACCATTTCTAGTCATTCAAAATGTGGACTGCTCCTTCATCAATTTTCAACCAAAGCCCAGTTTGTTAAATCTGCGCTCAAGACAGAAAAGACAGCTAGGCAAGTTTGAAAAAACCGTTTAAGCATATTTTTTAGACAATAATACTGGTGATCAGACATTTTGAAATAAATGTTGCAGTAATGGGTTTTACTTTTGCTGACCATGATGTTACAGGCCTTGATGTTACATTACCTTCTTATTGTAATTTCCTTTCTTCCACCACTCTCTGTGGCCACAAAAAGGCATTGGATAAAGGAGACCTTCAGATACCCAGTGTGTACAGACTGTGGCAAAATTACACACTGCACAGACATGAACTGTTAGACACATACACACTGAAATCCTCTGGCTGCTGATTATCCATTTCTCTCCCAAAGAGCAAAATCTAAAGTTTTCAAAAGTTGTCAAAACCCTCCCAGGAACTCAACTGTGTATGTGCACTGTTACAGTGGAGGCAAGAGCTTTCTAATAACAATCACTACTTTTCCCATGAAACCCAATAATTAGACAGAATTTTATTATGGCAGTGCCTTCTGATATGATGTAATTAATAGGAGCTTGATCACTTTGATCAATAAACTTTTTAAAATTGTTTTAGTAGATCTTAGTCCTGTTAGTGAATGGCTGATCAAACAGAGTTGTCTTCTGACTTTGCTTTATTACTTTTCAAAGAACAACCTTGTTCAATGGCCTTGGGAGCCAGGCACAGATGGTTGTACAAGAAAACCAACACTGATAAGCACATTTACATTTTTGGGGATATTGCAAACATATTGATCAATACTATTTCTCAGATGAGGTGGAATTAGAATTGTCCATTGTTTGACGTGCATGATGTTCTTCCTGTTCCAATGCTTAAACTAATAGTTTTCATTCAATTTTGGAACTCTCACAGCTCACCATTAAGTCTCACAGCTTACCATTAAAGGTAACATACTTGGCTAGGAAGGCTTTGTTGAATGCATCTCAGGTCTACTAGGATTGTAACATGTTTTTCATGCATGTGTTGTTGATTCGATATCAGCATGACAGAACCAGATACAAAGAAAATACAAATAAATAAATAAATTAAAAAAACTTCATTTTAGTGTCAAACTCAGAAAGTAGAATATGATGAGACCCAGCCTTAGTGCAATGCCTTTAATGAGGTATAACTTCCACCACACAAACTAAATTAAATTGTCACTCTAGCATAAAACATTTACATTATTGTTTTCTTCAATTTTCTCCCAAAAATACCATCCCTGTCTTCCATAGTGAGGGGTATGTCATCAGCTCAGTGCTCCTTTAAAAAAGACAGGTGAAGCCTGAGGCACACATTTCTACATGATTAAAATAATTGAAATGTGTAAGAGAGAATGTAATTGTCTCCAGGGAGAGTTAAGGGGAGAAAAGAAGACAAAAGGCTTCCTGCATTATAGCCTAGTTGTGCAAGGCTGAAACACAACCACAACCAAAAGTTTGAGGTCAGTAGGGACAGTGACGCTATAGTGGAGAGAGGGGTGAACATTCCCCTGGAAATAAGCTGGATTGATTGGATTTATCCTGCCTTTTTCAGCGGAGGAGATGGGCCGTGGATTCCTTTCCAACAGGGACGAGCATTGTCTTCAAAACTATGTCTTTCATGATTAATCATTTTAATTTCCTTTAATTTCCTTTTTGTTCAGCGGGTTACAAATGGTGATTGCGCACAAAGTTGAGCACAAATTTGGAGAGGAATAGATGGACAGTACACTTGATTGATTTATTTTTGTTCATGCAGTGCAGCACAATAGCCCGGCCTTGAATACTGGAACATACATTGTAGAGAGTTATAAAGCTTTCACTCCGAATGGGGTCAGCCACAGGATAGGCTGCAACAAAAGAACGGAAATAGAGAGCCTGAACTACTGTTCTCTTCACAACTTCCACATTTATGTCCATATTGTCCACATAATACCCAATATCTCTGGACCACTGCCAAATGGTCACGTCCATAGCAAAGGAAGTAACAGGATAAGACAAATTAAGGTTTGTATTACCTAACCAATGTATAGACATCAAAGATACATTCTGCATGGTAAGATAAATTCTAAATGAACAGAAGTTTTTGAGTGGAGATACACAAACAACTATGTCAGAAATATGCTGCCTTACACATATGGACATACATAATCAGATTTGAAAATCTAATCATGATGACTAATGAGTGTAAAGGACGGGAACTAAGCACAATACACTCAATTGCTTTCATACAGAGAGGTAAACTAACTTGAGCATGTGAGCTCAACCTGAAAACAAATCCAATGTTGAAGTTTAATTGAAGATGTGAAACAGATAGATTTATCTGATATTAGATTAGAAAGTACTGCCCTCAGGTGGAAGAATCAATTACTACAAAAGAATGAATTGTTTAGTACAGTAGCTTTGCTTTGTGCATAATTAGATGCATCTATATGAACACAACACATATACTCAAATGCATACAGAAACCAATACCATATCAAGCATTTCAAACAATGAACAAGACACATGGAAATGATGATGTGAGAGATGAAAACGTACAGTAAATACCAAAAACGTGTTTGAGAGCTATTACGACACAATTGAATTAACCCCTAACAATGAAAGTTTTTTTTGTACATCAGAGTATTTATTTGAGTATTTACCGCTACACTGCACTACAGTATACAACTGCAGGCTACCATTCTCCCACTTCTCTCGTCTTGTTATATAAATGAGGTGTTGATTGATCTTCTCTCAACCCCTAGTGTACAGTAAGCGTATCACTGCTGCATTCAGTTCTACTGCTATGACAAAAAGCCCTCAGATTGCTTTAGCAAGAGCTCAAAGCTTCTGCTTAAAACTTGTATTCAAACATCAAATAGTCAAAGGCACATGGTTAACTAATTAAAGGCCGATGCATATGCTGACATTTTGGGTAAACTAACAGCATACAAGTTAACTGTGAATTTAAAAAAATTCACAGTTTTTCTAGTAGGTTTGTTTGATAAAATGAATGAAAAAAATAGCTGAAAGGGGAAGATGTACATCAGATAACTGTAAATGTACTGATTGGTTCATATTGACTTTTTTTTGGACTGGGCTGTATTTAATCACAGTTATGTCAGAAAGGAGTTGATATTGTGCTTTTGAAATGTGCTAATGACTGGAAATGATACAGGCAGCCTTTCAAATGGTTGCCATGGTGATAGTGGTGCAGTGATGGAGTCATGACCAGACAAGCCCGGACCTATACCCCAGACCAAAACCGAGACACAGTGTGTCAAGACCCAGTACATAGACCACAGCTGCTGGTAAGATTATGGTCACGGACCACAACCCTGTCTCAGTGGTCACTCAGATCATGACTCTATCTGTAGAGGCAAGCATGCATAAATCTACTGTACTGTACAGAAATGGGAAAAAGGCAAGAAGCTCTCAGCATCAGGCCTGACAATATGGTACATAAACCCAACTGTAAAAGAGAACAGTAGGCTCCCTATGTCCTTTGACCCCCCTAGCCCATTCTAATCACACACTCCCACACATTAAGTACTGACATGCTGTGACAGGGGCGGGAGTCAGGGGACCAGGTGGTCGTCTTAAGCACAGTCTTGGCCGAACAGTAGGTTTCAGGACCATGGAGAGCAGCCATCAGACAAAAAAGGGCTCCAGTAAGTGCTGCATGTCATCAGTAAGGACTGCCACATGCTGTAGATGACATGTCCTTAGAAGAGTTCAGCTGAGCTCCTTATTAGATCGCTATACTTCCAGAGAGCCTCTGACAAATGCCCTCTCCAGCTTTTAAGAGGGAAGCCTGCTGAGAACAGTAGAGAGAGGAATGACACAGTGCCACTGGTGTGGCCAGGCTCCCTGTTGAGAGAGACCATTTCAAGCTGAAAACCCACCCAATTTTGTGCGGATAAATATTGCTTAAAAGAGGGAGCTTGATCTGTGGATAATATTGAAGGTAATGATCTCACCATAGAGCCTTAGTTCTCGGACCAAATGCAGATCAGTTCTCAGACCAAACCCATCATTTCTCAGATCTTTGAGTTATTGAGTTATTCCTCATCCAGAACGGCCTCAATTTGTGTCCCTCAAATAAAACAGTGTCTGTCCTTAGTTGTAGTTCCTTAGTTGTCAGGTATAACTCCATCAGTTGTCGTTCCTCAAATCTCAGGCTTGCATAAAATGACCATAAAATGACCATTGCTGTGGTGAATAATTGAACATTTGCATTGAAAGGGAAAACATCTAAATAGACAACAAAAATGATGTAATCGTTTTAAAAATATTTTTATCTAAGCATCCTGGGGATAGCAGCTCCAACTCTTCTAGTCCGCCAAACCCCTTCTTCCATTTACTCTGGGAAACCAATATGTTTGGCTGATAAATGTTTCATTCCAGTCTCAAATTCCAGAAAATAAGATTCTGTTGATGCCACAACAGAATTCTACCTTGCTTTTTCTCTGTCACCGGTAAGACTTAGTAAGTGCTCAATTTCATGGTTGGTCAAGTATTGTCCTTGCTTAAGTCTGATGTTGGTGAGTGTGAAAGCCACAGCATTTTTTCACTTTTTCATGGAGACTAGAAATGTTAATGAGGCCTAAAGTGTGTCCACTGAAAAAGGTAATGGTAATGTGAACTCTACATGAGTGACCTTTTGGAAATATAGATTGTAGAATCAATAGAAAGATATGCTGATCTGTGAGATATAAGGTATGACATTATCTAATTTAATTACAAGAATTATAAAATTGTTTCTGAATGTTAGTTAGTCATACAAACTGTATACTATAAGAATATGACCATGTGGAAACAGATTTGGAAAAATGTCTCCTTATGTATTATTCATGAACACTGGAATTGTGCATTTTGACATCCGAAATTGAAATTAATAAGAGGAGTTCAAAGTGTATGTGTTAAGTGGTTTTATCTTTCACATTTACATTATGTATCCTTATGTCTCCCTCAGTTCAGCAGTTACTCTCCCCTAACAACCTTCAAGTTAATGGATACGGTTCAATAGAGGCATGAAACCAGGACCCTCTTAATGTGCTGGCTCAAAATTATGCAATACTTGTTACATGGTACAAGGAGAGGCAGTGGCTCATGGATTTTTTTTTTTTTTTTTTTTAAAACACATTCAAATTATACTGTGTCTGTTTGTGTGTGTGTGTGTGTGTGGGGAGGGGGTGGTGACCCTGACCATGAATGAAATTCATGGAAGAAAGTTGGAGAATTTCTGTCTGTATAACACAAGTGTGGTTTTGTCTGGCAAAGAGAAGCAGCTGTGTGAGATATCGGCTGCTGATGTAGCAAGAGAAGAGCAGCGCCAACAGACAGGGGTTTCCAATTACCAGTCAGTGGAGGCAGAAGGAGCAGAGAAACAGGTGGCGCCTTTAATTGCTTTTTTGCAACCCCGTAAGTACGGAGAGGGTCCAACAGGAACACAGCAGTAGGAGACCCAGGGGAGACGAGACATGCACCAATTCTGGCTCTCTAATTGGTTAAGAAAAAAGTAGTAATGGTGTTGAAGATTAGTAAAAGAGTCCATATTTTTTTAAAACTTCAAAATGGTCATAAAGGTCCTGGTACTGAAGATCTAGAATGTCTCTGATGCGGAATACATAGGCTACTATTTTAGGTACAGATGATTGGTCTGGATGAAATTTGGTTTTATTACCTTTAATATAAATTAGACAGGTTAACAAGCGCGAGGGAAGGAAATTCATATTCATAACCTCATTTGATATGTACTTTCATCTCTCTCTCTCTCTCGCTCTCTCTCTTTCTCTCTGATGAGTTACTGTATATTCCATTACATGACAAGTTCAGACCGCAACACTCTTTGTAAGATGAGATATAAAAGCTGTTACTTCAGCAATAATTATGCTTAGGTTATGTCAAGTACTCAAGTGAGGTTCATAATTTGAAATTATGCATCGGAAGTTTTTGTCTTCAAGGACAAGGGGCTTAGGGGAGTTAGATAGCCATTTTCAATATCAAGGAAGTATGATATTGTGGGTATATGCTGATTTCCAAGGTGACTAAAGATACATATTCATATGCTGAGTTTACACAAACCAAAACAACAAACCAGCAGTTTATAACCTTTAAAGTTTCTCATCAACAGAGGTAAAAACAGCATGTGCATTATAATGGGGTGTGAGGATATATTTCTTTGTGTGTGTGCGTGTGTGTGTGTGTGTGTGTGTGTGTGTGTGTTTGTTGGTCTGTCCATATTTCTCTGATGTGGGACTGCTGGCAGCTATTGCCCTGTTTTCCCATTTCCCCTCTGGCTAATCACAAGAGCCCCTGTAAATCCTCAGTATCCCTGCAGGATCAAGAGAAGGCACCCAGCCCCCAGGTAACCTATCTCCTGGGAGGAAAACACACACAATAACACTTTTCTATATATCTTCTGGGCCTGAGATGGTCAAGGCATGGAGGAGGAAGATGTGCTATGACTTGTCATGGGCTCCTTTAGTATACAAGAAGAGTCGTCTTCCTTTGAGATCCAGGAAACTACTTGTTTGGGTACCAAAGGATAAGAATTATAGAGGAGAGCAGGTTGTTATTAGACAGAGTGAGTGAAATATTGAGATAAATGTAAGGGAGGGGGATAAGAACAATAGGAGAGGAAGGTCAGAGATACAGTAGGAATCGCTTTGTAATACTTTACAACAATGTTCTGTTTTCCAGCTGCTCTGGTAACACAGAATAATTAGTTTAGTAGGGACACCACCTCAGGGGGCAGGATTAGCACTTGGAGGGCAGTTTCACTGGCAGCCCTGCACTGATGAGAGCTGAGATATACTGTCACACACCCTGCTCACAGAGGCTTTTGATGGTTGTTTAAGCCTTGAGCGGGTGACAATTAAACCCTGAATGGCAAAAAGGGTCAGAGAGAGTATGATGCACTGGACATTACTGTTGAAGGTCACAAGGAAACTAGGGGGTCATAAAAGTATGCATTATGATGTTGGATGATGGATGGCATTCCAAGAGGAATAGTAAATAGGGAACAGGTAATATCATGTGTTCACTGCTGGATCACTCCCTTGGTAGAGTGTACATAAGAAAACATTTGGTAAGCAAATTAACTTAGAGTAGGGAAACTATTGACTCTGTAGCACCTGTCAAATTGAGAAAGGTAGTGGCCAAACGAAAAGCTCTGTGGAGAAATGAGGAAATCAATCAACTGAAGAGAATTTGCAGAAAGTCAGAGTGGAGATGGAGAAAGACAAAACTGCAGGCCCACCATGATATTCTTAGAAGGCAACTTCCTGCTTTTAATAAGGCAATCAGAACTGTCAGACAAGCTAATTTCTCAAAATTGATAACTATGAATCATAAAAAGTCAACAGTGATCTTCTCAACGATTGACAGCCTTATAAATCCCGCCCCCGATGATCTACTCTCCACCTCCAAATGTGAGGAATTTGCAACATTCTTCAGAGATAAGATAACCAATATTAGGTTGAGTATCACTCAGGCAAGACCTGATGATTCGTTTGATGACATGTTACAGCACCCTCTTCCACCACATGGAAGCACTATGAACTTTTTTGCAGTGGTACAGAAATTCTCAGCAAAGTGGTTTCACAATTTAAGTCTTCTACATAACCTCTCGATCCTATTCCCACCACGTTTTTTTTCCCACCCCTGCTTAAGGGTATTCTTCCATCTGCACTCCACCATGATGAAACCCCTGAAGAAAAGTAACTTAGATTATTCAGTCCTTAGCAATGTTAGGCCAATCTCCAACCTTCCCTTTTTAAGAAAGATCCTCGGAAAAAATGGCATTTAAACAGTTAAAATACTGTCATTTCCTTCATGCCAACTGTACCTAAACACAAATTCCAATCTGGCTTCTGTGCCTATCGTAGCACTGAAATGGCACTAGTCAAGGTTGGTAATGACCTTTGAATTAATGCTGATGCCAAAAAAACTCTGGCAAAAAACTGCCGGACCTGAGTGCAGCTTTTAATACTGTGGACCATGATATCCTTATTGAAAGACTTGAGAAGTGGGTTGGCCTCTCTGGTCCAGTTCTACACTGGTTCAGGACCTATCTAACTGGCCAGGAGTTGTTACGGTCCCTCCCCCTAACCAACCCTCTGGCACCACCCCGAGGCCACGGCGATCATCGCTGGAGCGCCAAGCCCCCAGTCGACAGCGCACCTGTTCCCTATTCCCAATCAGCAAACCTGCGACCCATTCCCAATCAACCACCTACACTCACCAGCCACTTTATTAGGTACACCTGTTCAACTGCTCGTTAACGCAAATATCTAATGGTGTGGGGGATATTTTCTTGGCACACTTTGGGCCCCTTAGTACCAATTGAGCATTGTTTAAATGCCACAGCATTCCTGAGTATTATTGCTGACCATGTCCATCCCTTTGTGACCACAGTGTACACATCTTCTGATGGCTACTTCCAGCAGGATAACGCGCCATGTCACAAAGCTCACATCATCTCAAACTGGTTTCTTGAACATGACAATGAGTTCGCTGTACTCCAATGGCCTCCACAGTCACCAGATCTCAATTCAATAGAGCACCTTTGGGATGTGGTGGAACGGGAGATTCGCATCATGGATGTGCAGCCGACAAATCTGCAGCTATCATGTCAATATGGACCAAAATCTCTGAGGAATGTTTCCAGCACCTTGTTGAATCTATGCCACAAAGAATTAAGGCAGTTCTGAAGGCAAAAGGGGGTCCAACCCGGTACTAGCAAGGTGTACCTAATAAAGTGGCCGGTGAGTGTATAAGAACCCTGCCCAGTCATCACTCCAGTGCCAGAACGTACTGTAACCTCACGGTAATCTTTGTGTATCTCCACTACGATGTTTCTAGCCCTCCCGAGTTCCTAGCTGTTCCTTGTGTTTTGTCTTTTCCCTTGTGACTCACCTCGTTCTCCTGTGCCCCTCCAGAACCCTTGTCTTCCTCGGATTCCCCTCCTCTACCCATCCACGGACCTAGCCCCTACCTGCACTTCGCTACTGGACCTCCCTGCTACCAACCATGACTACTCCCCACGAATTACCCCACGGCGCCTTTCCCCTCTCCCGAACACTGGTCCTCCTGCTATCGACCCCGGACCGGACCACGACGACCCCTCGGATTATCCTTCTCTCCACCACCCCTCTCCCGATATTATTATTATTATTATTATTATTATTATTATTAAATACGCCTTCAGGCTAAACTCTACCCTCTCTGTGTGCCGTCATTTGGTTTCGTTCCTGTGCAGACGTTCCTGTGTAACAGGAGCATTTTGTTGCCCTTGGCAACCACAACTCGGGAAAAATCACCTATGACTCTTCAGTCTGTACATATTACCCCTTGGCAGTGTCATCAGGAAGCACACATTTTAATTACCATAGTTATGCAGGTGACACCCAGCTGTACATTTCTGTATCACCCAACAGCTTCAGTTTGATTGATTGCTTGGTGAAATGCATTGCGGACATGTATGGATATCACAGAACTTCCTCCTGCACAACCAAGATAAGACAGAGGTCCTAGTCATTGGACCAAAGGGTGAAAGAGAGAAACTGTATGTATACTTAAAGACACTAGCACCAGGCTAAAAACCTGTGTCATCATTGGCTGCCAGAGAACCTGAGGGGGCCTGAAACTGCCCCCATGGGCAATTTCTGTTGTTGTACCAAGGTTGTGAGAGTATTGTTCTTGAAAGTTTTTTAAACATCAAAATGCAAACACTGGAACTCTGTAGCTTTTGCATTGTTGGACTGACATTGTTATTTGATGGTTGTTGGTCATGTTTGTCGATTATTTTGATTATGCATTGAGTGATACATATTCCTCTCCACTTCAAGATGAACTTCAAAAATGTGTGAGTTACACAGAGGTTTGGGAAACACTCCCAAAAATACATTGTAAAGTGGTTTGTGAAACTCAAAGATCCATTGTTATCAGGAAACTCACCCCAGATCAGTCAAGACCATGTTTTAATTATGTATTTATTTAACCTAATGTTGGTCCCATTGAGATTAAGTTCTCTTTTACAAGGGAGCCTTGCAAATAAACAATTTACAACCATACATCATACACAATTACAACATTTTAAAACACAATCAGGAAAAACAATAACAATTTTCAACAAAGAGATCCTCAATCAAAATGTTACATTACCAAATACACCAGAACAACCAACTGAGATGTACTCTGTAAATTGTTCAAGCAGTGAGGTTCACCAAAACATAAAGTGAACTTACATGTGAAGCAACGATGGGCACTACAGGCCACAAAGGAAAATAAATTCAGCAGGGAGGCATATCTCTTTTTAAGAATATAAAGGATAGTTTAAGGAATCTTTTACTTGGTGTAATCAGACAGCAGAGCAAGTCCATACTCTGGGTCCAGCTGTGTGGTCTGAACCAAGAACTGAGGTTTCCCCCAGCTCTTGTAGTGTTTTACCCCTTTGATCTATGAACCAGTCTGAAGCAGGACACAAGGCATTACCATCTTAATTGATTTGAGAGTTCTTGTCACACCCAACTTGATCACTCACCATCACAGCATGTTGTGAGAACCGGTTCCAAACCAGTTCCAAATAATTCTCCTGATTAGCATGACTCCGAAGAGATGGCGACCTATGAACTCTGAGGGACAGACACAGACTCTAATAAAATTACTGACCAACACTCCTATTCTGAGTCTCCAATCAGTCTAAATCTTATATCTTGTTCACATATTTTGTCAATGTGTAGCAAGATACCATGAACACAAGTTGCCCTAAATAATAAATAGTCCAATTTACATAATTTGACAGATTAAGCATTAAGCACAGTGTACATTATATCTATTATCCATTATATGTAAGTACTACTTGCACCCATACTGTATACAGTACACAAGTAGAATTAGTTAATTTATTATCTCTTACTTACAATCCTTACTTGCCAAGGTTTATGGTGTATGTATGAGCTGTAATCTAGCTCAAGCTGAATTCAAAAGAGACGATTTTTCCAACTCACATCTTAGGAAAAGCAATACAAACTAGAGAGCTCCTTCAGTGATATCAGAGGTTTCAAAAACAGGTTTCCTCAAAAGTGAACAGTGTGACCCAGGGTTTCTATGGTTTCTCTCCACTAGAGCAGCACATATGTTCACACTCATGCATGCTCACCATACCAGAAAAATGAAAATGTTTAGGCAATGTAGCCTAACCATTGGGCAACTCTCTCTCTGCATCAGACAGTCTACATGTTCAACGCAACTTTTCATACCTTTATACTAGGCCTGTCAAATGATTAATATAATGAATCCAGCTAATCGCATGTTTTGCTGTGATTAATCACAAACCATGCAATGTTTTCATTGAAAAAAAACTACATTGGGTTGTAGATAGAATGGGAGAAATAATTGGCATCTTCTCAGCCAATAACAATTCAGCCAGGAGTGATAAAAGTCTATGTACCTCTGTAACTGGTTAAATAAATACAATGTATACAACTTGTATCTACTCCCCCATATCTATGGTATTCAACATGACAAGCTACTACTGTTTATACAATGGGGAATGGATGCATGGATCTTCTCAGCTGAGAGCTACAATAACAACACAAATTCAAAGAGAATAATAAGTCCCCAATAATTCTGATTGAATTACTGTACTATAGGAACTTGACTAACTGTCAAATCTCTTCAGCCTATGACAAGAACTAGGCCTATATCAAAATGTAAGGAGTGGGACATAGAAGACAAGTTAACCACGCTGGGCACAGACAGTAAGCAACAAGACTACTGCCCAAGCATCTGCCCTAGACCGCGCACCTTGCAAAGATCAGTTTCCCTCAGAGACAGCTTCTGCGTTTGATGGTCAGTTTGAACTAAAGGTCTTCTTGGGTCCAAAAATGACATCTTCTGTGTTCACCCTACTCCATCTTGCATGACGCTGCTCTCTCTCACACTACATGTCTCACTTTGTATGGTGGTGCGTGTAGACAGATGCAACACTCTTGTGATCAGTGCTGTTTATCTGGTCCGGAAGGGTCTGCTCAGGTAAATCAGCTGTAGTGTCATTTCCCAGAGACCCATGGCAATCGAACAATACCCAACCCGTACCCGAGGTCTCTGCTTTTCAGGTTCAGGTGGACCCATGAAAGAAAAATATTTGCTATGATGACTTTATTTATAGGATATATTTACTCTAGTGGCAAACATTTGATATCCTCTGATCTTAAGATGTATTTTGTCCATCAGACTGATGTTCAGTCTGCATAAACTATGAATGATATCATCAAATGCTGCAGAACATGAAACTCATAGATTCTGAGTGCCACACTAATTAGAACGGACTAGTACATTTTCAAATCATCCTTATGATTCCCTCAATTAGTGAATGCAAAACAAACCACTCCAGTAGCATTTGTCTAACATTTTCATGAGGCATGAGGCATCATTCAGTATGAGGCATCCCATACTGTGTATATAAACCATTCATTAAGACCAAACTTAAAATCAAATGGCTTAATCATCCACATGATCAACAACAACAATCCTGTGGAGCTGACCCCAAAGTGTCATCTTCAAGGGCTGTGTGTTATCAGTTTCCCAGTGCATCCCAGTCCCAGTGCATGTTTGACAAATATTGTCCCTTAAATAGTCTTGCCATTGACACAATACTTCTGACAGGTTTGGCACAGGAAATACTGAATCACTCTTTCGTGCCAGGCAACCAGCATGAAAATTAAGGTTAAATGATTGTTGTTCTCAACAGACTGATGCAGGGAGTTATCCTGAAGTGATTACCGAGGCAGACAAATGAAAAGAGGAAAAACCATTGCATGAAACAAACCCCAGGGAATGGAGAAGGGGCAGGTTTGTTCCTCCATGTACACTGTGCAAAGGTTAGATGCACCTGATTGAGAAAATGGAAAGTGGACATTGAGACAAGCTACCTGAGGATAGAACAAGACAGACATACAGCAAACAAGTCCACACAAACTGACATATTTTAAGATGAATCAGCCGAGGTAGAAACAGCCGAGGTTTCAAAACAAGGTTTACTTTTTTATATTTTTGTTAGAATTTAGTATTTAATTCACACATTATTCTCCATCTTCTATTTGTATGGCGATGTTGACAGCACCTGACTAATGTATTCCATAATTATTATATTTTAACTTTTATCTAAAGTTTTTAAGTTATTAGATGTGATGCAACTACAACTGTCATGATGAGTGCATTAGTCAATGGGTCTTGCCGGTGTAGCCAAGATAAACTTTGCCAAAGGTATTGTGTTTGATTTATGGGTTCCTGCATAGCACAAAGATAAGTAAGACATATGCTGAATTATGACCTGAGATTATGTTTTTCTGGACACTGTATATAAATGTATTCCTTGAAAAAAATAAGTGAAATGAATGGAAATCTGCAACAACAAAGTTGAAGTTGAAAAATGGGTCGTCAACTTCAGGGAGGCAATAAATGCATTGTCGCTTCAATGCATTATTCATACATACCTGGCAGGCTCTTATCATTATGACATGCATCTAACAGAAAAATAATTATTTCCACAAACCACAAAAGTGCTAAAAGATGATCAACTCTGCCAAAAAGCCACCCACACCAAAAGTCTAAAAAAATCAATTAAGCTTGGCTTAGTACTGTATTCAACATCAGTATATCGATTGGTATGTGTGCAATTAGAATGTTCATGACTTTTTATATACCTGAGCATCATTCCACTCGTCCCTTTCCACCCACTCTTTAGGTCTTAAGGACTACTGCAGAGAAGGATTGCTGATCTTATCCCAAAATGTGTACGGGTAAGCAAAGCTTTGTGAGAGAAGCCATACATTAAGTCCTGCTGTGTGGATTTTATTGCTCAGTCACTGCAGTGGAATCAGAGCATTCCTCATTGTAAACACCCTGCACCTCTCCATGTCTGCCCGCAAACACTCTGTAACAGCGTGATCATGGAAGAGAATGTATATCAGTGTATATCCAATGTAAACGACACAGCTGTGGTCAAGAGACCTCTTTACTTGCGCATGATTCTCCTAGCTTTGTCTGAAATGTTTGAACATTGGGGGAAGTGGGTTATAGCCTGTTGATCCTTGAATAGAGTTATTGTGAGCTTGCACAGACTTGCATGAATTTGGGTAAGCATTGTATTGCATTCACCTTAACCAGCGTTCTACTTTCAGCATATTCAACAGACCTGAACATTTCAAAGGTGTCATTGCCCTGGGGGTGATAAGACATAGTCCACATTTCTCTCAGTCAGTATTGGGACTATCAATTTGAGCCCTGATAGGAGTGCATCTCTGATGGGCTGGAGAAGGGTTTCTTTAAAATTGTCTTTTGAGACCTCAGGACAAACGTTAAAGAGACTACAAATAATCTGTTAGTGTTCTGCTTTCACTAATACACTGAGAACCTGTTACATTATAACCATTATTACCTTGTTTATCACCCCACAGTCCTATCATAAGACAGTGATGTTGTGTGTGGGATCTTGCTCCATTCTGCTTCATTACCTGCAACACCCCATTGGTTACCACAGGGGAAAACAATCAGAATCAATGCCTCCATATCTCTCGGAACCACATAATGACTGCCAGTGCTGCGGTGGCCAGAAGTATTCCCTTGGTCATTCTGTACTCATGAATGTGTTTCAGCAAGTGTTTGATGCTGCATCCACTTTACCTTCTCAGTACAGCGCATTGTATTGAACTTAAATTCTGCGAAAATGAACTACTAATAGTTATTGACATGTCACTGTTTTATATAATGCATGATAAAAAAGAAGGTGTGTAAAGGCTGGTTTATACTCAGTTGGCCAAATTGTCGGGTGACATACATTTTGGTTGTTTGTTAAAAGCAAACACAAAATAATAGCTCTGCAACATGGTGTGTTGCGCAATATCCTAGGCATGGATTTAAGATGAGCCTGCTTTTACCTGTACTCTTCCAACATAAATATCACTGGTTATCTACTAAAATTGCTGATTAAAAAGGAATTTAATCTAGCTGGCATTTTAACAAAGATGCTGGTAACTTTCAAAATGATAACAGTTCCCATTGCTAGCTAGCTTGCAAGCAAAGTAGCTTGTCAGTTAAAATTATAAAGCTTAGCATTAGTTGACAAATGCTTGACATAGGAAAGCTTTATTCTCATTGAAAGAAAATTAGTCCACAGTGACATTTTCATAGGTCAAACGCGAACTTAACACAGAAAATATCTAAACTCACGTTTTGAATCTGAGAATTCTAACACTGCACGTTGTCTAACGCTTCACAGTATCCGTGACAGTGGTCGCAACGACAGGGTCAAAGTTCAACATATGTTATTCTGCTCTGCATTTAATGCGTTGTTTTTAGCGCCCCTCTGGCCAATGTTATATTTACTTTGTGTTCGCGTTATCCTGCCACACCAGGAAGTAGTGTTCAGTACTACTTCAGTTCAGTGCGGTAACAAGCTTGCCTCATGTCAGATGCTCACAACAGATCTAAGCCATCCTTTGTTTTGTGCCCTGCGTAAGCATTGCCCGTGAGTATTTTATTACATCTCAAGTACATCTTGCAATATAAAAGTATATCTTGTACCGATGATCATTTTCTGTGTGCTGTGTAGATAAGCAGCCCAGCTCATGCAGCCTGTTGTTTATCAGCTAGCATTGCATTTCAATGGTGTTGTTTGTATTTACTGTTGACAGATTGTATTTGAGTATACATATTACTATGTTAGCCTAGTAATATTTTGTATATATTTTATATATTTTATACAAGCTGTATTTTGATTGGATTCTGTATTCTGTATTTTTTTTTTTTTAATTATTATTATTATTATTATTATTTTTTTTATTTCTTTTATTTTTTTTACAATTTCACTCCTTTGTCATTTGTACACACTCTGAGTCTTCAATAAACCTGGAGCTAGAAGGCTATTTTCTGACTCTCGTGTCATCCGTGATAGGAGTTTGGCTGGCTGTCTAATTTTGCTTAGATACACCGTAAGGAAGACAGTACATATGTTATGTCTTGACGACATGAGATGAAATTGCACTGAGAATAAACCTAATGTCGTTGCATCAAGGGACAACTGTTGTGTTCTAATGGTCTTTGAGGTAATATTGAGTATAAACCAGCCATAACACTTTATATGTTCTGCACAATGCCAACCATTACTATTATCAATGAAAGCTAGGTTCAAATACCACAGACCCATCCAACAATATTTTCATATGAAATGGAGGGTGAACTCACATTGCTTTGTTGTTGTTGGCTCTCTTCAGGGTAGGTGTTGAGCTGGGTTGCTTTGTGGGATGTGACAGCATTGTGTTGGGATTCGGGAGGGATTGAGCAGTAATGGGTGGGCAGTGTTAAGGAGTGTACAGTTATCCCAGAGGATTTGTCTGATGAGCCGGGATTGGATTCATCTTCTCTGTCTATCGATTTGTTTTTGCCATACGGATCTCTAACTCAAGTTTTGAGCTTCACTTTTTCATTTTTAACCAATTCTGAAAGGCGTAATTCCGATGAACACAATTTCATCTCATCCGCCCTGCCTTCAGAAACATGTTCTTCTTTTGATCAAAGGTGTATGGTAGAATTGTGCTTGTTTCCAACTATGTGAAAATGAAAGTAGAATTATACTTGAGATATGACACCCAAAGGCAATCATCCACCTTGTATACTTTGTTCCTAATGCCCCCTTAACAAGATTTTTCCCTTTTTTACCTACATTTTTTTACCTCACCTTCCTGGATAAATAAAGGTTAAATCAAATAAGGCAATATTTATTTGAATAAATATCAATATCCAGGCAATATTTATTTGAATAGGCTGCAAAAGGTAAAAAATGGAACATGAAAAATGTGTATATTACTGTTTTAAAATTAATGTACATTTGACTTTCAAGGTAGAAAGAATCTTTGTCTCATCAATGAATTGCACATCCATCCAGGGAGAATTCAAACTGGAGCAGCGGAGGCATGCAGTGTTACATACAGCATGGACAGTATGTGACATGCAAGAATATGCTCACTTGAAGACGAACAAAAGATGTCCTATTGAACTCTTGTGCTCATGCGGGAATACCAATGATCAATTAATGAACTGGCTTGCTCCACTGCTGGCCTGAGTATGCAAAGCATGTTGCCGGGAGTGAGATAATTGACAGCTAGAAACCCACAGAGATATTTGAGTGATGAGCGAGTTGTATTTTGTTTATCTATCCTCTTAATTAGTTTTCCTAGGTACGGAAACGTGTACAGTAGCAGCTAAATTAAGTTGCAGGACAGATAGAGAGGCCTGAATGTGTGGTCACAGAGTGGGATTTTATGTCTCACTGGAGGGAATCATGCAGGGATAATGTTAGAAGAATCAAACATATTATTTTTCTTTAGACACAGACATTTAAATGCATTATTTACTTTAAGGTCAAGGCATTTACCTCAGCACCCCAGAGTGAGCAGAGCTGTTGTTGTGCTCACCTCGAGTCCTGCATACCAAATCAGCCCTCAGAATATTTTGTGGAGAACATGTGGCACTCTGGTGATACCTCTGAAAGAAAGCATCACTCAATTGGGTCACACTTTATTTGGATAGTCCCCTATAGATGTTCTACAGTTCCTCAAACTATCAACTGCACATCTGTTGATATGCAACAGCTTGCTAGGGTTAAGGTGAGGATTAGGTTAGGGTAAGGGTTGCGGTTAAGGCTATGGTAAGGTTTTGGGTGAAGTTTAAGATTATACTTAGGGTTAGGGTGATGGCTATGGTTAATAGTGGGTTAGGGTTAGGGTTAGGACATGTTGTTGACAGTTAGTTGAACATCTACTGAATAAATACAAACCATCTATATGGGACTATCCAAATAAAGTGTTGACCTCAATTGTACTGTATGTCCCTGTACTGTACGTGTCTGAACCGAAGTGTCTTTGTATTGTGTTTTCTTAATCATTCAGATCCTCTGACTGGGTGTTATTACTGGAAAGGAGCATGATGACACTGACTGTCACTAATGTAATATCGGAGTCAATTCCTACTTTGAATTACTCTTGTTTATGTTGAATACAAAATATAAGTCATTAATAAGATCCTCTGAAAAACATTATGCAATTAATTATATCACTGCTTCATATACATATCACTGATACAAGAAGCTAAAAATGCTAATCGTGTCCTGTTTGGCTTTTGAGATAAATCAAAGAAATCTTAAATTGGAATAAATAAAACACGCATGCCTTAAAATGACTTTGGTATGCATTTGCGTGTCTCACTTGATTTGCATCCCTGTGATCCATAGAATGTATTATCTCAGTGCTATTTAGCATCCAGCCTTATCTAGAACACCCCAAATCAATACATAGTGGCTCTGAATATGGATCAGGCATGGACTTTTGAGGAGTAAGTCTTGGATTTACCGGAAAGCATAAATACATTTAGGAATTAACAAATTACATCCAATTGTGCTTTTATTAGACCGCCTCCCCCTCCCTTAGTATCTCTTGCCATTACACCTGTAAATATGTACACCGGGGCAGGCAGAAATCAGAGGATGATACCATTCCTTATTCCATTCCATGGATTACAATGAGCCCGTCCTCCGATTTCTACCTCCACTGATGTACATATGTGCTATGTCTTATATATGTACAATGTAGCCAATGTTTTTTAATCAATAATGCTTAATCATATAGTGCAACGTGTGGAGTGGCGGGGTTAGGGTCTCTGGTCTGAAGGTCCACACTATCGATACTGCTGATCACAGAGACAAATGTACACTAGGTTGGTTGTGCTCTGGCAAAAAAAACTAAAAAACATTACGTACAAATTGAAGCATCAGAATATTAGTAAATCTTACAATGGGAAACAAGACAGTCATTATTAGGGCTGTACAGATTAGGCCACGCAAACAAGACTATTGTATCATGGAAGATTGGTTCAAGCAATTAGCACCCTTTTATGGGAATGGGAATTGGCACCTTTGATTAGGAGGCACCTTTGATTAGAAATGTTTCGAAAATGTCTCAACACCTATATTGCAAGGTGAAAAATAACATATTTCCACATCAGATTAACACTGAGCACCATGCATGTGTTCACATGCGTGTGACTTTCATAATTGAAATTATTGTTTTTTACATGTTACCATTGTTAGAATGTCTAAATCTGGAAGCATTTTAAAACCATATGGCAAGATATGGCCCGTCTGCTCCTGTGTTTGTGTGCATAAAGGCAGATAGCCCATTAAAAGGAGGAGGGCACAATATTGTATGCAATAAAATCAACAAATGACTCTGTATAGACTTGATTGTATATACTGTATTTACAATTATATTTCATTCCAATGTTTAGCCACAGACTACAGAGCTAATTTGCAACATCCTTGTGCTCAGCCAGAAAAATGTCTTTCACAAATTTATGAAAAGAGCGTGTGAATATGTGAGCGACTGCTCCCCCAACACGGTATCATTGCAAAGCGTCCTGATACTACATCCTGACATCGAGGCAATATCCTATTTCTTCAAAATATAAGACGTCCAAGGAATCTATTTTTTTTGTCAAAATAGAGGATGTCTAGATACAAAATAAAAATATAAAGAAAACTGTGTTAGCAATGACTAACGTGGAGGTTAGGCAGTATTATGCATTAACTAGAGTGGGTTAGAGTTAGGGTTAGAGTTAGGAATAGATTTTAAGTGGTTATGGTAAGTAAGTTATCAGGGAAAGGTATTTGCAAACACCGGCAGTGGCTAGAGCCCAGCCCCGCTGCAATTGGTCAAAGGTGCATATTTTACCAGTTTGAAGTGTACTTTTTACTTTTTCAAAACATGTATGCTTTCAGCTCTTACTTGTACCTTATTCTACAAATCTACAAATGAAATGTATTAAATTGATGATATTGTGGTGTGTTTCTTTTTTTACAGAATGTACAGTAAAATCATATATCTGTGAATGTTATATTTAAAATGTAATTTTGCTCTTTAAAATACAAAATGTGGAATGATTCCTATCCTGAAGTCCTGACTAAACACAACCAATGCATTATTTGTGCATGGTATTTGTCTAATTTAATGATGACACTTACACTGTCAAAAAAAAAATGACAGGAAGAAACTTTACTCTGGTGGCATTGGTTATTGCTGAGGGCACAGTGCTTGTAGTGTTAATCAGTAGATTAATCAACTAATAGGAAAAATAAAACATTTATCAACTAATAGACTGACAGCCCTAGTCATTATTTAATTGCATTATACAATACTAATGCATTTACATCACTGTATGGCAACAGTTGCTCTTTTAATAGCTTCATGATTAGTTCAATTGTTGTCTAAATCTTTTTTCCTCAATTCAAACTACACATTGGCCAAACAAACCTTCATAACTACTGAAGGTATACCAGAAACACATTGTACAGACTTCAATGCAGCTGAATATCTTCCACCTCTGTAATCTCTGAGCAGAACTCTGGGCTTGATAAATGAGCCAGAAGCCAGAAGAATCCATTGCCAGATAGCTTCCAATCTGCGCCCAGTCAAAGAGAGAAGTGTCAGCTTTTTCACCCACTGAGTGATTTGGACTGCCATCGAAGAAAATTGATGAGTGCCTCTGAGATTTATGATGCTTTCCCCTGCACATTAAATATAGACTTTCTAACATGCACTGAGAACCCCTTTGAAAATCTAATCTTGCAGTAAAGTTGCAAATAAATAGAAGTAGACAGGCAGGCAGGTGCAAACACATACTGTACATTTACTCCTGTGAAACTGAGATCTCTAGTCCTTTTTAGTCCTTCTACAGAAAACAGTACAATGGATGACATGTTTCTATAGAATGTCAGTCACTCATTAAATCCTGAACCTTATCCTAGATGTCCAATGTTTCACCTGACGTCATATTTCCTTTTATATTGTTAGTGTACGTGGACTGTCATTAGATCAGACCTCATAAAAAGACAGAACTAGATGTGAAAGTTCATGGATGCCAAATCCTTCTAGAAACGCATGCATAGAAATGTGACAACCTTCGGAGCAGAACATAGAGTGACTGCAGTGTGTTACTGAGTATGTGGGGCCATAAGCATTCATTTTAGCAAGCCCATGGGAGGCATTCTGGGGGGTGAGTCACCTTAATGGGGCATTTTCTCAAATATCCCCTGGATGTGATATTCAATATTATATTTGATGGAGACTGGACCCATTCTGTTGGCAAATGCATTCATGCCATACATTAAACATGCATTTGGGATATTTATAAAGTGGTCTGATATGGCATATTCAGAAAGCATGGTGAGATTATACAATGCAATTGAAAACCGAAATGCTAGTGTGGAAGGCAAATCATTTTGTAGAACTATAATTGCATTTATTAATCATTTTGAATATCTATAGTTGTATATATTAAAGAACACAATGCAGAGTAATATGTATGCACAACCAAGGTTAGTGTGGTTAAAAGTAAGTAATAGTAGTAATAAATACATTCATGTGTGGTTGGGTGCTGGGAGGAGAGATGAAGGGGACCCCTGGGTAACCACAGTTAAGTCATGGGATCAGAATGTTGAGAAACTGGAAGATAGTCCAAGAAAGAGACTTATATGGTATGGTATGGAATGTATAGGAAGTTTTCTCTCCAATAAGTACTGCGTCCATTTTCTTTGTTCTTTGACTTTTGACTGGTTATCTCTTAGAGAGAGACACTATTGTACTCCTGCAAGCTTGTATTAAAAATATTATTAATCATTGTTATTAGATTTGTACATGTCTTCATTCACTGAATTTTGGAGTTCGAGAGGATTATTTTCATCCACACTACCTCAGATCTACAGTAGCGACCTCAAATAATTGCAGACCTTTGGGGCCTCTTCCCTTTTTGATATACCACACACACACACACACACACACACACACACACACACACACACACACACACACACACACACACACACACACACACATGACTGTCTGATATGAAAGCAATATTTCGAAGTTTCCTCATACATTCTTTCTAAATTAGTTACTTTGAATGAAGATGACAATGTTATAATGATTTATTTTAAAGTAACCAAATTGTCTCTGGGCCAAAGCTCAAGTATGCTGTACTCCTCTCTTGCTAAGGCCACACATTCTCTAGAATCTATTTTTAATCTCCTCACCTTATCGCCTGTAGAAATATTGTCATCACTATCCTTGAGTTCTGTCAGGGCCCTAAAATGTAAATCAATATATGTATTACCATGTGTAGAATACAAAACAACTCTGCAAGGGTAAATGGATTGCTGACAATGGCAACCCCATAAAGAACTAGATAAAGTAGCAGGTCCAGATATTTTGGTCATATACTGTAATGTGGTATGCTTGGTATTCCATTCTCATAATTCATTTACTACTGTTCTCATCACTCAGATTGTCTGCAACATGAAGTCAATAAAAATAATTATGACTGAATGCAGAGGAGGAGGAAATAGCTGCTGGTGCTGCGTGTGGAAATAAATCTCTACCCAGTGCCACTACCTCTCTTCCTCTTGCTTCAAATAATGTCACACGCTCCGAAGCCCACCCTCCATGCCTAACTTGTAGCCTTTTTTGCTTGATTCCAGCCAAATATACTTTATTTCAGACAGTAAGTGTAATACAGTGCCGTCTGTTCATCTAATATGACTGACAGTGTGAGTAATCTCCTCATGTTGATGATAAGCATCTGAAAGTCACACAACTGGTGTAAAAACAATCACAAACATACTCACATGTACATATACATTAGCAAAACAAACAATCAATCCCCTCTCATCCACACACTAATGATTTCCACTTAGCCAAGTGTGCCATTCAATCAGAACCAGAATCCATGAGTGTCCAGGGTAAAGCAAAACAAGCAAAACAATTCTGAGCTAAAGTGTATTAAAATGTATACACTTTGTGCTTAAGGTTGCACTTGAAAACGCTCGTAAATTAATGAGCGCCTCGGACCACAGCAGTAACGTCCATCTATCGTAAAGTGGAGTTTTGCCCGACCGAGTCAGTTTACAACCACAAAATGCCAGTCAAACATATATAATTCCTAGGTTTGTTCACCTCTTGGACCTCGAAGGCTTATCCAGGTGAGTTTAATAACGTTTGCAGATGTCTGTCAAAACAAGCATATCAAGGAATAACTAAACAAGAAAAGCTGTTTTGCGAAATTATATTCAAATCATAAATGTGTTGATAAATTACAAACTGTAATCGCTATAGATTTCATAAGGTGATGCAATCAAAGTAAACCAAATCTGATTAATATTAATAGAAGGCTAAACTTGATCCAACGGTTTCACAATTATTGAGAAAGCCTGTGTTTGTCGTTCTTGTGTTGAGATTGTAAAAGAATGGACACATTGAAGTCTGACTCGATTCATTTTAATAGTAGTAGCTCATGTCGCTAATCCGCTAACGACGTGTACTTTCCCATCGTCATTTTGGTCTGTCCGCCCACAGAACGTGCTCAGTATTCGCTCTTCGCGAGAAGAATGTATGGGCCAAAGGCAGCCCCGGGCAGGTCTCTGCTGATCGAGCATGCGCACTGGGTTACCAAGACGAGAAGCACACAGGAACATGCTTCAGCCCTCAGCCACCAACCAAAGCCAGCAACAGAGCAATACAGATGTCACAGTCTGTGTTGTGTTTGTTGCAAGGATTGACACAGTCAAATATGTACTTTTGGCCCAATTCGCGGTTTATTCAGTGTCACAGGAGATCTGGTATAGATTAATAATAAAAGCAGTCAGGAACCTCGTAGGTTAACAGTATAACATTAAGCAACATGGACACCCTGAGATGACATCAAAAGACTGGGGGTTGCCAATGATTGTGTAGTACAGAATATCATGGAATTACAATTTCACAAGAATGTACCTGGTATAGATTAATAAAAAACAGCCAGGACACTTGCAGGATAACAGTATAGCATCAAGCACCATGGACACTATAGAAAGAAAAAGGGACATTAGCAAATGTTAGCTAGCGCTAGCATTCTGAGGTGACAGCTAGTCAACAGAGTGACGAAGGATGCTAGTCAACCTACAGGTAATGATATATCATCAAAACACATAGAACAGCTTATTGTAAACAGGTCACATTTCATCAGCAGGCCACCGAATATAGTGGGAATGTACACATTATAAAAATAACAACTTATTGTCAACTGACATCGTCAATATAACAGGTACTTGTAATGTTATCTACATACCCCTGAGATGGCATCAAAAGACTGGGGAGGAGGGTAGGGGGCTTACTCCCAAAGTGCATGGGCAACAAAGGGGCGTCTCAGGGGGGTGACAACCAAATAAGGTCATGGCAAGTGGAAGAATATATCAATCTGCTACACAGACACAGAACATTATTCAGCTGATAAAACAATACCCACTATAGAAGTTGGCTTTTTTTCAAGGAAGGCTAAAGCACATAAAGATAAACTGCAGTAACCTTAATGGGTAGCCTACATTGTAATTATTGATTGTATTCATTTTTGTTTAATCATTGCCCTATTAGGATGCCTAAAGTGCAATTTATTTCCATTCTGTGCAAATCCTGTTTTTTTATTATTATTTATGGGATGCTCCGATTGTTTAAAATATAACAAGCGATTAGTTTCAATATGGCCACAATATTGCATGTTATTTCATCATAAATCAGCAACTTCATTGTTAATCCCATCTATCATAGAATATAAGATTTCATTCTCTATGTAGTCTAATCATAAAAGTATAGGAAGAAGTAAGAAACTCCAGTGCTGCATTGAAGTTGACTCAAATTGTAATGATTTGAGAAATTAATTAACACTGTTTGATCAAAAGCATATTGATTGCAAGATAACAGTAAAAGTTGCATTACACTTATAGAAAGTCCTACCTCACAGCCACAAAGTCAAGATCCATTTGATATGATCATCCAAAGTAAATTAGCATCTCACAAAAAACATGGTTCAAATATCACAGATTTCTAAATAGCCAAATAGGCCTTCTTAATATCTTCTATCACTAGCCAAGATGAACAATTTCAACTCATAATGTTAGCTCATGACAGCGTCCCTCAGTTCTATCAAGCTTTAATATGAATAAAATATAGCCTCACATTTATTTTTGCTGTAATGTTGAAAAGTTAATTTGCCCAAATAAGTTTCCAAGTAAAGTAAAAGCCTACTTGTGCTGCAGAAAGCCTAGTTATGAATCGAGTCCTCTAGCCTAATGATTTGATATTTATTTGATAAAACCACAGCTATAGGCCAATCAGTGCACATTAGTTTGAACTAATGTCAATCGCAAGAGAACGGTAATAGTTACATTGTAAGTAGCATAAATAGTATGGAAGCTTTGCCTATGCATGTCATTAGAAATATTACATTTTTTATTATAGTTCGACAACACGGTTCATCACAAAGTTGTAATTTTGGAACATCATGACATTACAATCATTCTTTCATCATTGCAGAATTTGCATTCAGCTACATTACCATCTTGCATGATCTTGAACCATTGTTGAGAACAAAAAAATTAGGTTACATCTAGTGGCCTATACTGCACAGAGAATCTAATATAATACTAGTTGCAGCTGTCTCTATCATTTTTGCACACTGCTCACACATTCTCTGAGCATGCCCTGGCTGGCATAGGCAGTACCATATGATGCAGCGCTTTAGAGAAGTAAGAAAAATGCTTCTATTGTAGGATCTGGGCTATAAAAAAGTTATGGTGGCCAAGGCATGTATATTTGAAAATAATTTTAGAACATGAAAGTCACTCTGTAATTTGGCCAGGAACAATACCAGCTCTGCCATTGGAATTAAATTGGAAATTGTGTTTTTGGGCAGAACTACAAGTGAGAACTACAACGGTACCATAAGTGGCCAGCAGGTTTTGCGGTGTGCCGCCAGACAGCCGGCTGATCCCCTGGATGCGCTGCTATAGGTGGAAATAATATCAATATTGCATATAACTCCTCTTGTGAAAATAGGACTTGGAAGAGAGAAAGCTGATCTGAGTGCAGCTTTTCAAGCCTATTCGATGTATGGTATTCAGAGTGGGTGAAGACCTCTCTACATACCGTAACCCAATGTTCTCTTTTAGTCGACTCGGTTTGACATCTCACTCTGGGATATTTGTACAACGCCCCAATTGCCAAAGCAATCAGAAAACCTGATGGAGTACATGGAACTGTACCCGGTCCACCCTCCTCAGCTCCAGTGCCCAGGACCGTATGCGCCATAGAAGGTGTAGAAGGTGCAGTGACATCCAGGCGATAGAATCTCACGAAAGTGTGAGGGGAAGCCTAACTAGTTGCAGCACAAATTTCCGGAACAGAGATGCTCTTGAGCAGAGCCCAAGACATAGCAATTCCTCTACTGGAATGGGCCTGGGCTCCTAAAGGGGGCTGCAGAACTTTAGAATGGTACGCTTCTGTAATAGCCTCCACTATCCAGTGGGAGGCATTGTTTGGACAGTGCCCTACCCATTGGTGAAACACGGGCAAAGAGTGTACGGGCGTCTATCCTCCGGGGAAGAAAATGGGGGGGGTTGAAAAGAAACTTGCACAACTACTGTAACTCATAGGAAAGACCATGGGAACAAACGCGGCATGAGACGAATAAGATGAAGTCTTAATGTCAATAGTCTCCAAAGGCTCTCATAAGTACATCGAGCACCAGCAACCAATCCCTGAATGGATGTGGCACGCTCCCTTCATAAAATGATGCACACTCACACCGACATGGCATGCCGAAATGGCAGCCAGGTAGCCCTTAATGGAGCCTTGCTCTGTTCGAGCAGGTCCTTTAAGAGGTACTCTGCCAATGACGCCTCCATGGGCGAGAGAGAGTTCCAGCCCACTGCCTCCACATCAGCCAATCCAGGTGTGATGATATTGGAGGAGAGGGGCTTATCCCACAGACTGAATCAGAGATAATCAGTCTGAGAAAAACAGGCATGCGCGGATGGGGCTTCACCCGCTGAGGTGAGACCATCCACCCTAGTCCTCTTAGTGGGTGGAGGGGGCCCAGGAAGCTCAACATCAAGTTTCACTGCAGCACGCTGATTGCTTCCAAGAAAGCAAAGTCAGGGATAGACTCCTCTCTGCACTCACTCGCCTGTGTAACAGGTTGAGCAGGGGTGGGCACTGCTCATGTGGCGACCAGTAGCAGGTGCTGAGCGTCTGAGTATTGTGCTTTATTGTGTTTTTAATTTAGGGTTTAACTCCTAAATTTTAACTGTCATCGTCACAACTATTGTTGTTGTAAGATCACTGAATAATGGAGATCCTTTTTCTATTTGTGGCAATTTTTATCCTGAATATCGCTTTGGGCCTTCACCATTCCCAAACAATGAGAATTCAGTACACACAGGAATTTCTCCTGGGGCTACAATGGAATCGACAAGCCCCGGATTACTTTATGGATAATCCGCTGTTTGGCATATCTACTCTAGATGCGGAGCCCCATGATCGGATGTCTAAAAACGAAGTATATAACCCTGGGAAGGTTAATGTCAGGAAACAAGGAAGAAGAGGTGGTGTTCGCAGGCGGATCAGACAACAATTACGGAATAATCGCATCCCACTGCCTTCTATGATCCTGCCAAATGTGCAGTCTTTAAGGAATAAAATCAACGAGTTGCAAGCCAATGTCACTCATCTATGCGAATTCAGAGAAGCCTGTATCATGCTGTTGACTGAGACTTGGCTGACAGATATGGAGATGGATTCTTCCCTAGATGTTAATTAATTAATTAACGGGGCGGCAGGTAGCCTGGAGGTTAGAGAGGCCGGCCAGCAATCGGGGCTGGTTCGATCCCCGCTCCAGGAGGGAGCCGGATGTGAGCTGGTGACAGGAGGGTTACTTGCATCATATCCAGGTGCCTACCACTGCCATTGTGCCCTTGAGCAAGGCACTTAACTCCTAACTGCTCCAGGGGCGCCGGAATATGGCTGACTCTGTGCCCAGAGCCCAGAGCTCTGTTCTTCCTTGGTGGTGTGCAGTGTGTGTGTGTTGTCTCAGGGGGGGGTGTGTGCAAAAATTACCACATTCCAACAATTGATGAGAATTGATTGCATGGCCAATATACTAAGATAACAGTCTTAGTCTTTGTCTTTTGTCTTTAATGGCTTCGGGACTCCTATTTGACTCGATCATGACTGTGAGGTAATGGGGAAAACACAGGGAGGAGGCGTTTGCTTGTATATAAACCGCAGATGGTGCAGTAATGTTACTGTAAGAGAACAACTCTGTCTAGTACAGTGGTTCTCAACTGGTCTGGCCTTGGGGCCCACATTTTCCCATGGTCACTAAGCCATTACTTTTATAGAATTCAAACCAAGCTAATTTATTCCTCAAATCATATGAACATCATAACTGTAACTGTAACATCATAACTGTAAATATAACATATACAACATAATAACTGTAAATATAACATAAATAAACATAAAAATAAACATAAAATATATTTATTTATTTATTTAAGAGATCTGTAAACATATATATATATATATATATATATATATATATATATATATATATATATATATATATATATAATATAATCTCTCTGAGTAGGCCTACTAAACGGGCTACTTTCACTCAACAGGCATTTGGGAAAGCTAATGAGAAAGTTGGGCATGTGCTTTATTCCTGATAAGACTTTCAAAGTCTGGGGTGATGGTAGACAGAGCTACTCTCAGATCATGCTCAGTGTCCAACCTGTTCCTCTGCTTTGACTTGAGCTGGACCAAAGTTGAGAAGCCACTTTCGCACAGATAGGTAGTGCTGAATGGTAGGAGGATTTTGACTGCATGAGTGGCGAGGGACGGATACTCTCCCATTACATTGTTGCACCAGAACTGGGGGAGGCTTACCTCACCGAATTTCCTTTTCAGCGTCCGATCATATGACAGCTCCACCTGATGATTCTCTTCATTGCTTGGCAACGTGACGCTTTTCACGTCGATTCCGAAGGGGTCAGGTATCCAGTGAACATCTCCATGTTTCTCCGGGAAGTAGTCGTGAAACCGAGCTTGGAGTTTAGTGAGATGCGCTGTAATAATTCGTTTCAGGGCATTTTTGTCCGCTGTGTCCAGCTGTTGTGCTTCATGACAAGCGTTGGGAAACATGTCAAGTCTGTTTTGGATACATGATTTTCCCACAATGCGATCTTCTTTTTGAACGCAGCGATTTTGTCAGACTGTTAAAAAATATTGTGTCCCCTGCCTTGCATAGACACGTTTAATGTATTGAGGTGCTCGAACACATCAGAAAGATACGCAACTCGTACAAGCCAGATTTCGTTGTCAAACAGCTCAGTATACGGAGAGTTATTCTCTGAAAGGAAGGCTGCGATTTCTGTTTTAAGTTCGTAAAAGCGTGACACCTTTCCCCTCGATAGCCAGCGAACTTCCGAGTGATACAACACCTGTACGTGCTCAGAGCCCAGGTCTTTGCACAGGTTTGTAAAACACCGACTGTTCTTGGCACTCCGTTTAATGTGGTTCACCACTTTGACGACATCTTTCAATGTTTCATCAAGCACTGGCACCATATCCCTGGCTGCTAATGCCTCTCGATGCAAAAAGCAGTGGTTCCAGGTCGCATTCCCGGTCATGTAGGCAGCGCCATCAGTTGTGATTCCCACGCACTGTTCCCAGTTCAGGCCCACCGAATCCAAGTACAAATCCACAGTGCTGAAAATGTCCTCTGCCTTTGTAGTGGTAGGGAGATCTCTACTGCAGCGAAATTGCTCCTGTTAGTCTCCCTCCCACACATGTCTCACATAAATAAGTAAAATCGCATGGCTAGCAATATCCGTGGATTCATCCATCTGTAGTAAGCGCATAGTAAGCGCTTGCCTGGATGCGTGCTGTGGTCTGTTGTTTTATGTCACCAGACATTTCTTCAATGCGCCTACCTATGGTCCAAATCCATATTTGACATAATCGGGGTCATACTTGCACTTCGCCATAGTTAGCTACTGCTCAAATGGTGCGAATGTGACCATCGCAACGGCTAGCCCGTCTTTTTCACGCACGTCTGTCAAAATAAAAGTTTGACATCAAATAGCTAAGCACTAGAACTATTTTTGGCCTTTCTATTGTTAAAATAAACGTTTTCTTTGGGGTTTTTTTTTTACCACACACTCCGCGACCCATTCAGAACGAGACCCACCAGTTGAGAAACACTGGTCTAGTAGAAAGCTAAAATTAATTACAAAGACAAGATAGAGACAGAGTTTAGAAGCAATTACCCAAGAGCTGCCTGGAATGGCATGAAAAAAATGACGGGTGTTATGAGAGGGGGAATAAGGCAGTTAGTCTTGATGGTTTTAACTCTGACACACAACTAGCTGACAGTTTTAATGAGCTCTACTTGATGTTTGATAAACACGATTTTACAGAGCAGGCAGATGAGCTGAGGAGCAGGACTAAGTTGAGTCAAAAAATTACCATTGATGTTGACACTGTTGCAAAGTTGTTTAGGCACACCCACAGCAGAAAGAGCCCTGATGAGATCTGTCGCAAGGTGCTTAAGACCTGTGCGGAGCAGCTCTGCAATATTTTTTATATTATTTTTATGGAATCTCTTGAGCTACAAAAGAATCTGAAAACACTCAACTATTGTCCTGGTCGCCAAGTGTATAAACCCAAAGACCTTAAATGATTTTAGACCTGTAGCACTTACATCTTTAGTTATGAAGGTTTTTGAGAAGGTGATAAAGCAGGCTGTTCAGCAGCAGGTGCAGGGTTCTTTAGATCCTCTGCAGTTTGCTTATAGAGCTGGCAGAGGTGTAGAGGATGCCACCCTGATGCTGCTGAACTGCCTGTATCGTCACCTTGAGGGCCCCTTAACTCATGCCAGACTTCTGTTCATTGATTTTTCTTCTGCTTTTAACACCATGCAGCCAACATTTGCTTGTAGAGAAACTCCTCTCTGATTTTAATCTTGATATTAATATCATTGGATGGATTTTAGATTTTCTGATAGATAGATCACAGTGTGTGAGAGTTAATGGTGTCCTCTCATACAAGCTCCACTCATCCACAGGTACACCTCAAGGATGTGTACTCTCTCCCCTTCTTTATATTCTTTACACAAATAGCTGTCATAGCAAGTTTGAGAATATACACATAAAGTTTGCAGATAACTCGGTCATAGTTAGCCTGCTGAAGGGGGGGGAACTAGATCATGGGCCGGTCGTTAATGACTTTGTGTCATGGTGTAAGGAGTCCTTCCTTGAACTGAATGTGTCTAAAACCAAGGACATGATTATTGATTTTAGGAAGTCAGCACCCTTCCCCAAACTCACAGTTATTGAGGGAACTGAGATTGATTTGGTGGAGAACTACAAATATTTGGGTACTGTGTTTGATAATAGGTTGTGCTTTCAGGCTAATGCAGATGCCATTTCTAAGAAGGTACAACAATGTCTTTACTTCTTGAGAAAAATGAATTATTTTAATGTGTGCACCAAAATGATTTCATTGAGTCGGTGCTGTCTTTTTGTATTGTGGCGTCATTTGGGAACCTGAATCTTGCCAATAAGAATAGGCTTGGTCGGCTTGTCAGAGTGGCCAGTAAAGTTATTGGGGTGAACCAAGCACCACTCTCTGACCTTTACAATCTGCAGGTCGTAAGAAAGGCCCGTGCCATATTGGACTGTACTGACCACCCCCTGCAGAGGGAGTTTGAGTTTCTACCTTCAGGTAGAAGATATAGAGTTCCTCATAGGACTAAAACATTCAAAGACTCTTTTGTTTGCACCGCAATAAGCAGGCCGAATGATTGCACAAATGATTACACTAAGCACTTTCTGCACTCAGCAATTTGCTCATCTTTTGTCTTCACATGAAGTGATCTTGCACTGTACTGTATTGTATTGTTGTCTCTGTGTCCTGTCTGGTATGTTGTATTTATGATGGATTGAATCTCTTTTTTAATACCTGGCTGCAACCAAATTTCCCCTAGTGGGATAATAAATTTGACTTGACTTGAGGGGAATGTCTCTTTTGTCAATCTCTCCATCAGAGAAATCATTATTGGACTTTCACTGCGAGAGGGTGGTCTTGTCGCTCTCTTAGTGATTAAAGGCGCCCGCTTCTCTAGACCGGGGTCCCCCGGCACTACATGGGCGCTCGTTGAGAGCGGAGAATTGCTGTGAGGCCTTGCGCTCTGCGGTTTCCTCATCCAGCAGGCTATTCGCCAGCTATACACTCTTGGCCCTCTGCTGCAAATTCCCGACCTTGAAATGCAGGCGATGCTTTCAAGACGAAGGATCAGAGAGTGCATCCCTCACTTGTTGAATGCCGAGGCAGGTAGGGTGAAAATCCCAAGGGGTCATAGTGCATCCACATTTACGGGGACAATCCAGGCACAGATTATTCTTCTTCACTTTACATTTTCCCGAAGCCTTTTCAGGCATCTTCGATTGACACGGACAGTAGTAACACTTATAATATGTTGACCCACTATCTGATTATTACCAGCCAGTAGTAAAAGAGGTCTTTCACTTCATGTAGTAAAAGAAGGGAGCACATTGACGGTCATGTAGAATATGAGAGCTCACACATCAGCTAGCAACAAAACTTATGTGATACCCAAAGGGCACAGGAGAAAGTAGCTAGGCTAGTGACTAATTCAATCTCTTGTTGACGAACCAAACTAGAGAACTTCACTCTGTAGTCTGCAATGTACACCTTGTACTGTATGCAGTGCCTTCGGAAAGTATTCCTAACCCTAACCCCTTCACTTTTTCCACATTTTGTTGTGTTATAGACTCAATTTAAAATGGATTAAATTAAAAGAATTTACCATCAATACGCACACAATACCCCAGAACGACAAAGCAAAAACAGGTTTTGAGAAATTTCAGTCAATTTATTAAAATTGAAATACAAAAATACCTCATGTACATAAGTATTCAGACCCTTTGCTATGACATTCTTAAAATTAGCTAAAATGCAAAAATGTCATCAACAAATCACTCAATAAATCTTAATGCAAGGATAATAGTTAATGTAATTTTGGAATTAATATCTTTGTTTTTATAGGGTCTCTGATTTGCATAGGAATCAATTACAAAGTGAATGCATGATAATCAAATAATACCATGACACAACGAAGCTGTCTGGGGACAAACATAGCAAGTTTATATTGGAAGCTCCATAGGAGATTAGTACATTTAGATAGAGCGTGATTAAATATGTGTATTTGATATTTGAGACATGTGTACTGGTACCAGTCGCTAATATAGCTATGCAGTTTTCCACACTGTATCTGTTTCTGTGATGATGGGAACACTAGTACATTTTATTATGGTAGGATCAAGTTTAACAGCCAGATATCTGCATTTTCATGTCAGTGTTACAGCGCTGCGCACTTGTTTAGTGACATTCCACTTTACTGGTGTATTATACGCATATATTGTGAAGGAAAACAACTCCTAATATGAAAATGTGACAAACAGGCAAGTTCCTATCTGAACTCGCCACATACAGATGTGAATCCACAAGGCTAGTTTTCAAGGCCGTACTCCCTGTTCTCTGCACCAAATGTATTAATGCTTTGTATGCATTTTCCTTATCTAGTTTTGTGTTAATATCTCTGTGTTTGTGCTGCTCTTGGTCAGTCACTCAGCCTACAGTGCTACTCTGATCCATACTCGAGTGTGACTTATTCTGTATCTGTGTTCGCTGTTTGATTAACAATAAATAACAAAAGACAGTTGTCTGTTTCTCTCCAAGAATTTATTAAACTTGGTTTGATTTCCACCACATATATCACAATCATACAATCATATGCACAGCTTTTATTGTTACCATGGAAACAAACAAATAATTTACAGGGGCAATCTGGGCCGCCACTTTTTTTGGTAAACACCTGCAAGGTGCAGGTTGCAAGGACTGACCATTCATGAGATCAAAATGGTAGTTTTAACCATGATTTGAAGCTATACAGTGTTTGTTTACAATTAGGGGAGAACCGGAACAAAAGTAACATGCCCAGTTAGGTAGCTGTTATTCTAAGCTTTCCAATGATATATGTTTTGATGGTATTTTCCTGTGTTAACTTGTTTTATACTGACAATATGTCAAAAATGACAACACAGAGAAAAAAGGAGAAAAGATGGAGGGATGAAAAAAAGAGTGATAACACAAAAAGCTGCTGCAATGCTGCTGCAATGCTATCACACATTTTCCAACTCTAGGTGCATAGACCTTAAAATAAATCACTATGAGAGATCGTACCTCCAAATGATACCGACCAACCTCCCTGGCTCATGGACTATAATGGACACAATATTCCCTGACGTACTCCAAGGTACCAATGTTTTATGTCAATAAATGGCTCTGTGTTTTCCCCTTGCTTGTTTATTTTTTAAGGTTTGAGGGTAAGTGTGTGTGTTTGTGCTTGTGCGTGCCAGATAAGCTATGTGTGTATTGCACCTTAGTTATTGGGAATGCCACTACAGACATCTATAACATATCTCAGAAATCCTGTGTATCGATCACTTCCACACTTTATAAATAATAATACAGCCACAGATATGGTAGAATTTACCTCAATGTAATTTTTACCTAACCACACACTTTTAATTCAGAAGAGACCTACATGGCTGTAGGTGATGAAAAGAAAGTTTCCATTAACTTTTATTAAGCCCAGATATTCACCGATGTATGAATTTAATTAATTTCATTCTCAGGTTATAAAGTAATTTGATTATATGGGCAAGAGGGAGAGCAGGGATCCATGTCTGTTTTCCATCTCAGGTTAAGTACGTTGGTTCCATTGAATTCATTCATTATACTGCAAGTATGGGTACATTAAAATATAATTTTGTTAATAATAGTGCAATCAAATCATCTCATGTGACTGGAGCGTAATTGAAAGAATTGCACTGAGATCAAGGTAGCTCTCTTGTCAGGTTCATGCTGCTTTCGGCTAAACTGTAAATATAAAATATTCTCTGCTGTTCAAGCCTATGAGCAGATACATATACTTGAAAACTTGATCATTTTGGATACTGTACTTGAGATGCTTAAGAGGCTGAATGTAATCAGAAACTGTATTGTGATTGAAATCCAGGTGTGGGATAAGAACCCACAAAAAGACTTGCAGGAGAGGTGTCACAAATGAAAATAAATGGGGTGGGTTTGGTAAGCATTATAGAGAGACCGCCATTTCAGCGACTTTAAATATGACGTTTGGATAATGTATAATCACTGGGCTTAGTGCAATGATGGTGGGTGTGGAAATAGCCCTCCATCTGTTAGAAATAATATTTGCTTTTCAATGTTTCAATAGGGCTGTGTGGGGAGCATACAGTCTATGGCATGGAGGGGACTCTACTGCTTTGCACCACAAGAAGCAAACTGAGAAATTGCTCTGTTCCCTTCATCTTTATTATGGTTATTGAATTCGGTTCAAAAGGAGCCGACATCAAAGGAACGCTCAGAAATTCATAAGTCGCGAGGTTCAGTGTAATTCATTGTGAACCAAGAAAAGGAATGTCAGAAACGACATTAAAAAGAAAGGAATTTTCACATATGAAAGGCAGGTGTCTTCTCCTCCCCAAAAATACCATATATCCCAATACCTCTGTGGACCTTGGCCTTTTCTACTGAGGTTGGTAAGCGTGAACGGCATTACAGGTAGCAGCATAGAAACAGGAGGGCCTCCATGTGTAAGGGTATGCCATTTGTGGTTTTACCATGCACATTATACATTCCCCCTTGAATTCTTTTGTTTGTTTAGTGTGTGGTACTGTATGTATACCTGACTCATAGGTCGAGCTGTTCCTCACGGATGTTCATGCTTTTCTTACTTATGATGCACTGGCAGTCTGTGACAGTGAGTGCACCTGCTAAGACCCTGCCCTTCTGCCTGAATTTGCTTTTCCAAAAGGTTAGGGACGTTTCTGGGCGTCTACCACTTGCTGTGGACGTGTAACCTGCAACTTGCTCATTGGCTACCTACTGCCTAATCTGTAAGCAAGCATTTGTCGGGGCTGGAAGCCGACCGAAGCAACTGAAGCTTTGTGTGCAAAAAGTTTCTAACATGTATTCTGATGTTTTCTCCTGGTAAATTTCATGTTTGACATTACAGCTTTGTCTAAGTTTTGTTTGGTGAATGAGGGGATTTGTTTGTTACTTCGGGTTCAGCAGGAGAAATTTGTACTGTGTATAGCCAGTCACGCAACCGAGTGTGCCGCCTCACTCTCGGTGACAGACACGGCCTCACAATGCGGAGCTGGTGGTTAGTTTAGGGAGATAATGGGGCTTGGGACTGGTGTAGTGCAAGGTATCCGTGACAGGGTTTTCTGTCACAGTATGAATGGCTGGTAAATGTGAGTATCTTCGCTAGCTGGTTCATTACCGTGTTCATGTTTACGCAAACATTTCCAAACTAAATAACAAATGCATTTCAAACACACAGGTTCTTTGCTAGCTGAGTGAGAAGGTATCCAGAAGGCTTTTCTGTTGGACTTGGTAATTGAGATGTTTTGCAAGTGTCCCATAGTGAGGTCGGTCGAATCGAGTCTCCTTGGCACCAGGCAGGTAAATTGGGCCAGAGCCAGCCAGAGGGTCAAAATGAGAGCCAGGCGGATCTGAGCTCCAGCACCATGGCAGGCGTTCATCTGCAATTTCATGTAGTAAACTCACGCCCATTTTAGGCTACATGTCACCTTGTCAAATGTATGTATATTAGGTAGGCAGATTTTCTATAATTGCGCTGCATTCAGAGAGGTTTCTTATACTTTGTGCGCCCAGCTAATTCTTTCCTGTCTGCATTATTCGCCAGGGACGCCAGCATCTCTTATTCCTCAGGCTGCTGAGGAAATTTGGCATGGCACCTAAGATCCTCATCAACTTCAATAGGTGCACCACTGAGAACATCCTGTCTGGCTGCATCACAGCATGGTATGGCAATTGCACCACTCTGGACCGTAAGGCTCTACAGACGGTGATGAAGACTGCTCAATCCATCACTGGAGCAACACTCCCGGCCCTCAAAGACATCTACACCAATAGGTGTCTGAGGAAGGCTAACAAAATCCTCAAAGACTCCAGCCACCCCAGACACGGTCTGTTCACCCTGCTCCCATCTGGCAGATGTTACCGGAGCACCCAGCCTTGGACCAAAAGGTTCTATGACAGCTTCTACCCCACAACCATAAGACTGATGAACGATCAGCTATCCCATTGACCACTGACTCTCCCACACACATACTCACCAACATGCTGCTATTGACTTTTCATTGGACTCACTTATCTACTGCTTTTTCTAGAATATTTTGCACTACCGACAGAAAATTGTTATATACTATTGCACATAACTGTATTTGAACTGCTCACTGCCTCCTACCCTTATATTGTTAATGTCATAATCGATTGTATTGTATTCATACTGTATTTAGTTAGGGTGTATTTTAGCATTTATGAAGTTTATTTAATATGTATAACACTGTTGAGGCCCCATGTGAACCAAGCATGTTGCTGCTCTGCTGGCAGAGTGTGTGGCAATAAAGAACTTTGAACGGGAAACCACAGAGGAAGATGGCAGGGGGCTTTGCACTCCAGACCGGGACTCATCAAAGAAAACAACAGGGCCAGGGCAGGGGTCAAATGTTTGGCAGCCCTCCAGCTTCGACTGCTGACCCCCTTAACTTCACTCCAACTTCTATTGTGTAGCCTACTTTTGGCTCTGAGTGTGTGTACAACAACACTGAATAGCTCTGAGTGTGTCAGAGGTGACGTGATTGTCTGACTAAAATGATTGTAGCTACCGACCCGTGCCACTTGTATCAATAACAAATCAGATAATCTGGTGATCATTTCTTTATTTACTGTATTATTCACATGTTTTCAAATACTTGTGACAAATCATGTATTCCTATTCCTGCATACATTGTAATGGACACTGATGTGTGTAAAATACGTTTTTTTTTTTTAAGGTTGTACTGATCATGAAGCTAATTACTGGCTACATGCGCAGCCATGTTTGTTTTCATTCATCATCATTCAATGCACCGCTGAGTGTCAAGTAAACGCCTGGCAGACCAAATATGTTACAACAAAATGAGGTGAGGAGATGGTTCACTCGTATTTAGGGAAAACTTTCAGAAAAATTTGAAAAGTGGTAGGGATTTTAGTCAATTATTTTGACCACTGGTGAGCGCAACCGTGATGTGATACATTGTAAATTGTAATCACTATTAGCTAATTTATGTTATGGTTTCTGTCACCTAAGAGTTGGCTCAATCAGACTGATTGTAAGCTTACTCTTTCCCCAGAGCTATGAATAAAGTAGCCTACATTTTCCGATTTGGATGAGAACTGTGTTATGCTGTTGATACTTCGATGAATGTCTGAACGTCTACAGCACATCAACAAAAAGTAAATTGCTCACATTGAGGACATACAGTTGTAAAGACTTTTTACAGTCAGCCAAAACGCTGATTGTTGCGTCAATCGTAAACAGACGTTTGTGACGTACGTGGCTTTGACTCAACAGAGGATTTAAAGAACTTCTAATTCCCTACTTCACTAACTGTGCTCATACTTCTATGTAGCCCAACTGTGTCTAGGATATATGAGACAGATACTGGATAGTTAACACTCCAAGGTGACATGAAACAGGTGATTAAATGCTGATATCCCTTTAAAACCTATTAAGCCAATACCTCTGTAGGGTTTTTGTATGGTTTAGCAGGCCGCTTGGCTTTGATCTTCAAAGCTGACCTCCCTCTTCCCTGATTGATGGATAGGGCCACCATTGATGCCTGCATATCCATCAAGGAAAGCCACCTGTGATGAATGAATATGTCCTCTATCAACCGTGCATCACCTCATGAAGTATTGTCCTTTTTCACCAAACGTATTCATCCTTCAGCCAAAGATTGATTAACTATGGACGTGACTCAGTCAGCAATTATGACTTCATCGCTAATCAATCTTCCTTTAGCCAAGGGGGACTTCTACTCACACACACACACACACACACACACATTATCGGCAAGCACTTTTATCCCAGTCTCCAGGATCATGGGAAAGCTTCACCTAGGTATTTAGTATGGTCCAATCCTAGTGACACATGTGAACGTGAATATAAAAAGTGCATTTGATCCAGATGTCTTGCCAAAGCAACTAAGGACAACCCTGAAATGCTTTTGTTTCCATAATAAATTACTTAAAGGTGCTACACATGACTACACATACACATGATTTTCACGGTACTACATCTTATAATGGCCTTGTGGAGTGATACTGTTTAAAAGTAATAGCTCCCCATCAATGTTTTCATTGGCTATGGTATAAGCGCATTATCCTGGCATTATCCTGGACTTGTCCTGGCCGGTCACTCTGTTGTCAGATCGTAGCTTTAACAGAAAGTAGGCAAATTGATACTATCTGTAGAAAATGTATACAGTGCATTCGCAATGAAGCATGAAGCACCTTTGGCAGCGATTATAGCCTCTCTTACAGCCAGTCTTCTTGGGTATGACGCTACAGGCTTGGCACACCTGTATTTGGGGAGTTTCTCCCATTCTTCTCTGCAGATCCTCTCAAGCTCTGTCAGGTAGGATGGGGAGCGTCAGTGCACAGCTATTTTCAGGTCTCTCCAGAGATGTTCGATCGGGTTCAAGTCCGGGCTCTGGCTGGGCCACTCAAGGACATTTAGAGACTTGTCCCAAAGCCACTCCTGTGTTGTCTTGGCTGTGTGTTTAGGTTCATTGTCCTGTTGCAAGGTGAACCTTCGCCCCAGCCTGAGGTCCTGAGTGCTCTGGAGCAGGTTTTCATCAAGGATCTCTGTACTTTGCTCCGTTCATCTTTCCCTCAATCCTGACTAGTCTCCCAGACCCTGCAGCTGAAAATGGCCCTCCCAGACGATGGCCCTTCTCCCCCTATTGCTCAGTTTGGCTGGGCGGCCAGCTCTAGTAAGAGTCTTGATAGTTCCAAACTTCTTCCATTTAAGAATGATGGAGGCTACTGTGGTCTTGGGGACCTTCAATACTGCACAATGTTTTTTTACCCTTCCCCAGATCTGTGCCTCGACACAATCCTGTCTCTGAGGTTTACGGACAATTCCTTTGACCTCATGGCTTGGTTTTTGCTCTGACATGCACTGTCAACTGTGGGACCTTATATAAACAGGTGTGTGCCATTCCAAATCATGTCCAATCAATTGAATTTACCATAGGTGGACTCCAATCAAGTCGTAGAAACATCTCAAGGATGATCAATGGAAATAGGATGCACCTGAGCTCAATTTCAAGTGTCATAGCCAAGGGTCTGAATACTTTACGAATGTACGCAAATGTGATATTTCAAATTTTTATTTTTTAATAAATTCGCAAACATTTCTAAAAACCTGTTTTGGCTTTGTCATTATGGGGTATTGTGTATGGATTTATGAGGGGAAAAAAATAAATGTAATCAATTTTAGAATAAGGCTGTAACATAACAAAATGGAAAAAGTGAAGGGGTCTGAATACTTTCTGAATGCACTGTATATTTATTATTACCTGTTTTATATATATATATATATATATATACACACACATCTCAATGGTCAGGATGGCCGATTTCCTGATGGAAGCTAGCTAGCTACCAATGGCTAGTGTAAACAAAGCTCATTGTAATTGCAATTTCAACTCATGGCCACCGGGGAGCCAGATTTCATGCAGATGTTATGTGTTTGTGGCAAATGTGTGCACATCAATGTAAACAAACAAAACATACAAATGGTATGTAATGCCAGTGCTCATTCTCGACACAAGATTTAAGAAAGAGCTTTCCACTATTGCTACGGACTCTGGACAATCCACTATTCTATTGCTACAATGCACTATTGCACTATTATTTTTTTATACAGAATACACAGTATTTGGCTGCTATTTACTGTCTTTACTGACTGCTCTTTTTGCACTGTTTAAATTATTTTTATTGAATGTTTTACTTTTAGTATGTGTTATCTGTTGTGCCTGGGCACTTTATCTGTCTCACCGTGGGAGAGTGAGAAACGTCCTCTCGATTCCTTTGTATGTCTTGACATGTGAAGAATTGACAATAAAGCCACTTTGACTTTGACTTTGACTTTCCTTGATCACTACTAAGCTCAAATCTTCATACTGGACCTTTAAGCCTATGACTCACATTTCAACTAAGAAGTCCTCAACTCAACTGGTTTTGAATAGTCTGGCATTATGACAGCTTAAGAAACTGTAAAAGTGTGGAAAAGAGTCCAATCAAGGATTTTGTCAGTTATAAAGATGTTTATAAACATGTTTGTCTTAGATTTTAATTGGCTGGAACTGATCAGTAACATTGAACAGCATCTTAAATCATTCTTTTCTCAACAAGAAATTCCCCGCAAGTCAACATAAGATCAGTCTAAATGTTTTCAGTTGTGCTGTGTGCCAATAGGTTTATTATGGTGAACAAGTTTACATAAGTGTAGTTTATGTTTATATAATCAATTGCAATACAAAGATGAGGCACAAATACAATAAAAAGATAAAATACAGGAGGTTAAGGAAAAAAAAAGTTGGTTAAGGTCAGTTGAAATACAGTTTTTTTTAAGATATCCCCAACAGAGAGAGGGGGGGGAGGGGAGAGAGAGAGAGAGAGCTTGTGTGAGAACTTATGATACTATTCCTCATTCCATTCCATGCATTACAATGAACCCATCCTCCGATTTCTACCTCCACCAGCCTCCACTGGTGTGTATGTGTGCTTGTGCGTGTCTGATTGAATTCACCTCTGCCTACGGCACTGCCTAGACATGTGGGATTGCCTGGGATTCTGTTGCTTATTCCTCCTGCCAATGCTAACGCCAATCATGCTTTTCTGTCAGTCAAAACACAATGATCATACAACATCCATAGGATGGGTACACTGGAGGGGGTAAAACATTAAAGAGGGGGTTGAAGAACTTCTCCAAACAATCAAAAGGTCTGTCTAAAAA
This sequence comes from Argentina silus, assembly GCF_951799395.1. NCBI lineage: Eukaryota > Metazoa > Chordata > Actinopteri > Argentiniformes > Argentinidae > Argentina > Argentina silus. The sequence goes on along the minus strand of NC_139655.1, from coordinate 9,004,014 downwards.
GCATTAATTAATTTTAGAGAGGGCAGAACAAAGAAAGCATCACCAGATTAATTTTAGAGAGGGCAAAACAAAGATGGTACCTTAGTTTACCAAATAATGTAGATACGAGTTTCATATAAACTATAGGCCATGGCTACAGGTACGAGCATGTCTCGGAATTGTTATAGGCTAGTCTTTTTTGCCTTTTTAAAATGTATTCAGTGTGTTAACATAATAGTGTGGACCTCAAACACTGCAACAAAAATCAGATGTTCATATCCGAACTCTTTGTAAATGGAACATGTGGCATACTGTATATCCGTTATCTAACATCATTGTCATAAGAACTTACATCTAGCAATAACTTGCTAGCAACACTGTAACAGCAGCGATTTCATATTGGTGAGTTGTTTGGAGGATCTGGGAGCACGATATCGACCATAATGTAAAAGAGCATTCGTTTCACATTTTTCAATGTACTGTGGTCGTCAGGTTATCAAAATATGTGTGTAATTAAACAATTTAATAAACATAAAAAAGCCTTCAGAAAACACTTTTACAATGTAAATGCAGTACTCTGCTGTGGTAGTCATGGCAATCCCTATATGAAGGCTTCAATTTTAAAGAGGTGGACAATATACTATAGACATACTGTATATGTATTATGTGCTCTCCTATAAAACAAACCACTTTACTGCAATTGTCCCTAAGGAACCCGGACAGCTATACTCATACTTAAAAAAATGCATTGTGCTGTTTGTAAAGTGAGCTGCATCAGTATGTTCTCTGAGAATGGTCTCAAGGCAGAAGATCTTGCATCTTCTGTCTCTATCTGTATCCCCATGTATGTCATTCATATCCCTTTAACCACTTTGACTGCACCCTGTCACCTTCCTCCTCAAAGCCAGCAGAAGCATTCATCTTGAGATTGATTGCTTTTCCTAAATGACCCTTTAGGGTCACCCTGTAATGGACTGGCTTCCTACTCAGTGACCAGGAGCAGTCTCTCTCTCTCTACAGCACCCAACGCCCACATGGATGTAAGGAAGCAATCCCTACAGCAGCATGACCAGAAGGACACCACAGCTCGTGAGGGAGGAACAACATTTCAACCCCCGGTCAGACACAAGTCTAATGTGAAAATTGAATAGTTGTCACTGTATGCAGGTGTAAACCTGTTGTATATTGTATTCAACTGCAAAATTGGATCAGGGTTTGGGCTTCTTTTGCTGCTTAGCATTTATCCCCCTCACTCACCCAGAAAATATGAATACTAAAACTAACACAGTGTTGTAGTCAGATTCCCAGCCTGCTGTATTACCTCTATTTAGCTGTGTATTTGCAGGCAAGACCACACCTGTTCATACTGAATCCAGGAAATGGGTCTGATTACTGTGTAATTGGATACATAACCTGTGATCATAACGCATGAATGCTTGATTTTTCCTCTCTTTCCCTAAGCCACACCCTGCTGAAATCCTCATGGTAGCATATAACTCGCGCTCAGGTGCTCTCACTGTTCAGGAGGAGACCAGGAACAAAGGCCCATAGGCCTACTACAACTCCATCTGAGTGAGTAATGCTAGGAGCATACTTGCACCGAAATCGAACTCTTGTAGGTTTGTACGAACAAAATGACGTAATTGCGAAACTGTTAGTTTTGTTTGCCGAAGCTGTTCGCTCGCAGCACCGCCAAAATGTTGTGACTCTGCAAAGTCACCGCAGCCGAACTCCAGCCCACTACCATCTGTGGTTGGTGGCGGGAGGTTTCGTAGCTGCTGCTCCTCCTCCTCCTCCACCACAAACAACGCATCAGCCATGCCCTCCTGTGAGAGCAGGCATAATAACAGCGCCAAGTCAGGCACCAGGTTTTAAACTGAATTGACCAAGTTATCATCGTCCTCCTCTTTCTCCAAAAAACTACTTTTGTTCCCCTGTGATGTATTGGAGTGGTATACATAAGAACTCAAAACAGAAGAGCACAAAGTATGCCCTGCTACGTTTGTAGCGACCATGTACAAACTTTGCACAAACTGAGTTTGACAGAACCATGCTCGAGGCTTAAGACATGTCAATTAGTATTATGAGGTATAATGACCCAAAAGACAGTAATACAGGTGTAATGATGTACACTGTAAATATTGCACTGGCCATTAGAATCATTTCTAAGCCACATTGTGCCATGTCCTTTAATATAGAGTAGCTCAGTTAACATGATAGGTAGGGGTTATTGCAGGTGTATGACAGATATTTTACTCTGAAGGACAACTCTAGCATTGAATGCTCCCTGGTAGAGCATAATGCCATAATCGGGTAACCGCTGGAAGTGAGATGCACAGAATGAGTATTTGCTGTAAAATGTCCACCAGTCCTAGCCATGCTATTTAAGATCTCTCTTCAAGCTGACTGTAAGAAACGTCTTAATGCTATATTATGTGTGGTGCTCCAGGTACAGTAAGTTATTATTATCTCTGCAGTGAAATTAAAGATACAATCTTAACTCTACTGCACATTATTTCTATTGAAATACAAGGTCAATTCATTCATATTGAGTTCTTTCCATAGGAGTTCCACTTATGAGATGTGCCTTGTTGTGCAATGGGTAACATAGGCAGGTATCCCTCTCCACACAATATCTGGCGTACCGGAGTACAGTAGCCTTAAGTAATGAAATCTGGCCTTAGAATCTTGTATAAGCCTGTGGTATAGCCTTATCTGATGCCTCACACTTCATTTTCAACACCGTATTCTCCTCATCAAGCTGTGCAAAGGAGCTTGTTTCGGCTGTTTTTAGGCATACATTTATTTACTTGCTGGCTTCCCATAAGTATGTTAATTTTTGTTCTGGCCTTCCTTTCCAAAAAGGAAATGGAAATTGGTGCTATCTCTGGAAAAGAAAAACAATTGTGTATCTCAGCCTATTAAGTACATAACAGCAGCTTCAAAAGGGCAGTTTGAAAAGAGAGGGAGCACCAAAGCTTGAACATGCTGTTGAATAAATACATTTAATTAATGGGGAATTAGGTGCTTGAGGCTCAAGCTGGCTCGCTTTCAAGTGCTAGGGGTCCTCATAAATATACATTTAAAAGAAGTGTGGCAAGATCAAGAAGTAACCTCTTAACAATGAACTTATGTATCATCATTCCTATGATAACAAATACCTAGCCTTGTTGTGAAACAAACATGTTTTGCTAAATATTAATACATGTAAATGAATGCTTGTTTATTTGAGTTGAGAAACCTTTTAAGTCGTCATGGGCTGTCAAGTTCTAATACTCTTATGTTATAGATTTAAATGTAAGATAATACCAAATGTGGCTGCAAGTACATTATTACAGTGCTCTTAGCAGATGGGTAGCCCCACCATGTGTCAAAATTGACACAGCCCTACATCAAATGGTTAGAGAGCTTTCATACTAATAATGTGAATAATAGTACAATAATAATAAGTGTTCCAGATCATTATGAAGAAACAAGCAGGATAAACCACATTCAATACAATAATGATAGTCTGCAAAATTCAAATATGTTTCCCAGGTCAAACCATCACAAACAGTTATTATAAATATTCACCAGTATTCACAGTGAATTGCTACTTGTCTACTACATGTATATTTACCATAGCATACAATGTGGCTCATAACTGAGCAAATAAAGTGACCGCCGTTTTGATGTATAACTATGCTCAATGAAATTGACATGCCTTATCTTAGTTGAGGATGTGGATCTTTTTAATAAATTGGTTCAGTAATACTTGACATTATTGATGGATGGGACTGAGTTCAATGTAATGGTATGGAACTTATGTGATGATATTAATTTAAAAGAAAACATAACTTGAATTCATTGGTTAAGGGTATATGCTAAGCAGAGGTTGCAGTAGCATTACTGTGTATAATATGAGAAGGTACTCTAAGAATGCCTCCCACTACCTTCAGCCCATCCCACCACAGAATGCCGTCAACACTGCAAATGGTAGAAGTGTAAGGGAGGCGCTGATGCAGTATTTGGCCACCCGCTTCCCCCTCTGCAGGGGATACCTACACTAAATCACAAGCACTGACAAATAATGGATTGCAATGTTCTTTTATTTAGAAAATTCATGGCAATCAATATATTCTAAAAAGAAAGTGCCAGAGTGCATATAGAAAACTTTAATTTGCATCTTTAAAACATAAATGACATCTGTATAAAATTTAACAAAACTGCTTGAAAATCTGAATTCCCCTCTGACACAGTTGTGTTGTTCTAAATGGAGGACATTTTCTCTCATATGTTAACCCCTGAGAAACAGCTGTATAATGAAAACAATGTTTCTTATGTTGCCTCACTTACAAGTGATGGAAAGTGTGATCAACATTGTTACTCCCACTAAGGGTTGGTGCGGTATGAGTAGTGAGCAGGACTACCAGTGTACCCAGTGTAGCGCTGCTGAGGTTGGGTTGAATGGGAGAAAATACCCCTGAGACCCTCAAACAGTTGCCAGATGAGGCGCTCATTGGATCGCGTTTTGCTCAAAGAAGTTGCTGAGAAGGAGCCTCTCTTCCCATTGCTTCTTCGGTTGTTGTTGTTGTTCCATCCATGTGGTTGGAACTCCTGCATATTTTCCAGGATGGTCTGCTGCTGAGTTAACCAACCTCGCATTGCAGAGTTGTACCATGAAGTAGGTTTTGGCTCTATAGGGCAAAGCATTTTTAGTGTGGCCAAAGATCAGTAAAGCGTAAAACTATATGCTTCACTTTTATCAAACAAATACAATAGAAAGAAACAAATGGACTGTTTGATGACATCTTGCCTAAGTAAAGATTGAATAATAAGTTAATATTTACTTTTCTATTTTTTTTATTCTTTGTAGTTCATATACACTCTCTGAACACTTTATTAGGAACACCTGTACACCTTCTCATGGTGGAGGTGATGTAATGGTGATGTAATGGTGTGGGGAATGTTTTCTTGGCACACTTTCGGCCCATTAATACCAATCTATACCCAGTATTAGTATTGTGTTCCTAATAAAGTGTTTGGTGAGTGTATTTTGCTCAATGACTTAAAATTAAAATGCAACCCTGCAGATCTCTTCCAACCCCATTCTCAGGTTTAACCCATGCCTTCTGTATCTACAGTAGACCCCTCAGGCTGACTTCCTCTGGTTAGTTAGCCAGTTGTGCTACCACACCCTTCCACCCTGAGGTGGTTCCTCTGTCACAGTATCCTGTCACTGCTATTACAGTGTGTAACCACACCCCCAGATGTTTCCTCAGCCTCCATCTGTTACTGCACCCGTGAACCTAACAATAGTCCACCTTTTAACAGGGAAGTCAGACACACTACTACTGCTACTAAAGCCCAACATGGATTCTCACTTCTTGGCTTATCATTACCCAACTGGTAAAGTATTTGTTCAATGGTTGTGTGACGTGTGCCACGATTCTCAAACAATTTCCCTTTAACACTAGAAGTCCTGGGCCGTCATTACTAACTAAAGTACTCAGACTGAGATCCGGAGACATCCATTTGTTGACGGTAGTGTAACAGCGTAATCATTGAATTAGATCAATACCATGCAAAAAATAATACAGCGGTTGAGTTTAGTCAGGACTTAAGAATCATTAGAATACCACATTGTATTTTAAAGAGCTATATATTGAATATAACATATAGACAGATGTATTTCAAACCGTGGTCAAATCTGGAGTGCATTGCAGAGGGAAATCTCCCGTTTCCGTAATCAACTTGTTTGCAAGGGAAATTGATGTGAAGAAGTCGTCCATTTCTGCTTTTGCAGCCATATTATAACCATAAACCCACCAGACACACACACAGGAGAGCAAATAGTTTGCTTCATCCATTATCCACATCATTACACACTGACTGCCCACTTTCGCTATCGTTATCAACATCACTGGCCATACGCACATACACACATTGAAAACAAGGTCTAAATGTGTCCTAACCCCCGCCCCCCCCCCAAAAAAAAAAACCCGATATATTTCAATCCTGGGTTATTGGTGTTTTTGTTTATTGGTTATTTATATGACCATGAAAAGGCTAAATAATTACCTAAGTCTGTGACAAGTTAAAACATTTTTTTTAAATTAAGTAATCAATCACTGGTTGATTTATGTTGGTCCAAAGTGACATACAGTACAATGAGTGCATACATTTTTTGTACATACAGTATGGTCCCCTATAACATAATTGTGTAGTACAGTACACGTTTAACTCATCATCATATTCCTTTCTTACAGTATGCCATACCGGGCACAGTAATTGTACATATAATAACAAAAGGATAATACAGTAGTATAAACTACAAAGGGTAAAACTGACACACTACTATCAATTATTACATTGATCAATATCATTTGTCAATCCAATTATTAATTGTTCACTAATTGGTTCACAAGTATTGCCGTAGCATTCACCAGGTGGCCCTTTTCAACAGCCTCTCTGTTGCACGTTATTTTATTTTGTTCTCTCAAATCAAGAGTACAGATGACTTCTGTCAGCCATCAGTTGCTGTGTGGCAGATGTCACAGCGTTTATTGTCACAATGATTTATTGGTTTAGTTGGGCAACAGCCACAGGGAAGAACACAAAAAGGCAGGGCACCAGCAGGGGAAAACCCCAGAATGCCAAAACCCAACCAAGTTTCATTTTCTCCCCCAGGACTGCATTTCGCTTCCAGTTATTGTTTCACCATCTGTTTCATTTCTAGCCTTTCCTAGTTTTTCACTAAGCAAACATGTTTTTTCTGCCAAGCTTAGTCACCTTCCTTTTGCCCTTCTAATTTCACCCCACAGTGTCCCATCATGCCGCAGGGTCAGACACAGATTAATTGGAATATCACCTGTGGCACAGGTTAATGTTGGGAGGTAGTGATGGGTTTGATCTAGTCTGTTTCCTTTTTACCTTGCTCTGTTTGAGTCAAACTTTTGCAATCAAGGATAGTCTTATAACAAAGTAGTCTCACAAAGTCAGACTGCCCATTTAAATTGAGTCTGTATTTTATTATTTATTCTTACTTTAGTTTCTGGTTGATGTGCATGTGTTGTATCCTTTGATGAACGTTGTGTGATGCTGAACACACCAAACTAGCATATTTCTCTAGATCTATTGAAGGTGAAAAGTACAATTTATGTTCTGTATTCCACAGAATTAACACATAACACTATTGATGCAATTGACTTCATGCAAGGATTCTACTTGAAACTTTCATTCAAGGCTTGATGATAGAGAAGCAGCCCACTGATGTTTCACCTTGAGAGGCTAACCTTGACAATGGCTATTCTCTGCTGATGCTGCCAGAGATAAAAGCTATGACCCCTTCTTACCCCCCATCCCACACCCCTCCCCCAATGCCAAGGACACATACATCATCGCTTTACTGGCCTATCTGCCCTGGTGATGCATGGCTCCTATAGCCAGTCCGATCGTGGCAGTATCTCTAACAAACTGTTGTATGTGAGGCAGCGAGGCACACAGACCAAGCAACAAAAGCTAAATTCACAGTGCACTCACACGGGTAGCATCCTACAGTGCAATTTCATTTCAATGATCCTTACATGAACATGGCATCATTTGGAATACTATCAAATATTCAGTAATGCCTTCAGTAATTTGACAGATTAAGTCAACAACTCTATTGCCCAAATACTATATCTTTGTAGGCTACAGTATGTCAATGCTGTATGTTTTAAAGAGTGTTGAAGATAGTGTTGAAATGCACTGGCGATATGTACTGTAGTGCAGTAAGTTGATGCTTAAGAGATGTCCTCTTTAGCATTGCTGGGCATTAGAGCATTTCTAAAAGCTATTCACTGAAAATGACTAAAGAAAGAGCAATGTAGCCATTCACAACACTCAGTGTTGAAGTGTGGAGGAAGGACATCTCAAGACTAGCAGGCAAAGGATTCTCAATACATTCACCTTGCTAATGGGGAAAACAACAGTGAGGGAATAGAGGTGTGTGGAGGTAAATGTTAGTCTGATCTGAAGTTCTGAGCGCAATTTACTGGAACCAAAGACAATTGACAATTTGTTTGAATACTCTTGGAAGGTTTTCGCATATATTTTCTTTACAGTTACATTGATTCACTCATATAACCTGTCATTGTCAGAAAATATTCATTCAGTAAAAGTAAAAATATGGTATTCCTGTAACATGCATAACTCCTGTATGGGCAATTACTGCTGTATGCAACAATTATCAATGACTAATTGGGATGGGATGTGAATGGGAGTACCATGTTGGAAGCACTTCACATTACAGCTCGGAATAAGTAGGTAATAGCATGATAATAATATGGTAATTACTGATCGTTACTAGTAACAAGGAAGACAGTTACGTTGTTATCACAAGGTACTGTAAGGTGGACTGCAGTTTCCACTTAATTCTTTTTGCATTAAAGATGCTTGTTTCCGTATTATTGTTAGACGCTATTTCCATATGGTTCTTGAATCATTGAAACTGATGAGCACTTATAACAAAGAAACAGAGCAAGTAGTCAATATTGAAATAGTATCAGAATTGGAAAATTCTATATTACCTATTTCTATTTTGTTCTAGTCTTCTATACCTTCTTAACCTCACAACTAAGACCATGGTTTGTTACTATGAAATATAGTGGTATCAGAGCTGGAAAATGGTATTACCTGTTTTTCATTTTGTTCTACCCTTCTATCCCATATTAACCTGACAATTAAGACCATGTTTACCATGGTTACATCATTAGTCAGTGGTAATACAGTCTTCCCCATACCCATCAAAATGTGTGTATACATGCATCAACTGCATCATTAACACAGCATACTGTGATAGAAATGTTTTTGACAGAATACTGCTGTATTGCTTATAACAATGTACTTGGCCTGCCCTTATGGTAAGGCAGGTTGTGGAAATTTACTGAGTATTGTTGCTGGGCAGAACGTGGTTTGAAGGTTGGAAGTAGACTGTGGGAAACAGTACTTGTAGCACCTGTTATTGACACAATGTGTTCCAACCCTCAACATCCCAATCCTTGGTTAAGGCACGGTGTGCTCTTTAGAGTGTTTCTTTAGAGATTTTGCTGAACTTCTGTTTGGAGTGTCTCTCTGCTTGCAATTGTAATAAACTTATTTTGTGGCTTTAACAAGACCGTTGGCTCTTGAATCTCACCTTTGCTGAAATAAAATATTACAGTGGAGAATTTCCACAACAATACGCTACCCAGTGGGTCTGATACATAGGCCTACATGAAGAGTTCATGGATGACTCCATACAGTTAATCTTCATGTTCCCTTATTAAAACATTGAGATGTTGAGTAATAATAAGCTGTCCAGGGGGTGCTCAGTGGTGTAGCACACTAAGGCGCATACCATATCATCGCAAGGTCCCTTGTTCGATTCCGGCCATCGACATATCCTGCATGTCATCCCTCCTCTGTCTCACCCATCCTTCCTGTCAATCTCTACTATCTTACTTACTTTCTAAAGCTAGCAACTGATTTTATCACACCTCCTTTGAAACATCTTTTTAATCTCTCCCTGGACACTAACAAAATTCCTCTTATATGGAAATCTGCCTTTGTTCTTCCCCTGTTGAAAGGGAGTAACCCAACAGTCTTAAACGATTACAGGCCCATCTCCAAATTGTCTGTCCTGGTTAAGGTTCTGGAATCCTTTGTGAGTGAACAACTGAAAGAGTTCTTATCTACTAACAATATCTTATCTGATTTTCAATCAGGTTTTAGGAAAAAACAGCACAACTACAGTGGCCCTAAAAGTTGTCAATTATTTTATTGGATCTTTAGACAACAAGCAACATTGTGCAGCCCTTTTCATTGACTTATCTAAGGCTTTTGATACTGTAAATCATGCAGTATTGAAGCAAAGACTTATCAGTGTAGGACTGTCAGAACAAACTGTCTGCTGGTTTGATCAGGCAGATCTCAGTGTGTGCAGGTAGAAGGTATCACTTCTAGCTTCCTTCGTGTATCCAAGGGCGTGCCCCAGGGATCGGTCCTGGGACTACTCCTATTCATTATATATAACAGTCTTGATCAAAATGTTTCCACTGTAAATTTCCACTTTTATACCGATGATACTGTGACATACTGCTCTGCGTCTACACCAAATCAGGCTCTTTGTCAGCTCCAACTTCCTTTTCATACTGTCCAAAGTACCTTGTGTGACTTAAAACTTGTTTTGAATGCTGACAAAACAAAACCCATGATGTTTTCAAATACAAAATCAAAACCACTGACCCTTCTATCTATCACCACTTTTCAGGGCTCTGAGATTGAGTCTGTATCTCAATACAAATATCTAGGAATTGTAATTGATGATTTTCTCTCTTTTAAGCCTCACATTTAGCAATTGGTGAAAAAACTGAAGTTGAAATTGGGTTTTTATTATAGAAACAAGTCTTGCTTTTCCTTTGAGGCCAAAAGGAGATTTGTTGCTGCCACCTTTATGTCTGTGCTGGACTATGGCGATGTTATATACATGCATGTATCTTCACAATGCCAACACACGCTGGATACTGTCTGCCATGGAGCACTGAGGTTTATTACACATTTTAAAGCCCTTACTCACCATTCCTCTTTGTATGCTTGGGTTGGATGGTCTGCCTTGTCCACCCGTAGACTTAACCATTGGCATATTTTTATTTATAAGGCTATTCTTGGTCTGCTTCCATCTTACCTACGGATCTACATCCTTCAGAAAAGTATGGGAAGATATTGTCTTCTCTCCCAGGACATATTCCTACTATCTGTCCCTAAAGTCCGTACTGATCTGGGAAAAAGGGTGTTTAAGTATGCTGCTCCCTCTGCTTGGAATCAGTTGCAAAATTACCTGAATCTTTGGGAGCTGGTCTCACTGGATGCATTTAAAGTAATTCTAAATGACTTGGAGGCAGGCACATCTGGCTGTAGATGTTTTGGCTGATTCATATTGCCCCAGTTTGATCCCTGATGTTGATGACTTGTGATGAATATTGATGAATATTTTTGATATTTTTGATTCTGTAATTTATTCTTTATTTATGTCATTTTTTATGTCTGCAACCCTGTTAATTGTGCTGCTGCCTGTCTTGGCCAGGAAGCTCTTGTAAAAGAGAGTTTTAATCTCAATGAGAATTTTCCTGGTTAAATAAAGGTTATAAATAACTTGCTGGAATTGGATGGAGTTGGCTCTTCTAGTGGATTGAATACTTTTAACTGAGGCTAATATTCGCTTATTGCTAACAGATTTCATTTCACTAATATTTTCACTAACACAGCTACAGTATCTGTACGTAACGTAGCATACTCTGTCACTATTTTAATTTTGATCATAATTATTGATGACAAGTAAAACAGTTTTTTATTTTGTTTTTTTGTATCACAGTTGTTCAGTGAGTTGGCTCTTCTTCTATTGAAAGAAACAATTGCACATGAGACCCAGTCAGGAAGTGACCTCCTAGTGAAGGGCAGAGTACCTTTACATTAACTGGATGGAAATCATCTATAAAAACGTAATGTATCAGGCCTATTAGTTATCTTATTACTGTGTTACATTCAGTGGATGCATGCATACTACTGTAGGTAGCGTAGTAGGTACTGTAGGAAGTTTTACCACTGACTAAGTAACCATGATCAAAGATGGGACACAAGGCTAGAAGAAATTGGAAACAGGTAATATAGCATATTAAAGCTCTGATACCTACTTATTTCATAGTAACTTCCTTCTCCGTTCAATCTTTCATGCAACATAATTACATGGAAACAACAGTCTAACTTATCTTATAATAATAACAATGTAATTGTTAATGTAATAGTGGCTGGTAACTACCAGCAATCCTGGGTTATTACCATGTTATTACCCACTTATTCGGAGCTGTAATGTAAGGTGCTACCGAAATGATACTACACCAGTAATTCCAGCACTGCTACTGTGCACATGTATAGAGCAACTTCATGTTAAGTGTTATTCCTTTCTTATTTGGTTTGCAGTAACACATCATAGTGTCATCATCATATAATGAAATGACCTGAGGTGTTACTGTACTACATAAAACAGGAAGTGAATACAAATGTAATTGTTTATTTCATTGTAATATATAGCAAGTTTTGCTTCTGCAATTTATATCATCCTAGATGTTTGTCATTGTGGCATCAATTAACACATGGTTTAATAAATATTCAAACTCTTTCATATACTGTCATGGGAAGACAACAAAATGGAGACAGTGCACAAGGCTAACATCTTACTAATCAGTCATTGTCTTTCATCACAAGCTGTCATAATAATGTTTGTGTTTTGTTCTATTTTGACATGAGACATCTGTCGAGACCGTAGAAAGCATTTCTAAATGGTAAAAAAAGCTGTCAATTTTTTTTTTACAATATGTACAATATGCTATAATTTATGTGGGATGGTTATTTACCCGACCATACAGTATACAGCAACAAAAGGTGAAGCTATGATATTTCATAAGGGGGGATAATGTTGCTGTAACATATCAGAATTTCAACTTGAATTCATGCATACTTATGCCATAAATAGAACAGAATCATGATCTGCTGGTATGGTAGGAAATTATGCTGTAGTCATATCTCATGTGAATACAGATGCATATTGACACATATATGCTTCAATATCCTTGACCCACTATCTCACACTAAAACAAACATTTGCCTAATAGTAGTTTCTCCACGCCAGTCAGCTACAGTCCTGTCTCTACGGTTTGCACCACTGTCATATGGGCATGATATAAACAACCCAAGGCTACACACACTCAAATAGTCTGTCACATTTGACAGTCATCCAGTTGATTTCTGAATAGTGTGTGTTTCAATCTAGTGATCGTAATAAAAGGTGTCAACTTCTCAGTTCAAGGCAAGCGCATGTTAATACATGTCCTTGATATTCCAAAGGTACCATTCTGCTGTATGGGGCTTACCTTATGTAAATACATGCCCTTTGGCTTTTCTAAATGACAAAGTTAGTGCTCCATAGGAATGGGAAATGAAGAATGCCTTTATACATACTTATTGTTGATAGTTTGTCAGCCCCTTTTGAAGAATTGAGTTGGTATTCTTGCCATTAAACCATCATGAATTGCGTTCTAACCATTGACACCAAAATAGGGGATATAACCAACACTTCATCATCTTAGGGGTCGTGCCCACAGGACTTGGTTTTCAGTCCACCAGCACTTTTTCTCCATTGTTATTAAAAATCTCTGTCTGGCTTTGTGCCATTCTGATCTCTACCTAACGCCATTTCATGTGGGGTTTGTTTTGGTTCTCATGAAAGGCTGAGACTGTGTATTTTGACGAAAAAAGAGGGTGGGGAAAATAAGTAATCCACCCTTTTTTTAAACAAATGCACACATTGGTTTATTGGATGCTTAGGAATGATACAACATTGAAATTAAACTGGCTTGAGTGGACCTTTAATGATAGCAGAGTATCATTCTTCAAAGTTACAGTTAATTCCTGACAAACTATTCATCTCATGAGGTTGAGTGTTTGATATACAGTATATGCAACACTGCAACACTCAAGAGAAATCTGTTGACATACAGCAGGTCCCAATACACTTTTCCAACAGAGTCACACTATTGACGGAGACCAACTGAACAGCAAACTGGACTTTAGACAGAGGAATAGGTGCACAATAAGACTTGTAAGTGGTAGGCTAAAGGACAAAGCAGAAATCAGTAAGTTAAGAAGGAACACATAGCTGTCAGATGAACTGTATACTCGCCAGGTCCCTGTGCTGTGACCTGCGATCGATTCAGTGTTGGGCAGTTGACTCTGGGATTCACAGCCTCTCACCCCTTTGCTGCTCCCTGAGGGGGAGAGACACATGGAAGGGAGGGGTGGTAGGAAGACCTTTGTCTGGACTGTGCCTCAAAGAGCTCTTGAACATTCTATCCAGTCAAATGCTGCTATTGATAGGGTTTGTATGTTTGGTCTTTCCATCTGAGTAGGCTTTTACACTTAGCAATTGTATAGCCACTGAACACAATTACTAGGTTAATAGCCTTTCGGTTTCTCAAGAACAGGTGCACATCCTCAAAAAGGCTGAACAATTCAGATTTTCGAACTACTACTCATATAAATTAAATTGTCTACTCTACTCTACTCTCACACATACAACACATGAATAGGGAGTGAGGCAGTACAGTACGTCAGAGTTTCATGGTTGAGCGACGGTAGTGCAGCAGTACCGCCACAGCAGAGCAAATTAACTAGACGTTTTCACACCTTTTATTTGACGTATTTCACCTTGGCAAAACAACCATCAACCAACTATTTTGAACATTCAAATGGATAGGCAATGTGTTGTTAAACAGCAGCTCATATTTACATCTCCACTAGCCCTATTTGTGAGCTGATATTAATTTGATATTATATATGTCATTTAAAAAATAAAAACTATTTATTTTTATTTATATATTTATTTATTTATTTATTTATTTATTTATTTATTTATTTATATTTATTTATATAAATATGTATTTATATTTACTTAATGCTATTCTAACTTTAGGCCTTGCCATTTTTACAATTACAGGTTGTATTTATTTAATTCAATAGCAGCCCAAGGACTAATAGTATTATTTGAGAATTGTAGATGGCGCTCACGGTTGTAATAATTCTGCCTCTTTCTTCCTGTTTTTTTGGCCTGTAAAAATGACCACAACACACAATTTGCAATAGGTTACATGGTGTGAGATCTCTCCGCTCCACTGATAATCAGAGCTGCAGGAGGGGTTAGGTCATCAACAGTATCATGGCCCATGGTGTGTGGCCTGCAGGTATGATGATGCTGGGTTACAATTGCTGGTAGTTGTGTGGCTGGTATAGGCCTATTATGATCAGTGGAAGTAAGCTATCACGTTGACATGCTATTATTCATATTCAAATGTAGGCTATAGCCTAATATATAAAACTTGCAAATGTTAATCTGTAAAAATATTATAATATTTCCGCTTTTTTTACTGCCCGTATTCATTTGTAGTTGTCTGTCTATTTTTATCAGTATTTTTCACCCCTGTCCACATATCATGTATCATAGTTGGCTACAAATTAATAACTTTCATATATGTAGGTGTCATATAATTGCTGTTGCCTTGAACAGTCCTTGATATCTGTGACATTCATGATCTGTAGGCTACACATTTTTCTGCAGCTCCAGCGTGTGCTTGCTGTTACAAGTAAGCGGTTACAACCATTAACAAACAATAGTGTAACAATCTGTCTAGCCATTTCCCATCCCCCTATGGCAAGAGATGAAATTTTGAATGCTGAGTACAATCCAGGCCCAAGATAAAGAACATACAATAAGTATCAAGTGCCTCTATGACAAATGTAATGTAACATTGCAACATATTGTAACGACCCTGTGTAAGGCCCGTTAGCAGCTCCGCCAAGGGAGTTAACTCTCTTGGTGTTGTCGCTAGCACGGCCGGTTTGTAAGCGGAAGGCTGCGAGTTCGATACCCACTTAAGGCAAGCTACTCTACCCCGCCGTTAGCTACATTGGTGTCAGAAGTGGGATGGCGCCGTGAGGCCATCGGAGAGGCGTGTCCACGTGAGAGACTCGTATAGTGAAGCGTGAGGGCACGCTCGCTCTCCTGAACGGAGGGGATAGTGTAACGACCCTGTGTAAGGCCCGTTAGCAGCTCCGCCAAGGGAGTTAACTCTCTTGGTGTTGTGGCTAGCGCGGCCGGTTTGTAAGCGGAAGGTTGCGAGTTCGATACCCGCTTAAGGCAAGCTGCTCTACCCCGCCGTTCGCTACAATATGTAACATAGCCTAGTGAGGCTATATTAACAAGTTCACTGCCTAATATCCTCATTAAACAGATCACAGAACCATGACAAACATTTCTGCTGTGATAAATGGGAGAAATGGCAAGACTGTCAAAGAGATTGCAACCATCCTGTCATCATCTGGAGTTCTTGTGACAGGGAAAACAATCCAAAGTCATTGCCATCAGAGCCCATTATTGAACTACCAGACCCTCCTCATTATGATTATGAATGTTAGCGCCAATGACTACTGACAAAAAATAACTATTTATTCTACTCAGCTCCAATGATTATGCCGCAGGTTTAGCTGAAACGTCACCACTGAGTGTATAGTGGCTATGCTCTGGCTATGTATAGTGGTTTACAGAACAAGTCATTGTACAAATGAAGTAGAAATATTTTTTTCAAAAGTTTTAAGAACTTACTGAAGACACTGTCCAGTATGAAACAAATACATTTAATTTGTTTTACGGGCTCAATGGTGGAGGAGGGGGGCAGGTCAGTCATTTATACAGACAGAATGATCTCTCTTTACAAAGAGAGTGTTTCATGGGTCTGTAATGGGCAGCGAGTGGGGGAAGGTGAGCGAATTTGTCATCAACTGTGGGCTGATGTCACAGCTATCTTCTTCTGTCCAATATAGCCTACTCTAGGCTACTTTTCTATCCAGTCTCAAACCCATTGAAACCTAAAATCCTTACTCCTGTCTCGCATGAAAATTCCTGACTTTATTCTGTAATCCATAGGTTCTGTAATCCCCTGCTTCTCCGCCTTGTTGTGTGTTGGTTGCTGCCTGCGCATAGGACCTATGAGTGAATGTGTGATGACAGTATGAGAGTAGATAAGGATATCTGAAAAACACGAGTTGGTCCTATTGCTTGGTCCTCATTAAGATAACCTGATATATAAATAATTTCCACTCTTCATCTCTGTAATTCATAAAATGACCTGCTATAATAAACTTGATTTTACCAAATCTATCTCATAAGGCAAATTGATAAGGCAAAGTTCTGCAATCACAAACCATTCGCTCTCTCACTTTTATTTTTGTGATTATTTGGAGGCAACTTTTGTTGATAATTTATACCAACAAAAGGATGGATCTTTCCAAACATCCTTTACAGCTCGTCCCCATCTATTGGTGGCTTTCGGCAACACTTCACACGTCTTCACAATTCGTGTCTGCCGCAGCATTGTGATGGCAGTATGAACCTTTTAAACACTGGCCTACTGTAAATACTATGGTATGTATACATTAGTTACTAAGTGCTATTTCAGACAACATTAAACACTGCATAATTCTGTCATGCAACATAAAAGACTCCATTCATCATCACATAGGGTGACAGAAGCATTTCAGAGGCTTGCTGTAATCACAACCTCATTACTTAACAGAACAGAAAACAGTTTTTCATAATCATTAATTGAAATCCTAACAGATATAAATGGTGTTTGTTAGCAATGGAAATAGGGTCTCATTAAAGTTATTTACTTAGAACTTTTGGAGTGTAGACCAAAATGAGACTTGCCATCCGCATAACACTGACAAAATAAAATGTCACAAGATAAGTGATAAAAGGAAAAACAAGATATTAAACTGACAGGGGAGACAGGAGGGAAATAGGCCTACTGTATTTCTAGGGTGCAAAAAATAAATATACTTATACATTTCAAAGACTCTGAGTCACGGGGGTCATTGTGTGTGGAGAGATAGAGGATATTGTAATAGCAGTTCTTTTAACATCTTGAAAGAATAAAACCTCCTGCCAGTCATTAGTACCCATGCATCTCAAACACAAACCCTCCCCTAACCAATAGCATTAATCATTTAGTTGTGCATCTTGAGTAGAGGTAGATAGGCCTGACATGCATTCACAACATAGAGCTCACAAGGGAATGTTCAAAGACAAACCCCCCCTCGGTTTGTGTGTTCTATTACATTAATAACGCCTTAGCACTGTGGGTGGTGGAAGGTCTTTCTTGTTGCGTCCCTGGTTGTCCACACTGGGATGCTCCTGTTCTGGGCTGTGAGGCAGGGCTGATGAGCACAGTGGGAAGCCCACAAACCAGCGGGGCGCCCGTCATAATGAACCCCCACACAATCTAAAACATTATCAAATGTTTAACTAACAGTTTTGAAAGCCAAATAAGTATCAGGTTTGTTTTATCTTGTCTTCTTTCTGTGACTTTGATTATTAGCTAATGTGACCACAGGAGAAAACATCCCATTGTTAATGATGATGTAATTTTGCTAAATCTACTGAGAACTGAAAACTGAGAACTTTCTGTTGGAGTGAGCCAACACACACACACACACACACACACACACACACACACACACACACACACACACACACACACACACACACACACACATACACACACACACACACACACACACACACACACACACATACACACAGAGTTACATGTGATTAAAGGCACTATGTTGTAACATGTTATTACTAATGTAATTGCAGTGGTACAACACCGTTTTTTTGTTAAACCTAACTGAGTTTGTGTTAAAACTAACTGATGGGTTTGTTTGTTTTTTTATCAGTGGAAGTGCAGCGTTTGGGCAGATGGCTGGGGACAAGTGCAGCTCCACTGGTATAAACAGGTTATTTGGTTTCAAAGGAAATCAGACAATCAAGCGTGAGATATTGACATAGCTCACCTCTGCTGGGAGTTGAGAAAACTGGAGAATAAGCAGGATGTTTTCCAGGAAATCATACATTAACCTCTACTCAGAGAGCAAGTGGGGAACCGTATTGGAAATCAAAAATACTTTTTCTGCACATGGCCTACTGAATAGAGGCAAGGTGGTCTCGTGAGTAAATTAAAAATGTAACAATTGGTTGACACAACACAACACATTCATAGTACTTATTCTGAAGATAGCAAGCTTACTTTTGTCCAGTCATCACACTTTCACTGCATATTTGTGTGCTAGTTCCTGTTCAAAATCTATGTAAAATTCACCTTGCATTGCTCTCCTAAGACTATATTTGGCAAATGTAAATGCATTTGTGTGGAATATATCCAAGTGTATCCCCTTGTCATAAAATTTCTCCTTGGGAGATAAACCATGTTGATGATAATTACACTGATTAATCTCGTGTTACCAGTCTGTTCGATAATCAGTTTGTCAAAGTCAGCCAGGATTTTCATCCCCCATCCAGCAGTGCCTCAAGTCTTTCTTTTTGTGTGGAATTCTTTTCTTGTTGGCTTACAGGGTCTTTCAACAGACAACCCAGAGGAACAGCCTGCCAAATGGAGAAGGAGCTGGCAGCATGTGACGCCATCCACAGGGTTGAGAGACAGACGTGACATTGCTCGATTCTGGCTGTGCTGGCTCCTTCCCCTGCTCTGTGGCAGAGCCAAAAGGTGCTCTCGTAAGATGCAGACTTACAGGAGTTCATCAATACATAATTGATTGGCTCTCAGTTGGGTCAGCATGCAGTGCAAGCTCTGGGCACAAGGCCCTTATATTACAGCTTGAGTTGACTCACTGTTTGTGTCTTTGTGATGGAAGCCATTCTCACTTCTACTTTCCAGCAATTAATTCACCTTTAATGCTCAGTGTTCTACAATATGGATTATTGGGTCCAATGAAAAGTTTCTGATCATACAATTATGCATCACGTGAAAAGGTGAAGTCTTTCCAATTTTTTTTTTTTCTATAATAGAAAGCACATGAAATATATAAACGTGCTCACTGAAATACTGGATTGGCTAACCAATGTAACCCATGTGCCAGAAACAACATAGCATTAAGAAACATTTTATTACATTCACAAATGGATAAATATATAATTCAAGATATGCTCGAGGTTAAAGACTGATATTGATTTGTGAATCTTATTTCCAGCCTCAACAGTAGGGTAGTAAAACCGAAAAAGAATACCATGAACTTTTAAATCCATAATGACAATTTCTCTTAGTCTTGTTCAATCTGTATGGTGCTCAAGGCTTGAAACTGCAATTTCACAAATCAATATTTTTGAGCAAGTGAAATGATTGAGGCATTTAGGAGTTTCAAGTGTGAAAAGAGCCAATGGGAAAATAACACTCTTTAAGCTTTAAAATGGACTGCTTTAGCAAAACAGACATCTCTCCAAAATACATTGGATCAACACATTTCTGCCCACAGAAAATAATGAAGTACTTTAGTACATGCTTATTCACCTCCAGTTTTAGTTTTTTAACAATAACCCAGTCAGCAGAGAAATGACGGCCCAGATTTGGCCAACAGCTGTTTTCTACCCGTATCCAGCTGCGGCCCGGGCACAACTTTGTTCCCAGAGCCAGAAGAGGGCCGGCTCTGGCTGCCATTCCTTAGCCTTATCTTTGCCATGAAAAAGCCAGACCTTGGCTGGTATGTGTATGTTGCCCAATTATCACAAAAAATATATGGGCCAGGTCTGATTGCTTAAGGCTTGAGCCCTTTTCACACCTGTCACTTGCATCCGACTTCTGTCATCCAATCACAATGTTCAGAATATTATATGGATTATGTTAGAAGGTCTGCAATGTGTACTGGGGCTAAATCATGTGTTGCTTTATAAGTAATCAATCAATTCTAAAATCTACTGGAAGCCAGTGTAAAAAAAGCTTATTTTGGAAATATTTGTACTGATAAAAGCATGACTGAACAACCTTTTTCACCTGTTGATAAAAATGTAGATCAAAATAAAATGTTACCTCTAGGTTTCTATCAACAGGTTTAATATTAGTAGTCAGATAACCTTGTTGAAATCCTTTGCAGGAAGTAGCTACAAAGGGGGAGAAACAGAATTAAGTTTTTCCTTCCTTTCTACAATGTTGCCAGCTAGCATAGGCAACAACTCTCGCCTACCCGGTCATACAAGACGACACACATCAAACAACAAACAACCATTCTACGGGCATGTGAGGGGAGGGTTCTTGGAATGTAACTTCCAATGAAATAGTGAGCACATTCTCCCATCGCTCTGTCCAGTTCTTCAGACCTCCAAAGAAGGCATGAGAACAACGTGATTTGGAAGTGTGGCTATGTGACAGTGGTCTACCTCAATGCCACTGCCACAGCAGATGCAAGTTGTGGAGATGCGTGAAGTGCTGCCGAAAGCCACCACTAGGTGGTGACAAGAGCTGTGAAGGATGTTTGAAAAAAATTAAAGAGAGAATGGTTGGTGATGGTTTGCCTTATCAGCTTGCCTTATCAAATAGATGGAATGAAGTTAGGTATTTTCATGTGATACAGGAGTGAGGATTTTGGGTTTCAGTGGGATGGAACACTTCTATTCTTTGGAACACCTTCCCAAAACACATCAAAGAATCCAACATGCTCTCCCCCTTCAAACGATCCCTCAAAACCCAACTTTTAAAACTTGCTTTTAATCTTTAACTGATGTTATTGTTGTTTTTACTGGCTGTGCTTTTGTTTTACATTTATTTATTCTTGTTCTCTCAATGAAATTTAGTGTCTTTTGGTACTAAGAAAAGTGCTATACAAAATAAATTGATTATTATTATTACAGTTATCATTAAAAACATCATAATAGAGTACGAATGTCCACATTTTCAGCAAGGGCAGCCTTCTCTCGTACCCATATCTATGTAAAACACTGCTCAATCAAACATCTTTCTATCATAACTGTCAACATGATTTAATAATTGTGGGATATTAAATAAAAGTGTACCAGCCAGTGATTACACTTACATTCATGGCATTTAGAATTTAGATAACTGACAAATGCACTACTGACTGTTGAAGTTGACATTGAAGTTCATTTTCTATACGTCTTTACTTGTCGTCTCTCAAACAGCAGAGAGATGCACCCTAGCTGCCTAAACCAGCTAACAGTAAGGGTTTGCAGTAACCATGAGGTCAAGTTTATCAGTATCTGTATCTATCTATCTGTTTATCTATCTATCGTAGCCTACCTACCAACATGACATGGAAAGAAACATGCAAGCTGGCTGAGTGGATTGCTCTCTCAACTAGCAGAGACTGACTTGTTGCGAACGTCTAGCTTCCAGCTGATTTAGCCTCATTTGTCATTGATTAGACATGGTAATAGTCATTGTGGTAGCATTTGAATAAAGTGTGCATGGATTTGCCGTGTAGGCTATAGCCTATGTGGAAGGAGCCAGCAACTACAGAAGCCACTAAATGCCAAAAGCATTTTGTTTGCTTAAGGTGAGGCTAAATTAGCCACAACATGGATGTAGCATGTCCAAAAAATGTTTTAATGATCCAATGTGTCATAATTAGGGACATGCCATTTTTCATGTATATCTTCTATATTTCCTTTGTATGTATGTATGCATGTATGTCTTGTTTATTTTTTTCTAGCAACCAAGCTTTTATACAGGCTTGAGAAAGTGTTGACAAACAACAGCTGTCATAAAAGACGTTGCAAAGCTAACCCTAACCCTTGGAGGGTTTCCACAGTATTATCCTATGGTTTGAACCAAATATTGTTGCCTACTCCTACCTTGGAATGCTGTGCAGGTAGATAGAAATAGCTCTGCCGTAAACTGTTGTATTCCTAATAAAATTACTTTAATATCAGGCTTTACCTGGCAGCATTTCACTTCCATGAGAATGCTAGACGCAGCCAGGCGATGACTGCAGCTGGTGACCTACAGTGCAAGGTCTGCATTCCCAAGGCCAAGAAGGCGGGATATGCCATACGTCAAACGGTGAAGACCCCATGAACATATCGTGAGTCAAAAGTTTTAATTGAAAAGATGTATTGGAATGTATTGGAAATATGTTGATTGTATCATGGAAAGAAAATCAGGCCTGGTTCAGTTCAGAGTAGAGATGTCATAGTCTGTGAGCAACAGGGATTAAACTGTAAAACAAAAGCACACAGACAGAGGGTAGACGGGTTACACTATAAAGACATCAAAGGAAGCCATTTTAACATTTTATTTAGGATACATCGAGGAGCTCATGAACCTCCTCTTCAACAAGGTCATCAATGACCCTGCTTCCTACGTCATTCTGTCGGTGCCAGAACCCCTGTGTGCCCAGTACGAGCGACCAGAGAAGGCAGATGCCATTGCAACCTACGTGTCCCAGTTCAATCCTCAAGGGATGGTCAAAACCCGGTGTATTGCGCCTCTTCATCTGGATACTCCTGATGAATTTGGAGCGCCACACAGGAAGGTATGACAACCCTGTTGCGCCTTCCAGGATAGCACCAGTTTACGAACTGCCTCTAGGCCAGGTAGCGGGCTTGCCTGTAATAAACGTATGTCACAAATAATTGTACATGAATAGGTCTATGGTTATGAATCTTTCATAGTATATGTCTGATTGTAACACGTCTGCATTCTCTGGGTGAAGCCCATTTGTGCCTATTCATTGTTCATTCATCAAGTATGAATGATCAAATCCTATGAAAAAATATCCCAAATGGATTGTCTTTATAGTCTAACCTGTCTGCTATCCCTGTTGCTTGCTGATGAAGTATGAAGCCCTACACTGAACCTGTCCTCCACTTGAAGACATGATGATGATTTTGACCTGATGTCTTGATTGAGTAGTCAATGAGTCAATGTCAATGAGTGTAGCCTCCCTTGTCAATCAATACTGTGTGTGTGTGTGTGTGTGTGTGTGTGTGTGTGTGTGAGAGAGAGAAAGGGAGAGAAGCTGTAGATTAACTTTTCTCAGCACTCAGATGTTTACTCAGTTTAGGAGGCTAGGATGTCAGGTCATGCACCTGGGATCTTCAGGAAGCTCTCAGAACCTGTTCATTACTTATTAAAAAATTAAATAGTACAAGATGGACATGCATCAGCGGTGAAGAAAACTGCTTCATATGATGTATACACTGGTATAACCTCTTGGCAGCAAAGGCTTTCCATCTCTGTGGGCATTATCTGGCACTCTTATAAATGATCAAGTTTAAAATAGTGTTTACTGTATAAATGCATGAATCACGATTTATAGATTGCTTACTGACATTTACTAATGTATTGATGATGATTAATAAATGATGAGTAAATTATTTACATACAGTGAATAAATGCTTTATTACTGAATGCTATTATGAAGCATTACCAAAGTGTTCCTTTTTTTCTGTATCAGTCAAATACAAGATCAAGAAATATATTGTTTAATTGAAATATATTGTCTCAAAATGATTTTTCTTTAATGATAAAGTCAGGTTACAATGAGATTGCATATTGAGAGGCCAGAGTGATGTCTATAATAAGCACTTGAGAAACCTTTCCAGACTGTCATTTGTGACAGAGGAAAAAAATAGATTATACAAAGTTACAGCAGAAATAGCTTTTTATTGCAACGCTGAAGACTTTGAACACGCCAGGTACCCCATTCAGGAAAAATTAGACCCTGAAGGTTAAATATTCTTTTGTCTTGGCTTTTATGCATCTACAGTACTGTATGTCATGCAATGCTTTCATCAGCTCAGCTTAGTTCTGGAGATGATGCTCTCTCAACACTTTCTGCAATATGACACTGCTTCACAAGTTTAATCAGCACAATCCCTCTGTATGTTCTGCGGCATATCAGGAATGGGATCAGCTAAAATGAACTTAAGGGGAAGGAGATCAGAAGCACTGCTCTTACAGTGAGGGAAAATAATGTGCAAGATAGAAATGGAAGAGATACTGTCCTGTAGACATTTTTCTTTTAATTTTCCCAAGTCTGGAAACATGGAATCTTATCTGTGTTCACTTGATAAACCAGTACCTAATATGTATTATAGAGCATACACCCCTTCGGGTGTGATACATTATACATACATGTTTCAAGTCTCTTATGTGTTTCATACCACTATATTACTATAACATGCTATGAATAGTAGCTGTCTGTTTCCTTCAGCTACAAGAACACCATTTTGCAATTGTAGAGATTGTGATGAATGAATGAATGAATAAATTACATTTAATTTGTGTGTTGGTGTGGGGAATGTTTTCTTGGCACACTTTGTGCCTGTTAATACCAATCAATCATCGCTTGAATGATGACCATGTGCATCCCTTCATGGCCACAATTTACCCATCTTCTAATGGCTACTTCCAGCATGATAATGCACCATGTCACAAAGCAAAAATCGTCTCAAACTAGTTTCATGAACATGACAATGAGTTCAGTTTTCTTCAGTTGCCTTCCCAGTCACCGGATATGAATCCAATAGAACACCTTTGGGATGTGGTAGAATGGGAGATTCACAGTTTAAAAGTGCACTTAAAAAATCAGCAGGAATTGCGTGATGCAGTCATGTCATCATGGACCAGAATCTCAAAGGTATGTTTCCAACATCTTGTGGAATCAATGCCACGAAGAATTGAGGCTGTGTTGAGAGCAAAGGGAGGCCCTACCCAGTATTAGTATAGTGTTCCTAATAAAGTGTTCGGTGAGTGTATGTGGGTACTATTATTCAATGTGATTCTTTATTTTGTCTCATATTACTATTAAGTGAAAAGAAAGGGAGGTCCAATGAATGGATATATCGGTCTGTGAAGAGGTGGTTCACAGAACAAAATGGGCGGTCATTGCCATAGCCTTCATAGGCTAGACTGGGTGGGGTCAGTCATGCAATGTTCTTTCGGCCTGTTCCAGGTGTGATTGAATAGGTTTGAATAATTCAGTGAATAGGGTAAGCAAGGGTGCATATCCCATTGTTGTGCAAAATACACCTGTATAGGAAACCTTTTTTTTTCGTTATTATTTATCCACTTTATCCAGCATTGAAGTTTCACACTCACTGAGAGAAGTACTAAATTCCAATGAGTAAACACTGACAAGTACAGTAAATAGAATTGTAAGACATGAAATGAAACAGGCATGAGGTGTCCAAAGCCTATTTGCTCAATGTTCACAAGCACCTAATCACAAACTAACAGCAACAATGTATCTAGGCAACCGATATAATGTAAATAATCTGCCTTGGCATTTACATACGCTATTAATGTGGTGTCGAAATAAACTTATACTACTAAATTGAGTTTAAACAACCCTTAATAGTACATTTGATGAACAGCTATAACAACATGAGGTTTGGAAATTACTATTATGTGGAGAAAAAAGTTAATGCAAGTGGCATAGGCATTTGCGGAGCATGCAATACTGTAAACAAGTCTAAAAGTTTAAGTTAAAGCAACCCCTCAGTTTTAATACAGCTATTAGGAATGGCAGTGAATGTGTACTTTAATACTCAACGCCCCAGGCCCTCTTTAACTATAGTCCTAACCACAACTATAGTCCTAACCACAACTATAGTCCTAACCAAGTACCACAGGTGATGTCAGGAGGACTCCATTTGTTGACATTAGTGTAACAGTGTAATCATTGAATTAAATCAGTACCATGCAAAAAAGAATACACTGGTTGTGTTTACTCAGAACTTATGAATCATTAGAATACCGTATGTTGTATTTTATAGAGCTTACATATTGAAGATAACATATTGACAGACATAATTGATGTAACTGTACATAGCCTTCTGCAAAAACAACTGTCAAATGTGAAGCGCCAGTGCTTGAAGAAAACAACACAAATTTGAAGCAATAATGACATGAAATGACATATTTGCAAGGATGTCTATACACCAGTTATTTGCTGAAGTCAAAGAACTTATCAAGTTATGCACTAAAGTGTTCCAAATGTCTCTTATCGGGGCGAATTTGCCTGTCTCTACGCGTGGCTATTGTGCTGCCCATAAACCAGATACACATACGCTACAGAGTGTCCCCTTGTGGGACCTGTTTTTGGCTCTTGAGGCGCTTGCTTGTGACCGATTCGAACCAGTGGTGTGGTGAGCTAACTGAGGACACACTTCAGGGATGTTTTGACTGTATGGAATGGAGATTGAATCTTATTACTAAGGCTCTGATGTGAGAGGTATGTGGTGGGGATCACAGACTATTACGGACTATAAAGTGATACCAAGCAGTTTGGACACAGTTTTTTTTGCTCCCCGACGAGCTAAATTAATTTTACACTTGGTTTGAGGATAGTGACATGGAGCTCCCTATCAAAGCTGCTGTTGCTAGCGAGGTCTGTGTGCTTTCGCTTACTGATCCTGACTTCAGCAAAGCGGCCATTGGCATCCCGGGCCGGGTACTCAAATCATGCGCAGACCAACTGGTGGCCGTTTTCACAGACATATTCAACATGTCCTTGCCTCCAGTCTGTAATCCCCACCTGCTTCAAGGCGACCACCATCATTCCGGTCCCTAAGAAGTCCAAGGCTACCTGTCTCAATGACTACCGCCCTGTGGCTCTCACGTCAGTCACTATGAAGTGCTTTGAGAGGTTAGTCAAGTCCCATGTAAATTACTCTCTACCGGCCACACTGGACCCCTCCAATTTGCATACCGACCAAACAGATCTACTGATGATGGCATTGCCCTTACACTACACACTGCTCTTTCTCACCAGGGCAAGAAGGGCACCTACATATTGACTACAGCTCAGCATTCAACACCATAGTCCCCTCTGAGCTCGTCACCAAGGTCAAGGTCCTGGGTCTCAATACCTCCCTGTGTATTTGGATCCTGGACTTCCTGACGGGCAGACCGCAAGAGGTGAGGATAGGCATCATCACCTCCTCCACTCTGACTCTCAACACGGGAGCCCCCTAGGGCTATGTGCTCAGTCCCCTGCTGTACTCCCTGTTCACCCACGACTGCATGGCCACGCACAGCTCCAAAACCATCATCAATTTTGCCTATGACATCACTGTGGTTGGCCTGAACTCCAACAACTATGAGTCAGCCTACAGTGATGAGATAAATGTCCTGGCTGACTGGTGCCGGGATAATAATCTCTCGATGTCAGCAAAACTAAGGAGCTGATCGTGGACTTCAGGAAGAAACAAGGGGGGGCACGCCCTCATCCACATCGGAGTGGCTGAGGTGGAGAGAGGTAACAGCTTCAGGTTTGTTGGTGTCCACATCACTAGATCACTAAGGATCTAACATGGTCACACCACACCCACACAGTCATCAAGTCAGCACGCCAGGGTCTGTTTTTCTTCAGGCGGCTGAGGAAATTCGGCATGTCCCCCCAGATCCTCACAAACTTTTACAGGTGCACCATTGAGCATCCTATCCACTGCCTGGTGACCCCAAAGCCCTGCAGAGAGACCCCCTTTTGCTCAGTGACATTGCACTCCAATGACATTACACTCTTGCACTATACACTTACTACTATTTACTTTAGACCCTTTAGACTGTCCACGACCTCAACGATGAACTGCCAGGAGCCGCTTCACCATGTAAACCGGCCCTCCATCAATGAACCGGGGGGGCTGGGGGGGGGCCTGGAGGCGGGAACCAGGGGACTCTCCTTTACTGGCTTGACCTTGGCCACGTGGAAAGTAGGGTGCACCTTCAGGGATCTGGGGAGTCAAAGACGCACAACCTCATGGTTGATCACCGGGGAGCCAGTTTGCGGGATTCAACCGGCAGGAGAAGTTCCCTGGTGGACAGCCAGACCCTCTGCCCAGACCGGTAAGTAGGAGTGGGAGTTCGCTGGCGGTCTGCCACCTGTTTATACCGGGCCAAGGTCCTGAGAAGTACCTGCCAGATGTGGCGACACCGGCGAATGAACGCCTGAGTAGAAGGGACGCTGACCTCTGCCTCCAGGTCCGGGAAAAATGTCAGCTGGTATCTGTAGGCGCACTGGAAGGGAAAGAGGCCGGAAGCAGAGCCCTGCAAAGTGTTGTGAGCATACTCAACCAACATGAGATGCTTACTCCAGGTGGTCGGATTCTGATAAACGAGGCACCACAGGCAGATCTACAAAACACTAGAAAAGATCGCTGGAACGCTTGACTCAAGGTACAAAGACGAACTGCCAACAAGACAGGGGAAACACACAAAATACAGATACAAAGGGAATGATTGACTAAATACAAAGGGAATGATGATGAGGAACAGGTGAAATCAATCTAGGCGGGGTAGACAATTACACAAGCGGGACAATACACAAGGGCAGATAACGAAGTGACAGAAACGAAAAACAACGTGAGTAACACAGGACTTAAAAGAATAACAAAAACAAAGACAAACAACACTAACGCACAGGACGGGACGTTACAGTGTCTCTGTTTCAGAGATACTGTATGTGCTGCTGCCAGCTGAGCTTCCCTCTGTGGCGCATACCGTCCTTAGTGCTGGTTTGGAGACTGCGTGATGCAAGATTTGGAGACTGTGTGATGTCCTTGCAAGCGTCACCCGCCTGTACCAGGCATGATTAAATAGGTACACAAAAGTGTGTGTCCTATAGTGAGAGGACTCCCTCATCTCCTTCAGAGAACCTGGGTTACATTGTAACCATTATGTTTGTTTTGAAATAAATGTCTGCTGTTTGATTTCAGTGGGTATGCTTGGTACAAAAGCTGCATAGATAATATAAGATACAGAAACACAGTTGGCTAAAAGCACAATATACATATACTGTATACACTTGTTGTGACAGATATCTTCCTCAGGTGGTCTAACATACTCAATGTTGACACCAAGACTGCATTCTGGAATGCATCCTGAATATGAGTGTGGGTAAGATAAAAAGTCATGTTTATGTGGTCCCTTTGACTATCGACACTCCAACATGCGCAGTGCGCAGTGATTATTTTATTAACAACACCAAGGAATATTGATTCATTTCCTATAAAAAATGCATTATTTGCTCACCAACCTTACAAGTCTTGAGATACCCTATCTCCCAATTAGAGTCGAGATGTGTCAGGCATCCAAATACCACATAACTAATTTATCCTTTTCATGCACATGGTTTGCCATTCCTCAAATCCACTCTTCCATCTTTATTGTCTAGTCAATATCACTCTCAACCTTTGTCTAATAATAATACATAGCAAACACATAGCAACACATAGCAAATATGTTCAACCTAACTTATAATATAAATACTAGTATTTATCTATTACTTACTACTTGGTATCTTCACTGTTGAATCCACAAAACTGCAGACCATGATGTGTTTCTTGGACACTTTACTGTACCTTATCTGCTTTTTCAATGGACTGGGGAGTTTCTGATACAGGAAACTTGAGGAATCATGCATTCTGCAGAAGAGCTCTAATCCTTACTGTGATTTTAAGTGATTTTAAATGTTCCCTCAGCAGCAAATGAACAAAATGTCAGCTATTTGTGCACTCTCTTTTTTCAGGAGTGGTTTATTTCAAATATATACTTATACTAGAGAATAAGGATTATTGATACAGGTTATTGTCTGTGTGGCTTAGGGTTCCACAGTGGCTCTGCTAAACCCTATACTGTATGTCACATCCAATTTATGAGAAGGACCTGATAAATCTTGTTATTTGGAGGACAGCTCATGGTTAATCATTAAAAAAACAGTCCATCTGACCCCACCATTGCAATCCCCGGTCAAATCACTGAAAATACATGGCAGACATCAGAGGTCAGCTGCGGTACTGACAAGTCTGTAAGCAATCTGGCGGCTGTCAATCTTGATGTAGCCAGTCCCAGAAGCTCCAGCTGGTACTGTAAGTGAACCCTCATTTATGTGATGGAATTGAGATGCTTCTTGGTCACCTGTTACCTGCTCCCCTTAATGTAATTGGATAGATTCAATAATGGCAGGTTTTAGGTCATTACATTAACCTTGCATAACTTCTGTACAGAATTTACACTGGCTGTTTTTGTAGCGTGGTTTGTTTATTTAGTGATATTTCCCATTGTGGTCCAGTTTTAAAAGTTAAAAGAAAATCCACCTACAGTATGATGGCAGTTTAAAGCCTTTGGCTAACATTGTCTGGAATATGTTGAGGCTCTCAATTATTAGTTTAGCCATGTTGGCACAGGACTGACAATGTATGTGGGCATGTGCAATTACCATGAAGCTCCATCTAGCCTCTGGCCTAAGTATGAATAAAAGGCAATTATAAAAACCTAGAACCCGTTGACCACCCAGAGAATTAAACAGTCATCTCCTCAATGATATTGAATGGAAAACATAGTGGAAAATGAAACAATTGGAAAATTGGCATTGTTTGAGAACCTGTGGCTTTCCTTAAGATTGTTCTTGGAAGGGGATGAATACTTGTCTGAGTATAAAACAATATGTCTGATTTCCTGGAGGCAGGCTGTCAGAATTGTTTGATGTCTTATTAGTGTTTAAGACAATTTCTTTAGGAATTCTTTGAGAGGCCTGGCTAATTAAATTGGCTTATGAGCAGTGTGTGACTGCTGTGCTTTGTGTGATGATGGGTTTGGGAATGAGGAGGACAAATGGAAAACATGAATAGAGCAAAAACAAGAAAGACATATATTTCAAAACTATACTAAGCCACACATGAGAGTAAACTGTTTATATACCATTTCTTGCCATTTTCTAGTTATTTTTGTTTTGTTGATGATGGTGGTAATTTAATGCTCAAAAGTACAAAAATGATCATTATTTTGAAGAAACAGGTTGAGCCATATGAAGAAGGATTGTTCTAGAAGTCAGGTTGCGGATTAGTTGAAGATAGATATTAAGACAGATTAATAATATAAAATGACTCATGATGAACAGGGAATCCAGTGTTGAGTCTGCCCAAATCTTCACAATACTCAACTCAAGGGAAAATTTGCATTGTTTTGTCAATAAAGACAGAGGTATCTCCCAACCACCTCATTATATTATTATTTTTATTTTTTTATTATTGTATACTCATCCTAATTCATGCAAGGTCTCATTCTGTGACTGGGAGAGTATGTGCTGGAAACACCAAAGCATCTCTATAATCTGAGCATGAGGAAATGCTCACAGCAGGGGCAAAGAAAAGGTCATGCTGACAGGGGGGAAAAAGAATTAAAAAATGACAGGAATGTCAGGGGGCATTTTTATTAAAATGCCAATATTTTGCTTTATATGTCTAAACAGGTCATCAAGATTAGACCTTTACACTGTTTTGCCATTCTGTCAGTTTCTGGCATTTTCTACTGGGGAAATTATGGATGCGTATGTCATCTTCATGGTGAGGAATTTTCGCTGCTTCCACTAGCCCTACCCCTTTCACTTTCATTCCTGAAGAAGACATATTTTAGCTGCAGTCTTCCTCCGAAACTATGTAAGTATTTTTGTGTCTATGAACACACATTTTCGTCCCACCATTGTATTAGTCATGACTTTAAAACTTTGAAACACACTAGTCCATTGTACGGATTGAGCCAATGGTGTCTTCATGGGAGTCATCCGTTGACGGACAACAGAAATGACAAGGATCTGTACTGTATCTGTCAATCTGTCATTTTTATACAGACAGAAATGTTTTGAGGACTTTCATTTTGGACAGTTTGTTTAGTCAATGAGAAACAAGGAAGCATCCTAACTCCACAAATCAAATTAGATAGTGACTTAAATATCAGTCTATCACAAAATCATCATGATCATCAATCTTATTAATAATTTCAATTACAGAATTTCCTCTTATCAAACGTCTTGGTCTAGGTCCAGATATTACCTAATCTACATGAGCTATGACTGAAATCAAAATATCAGATATTTAGACAGATATCCATTTCACCATGTTCAGTGAATCTCTCCCATAGCAATTTTATATTTGCTTTTGATTTAATACAATTTTCTGGTTCTGTATCAGCTACTTTGTGTACAGAATGACTTTTCATACATTATATTTCCTTACAGGTGCATGGTGAAATTGATGGAATATGTGTCAAATCAAGTTATGACATCTGCTCATATGCATCAGCTGCAAAGCCATTGCATTGGTTTCTTCATTAGAGCAGTGACACAAAACTCCATCAAGACCTGATATCCTGTAGCACCTGAGCTAAATTGGATTTTTAAATAAATGTCAGAGTATATTCTACATACACTTTGGGAAGCAAAAATGTAAGTTTGGGTAGGGGTGCACAAAAGCATCGACAACTTACTGAAAATGATGCATTTCAGGTTTGGACTGCCACCAACCACCCACATTGAAAATGTAATCAAGTCACTATTCATCACTTGAGAATGGCATCAGGTGAAAATGGAACTGCTTTTGATTTCAGTACCATGCAACTGTACTGTATGCCAGGATCCAAAGAAAATGTAGATGTGAGGGGAGGATATACTGTATTTCGATAAACAATATTTAAAACAATGTTATTTTAATGAGTGAACGGACTGACATCATATTAGTGAAGCCTAGACTGTCCTACTGTCTTTTGCCGTCTTACCGAAAGGTCAGCCTAATCACAGATTTCTCAATGGTACCATTTCAGATGTCAGTCACTGTGCATATTCCATCTTTCCAGTGTTGGTAGGAGTATTTTATGAAATGTTTCGTGTCTCGGCTTGTCTGAGCCAAATGTAATTACAGCACATACCTTCTTAATAATTAGAATACATTTAACTACATTTGATGATTAAAATGTTGAAATTAGAAAATTAAACATGAAATATCCAATTGCCCTCTTTATTAAAGTTCCTTAAAGTGTTCCTTTCCACTAAAGTGTTCCGTTCCTTTTTCCCACCAGGAAACCAACTGTGCCAAATGCATTAACCTATTTATAATGATGGGAGAATCTTAATAACGTACAAACACAATCAAAACCTGCCTGCATCAGATCAACTGAATTCATGTTAGTCCAGGAGACCAACAGAAATGTACAATATGTCAGTCTGTCAGTTCCAGTTATGAACATTCGCCATGTAGAGGGTAAAAGCTAGAGTGAGGGAATACTGCTATATCTTTAGCTAAGCAGTTTGACCGACTTGTGTTTTAAACATATAAATATCACTCCCGGTAGTCAGATCAAGAGTATCATCCAATTATGAGTATCAAATCCTACAGTAATTAATGAATACAAGTACAGATACCAGTATAACAAGATCTGCACACCCCTACTAAGTACACTTCCAGTCTTGTGGCCCTTGGTAAAGAAACAGTTTTTATTCAGCTCTGATTAAGCACTGCATGGGCACAGACTGTGAGAATGTGGTACTAGTCTCTCTGGGCTCAGCTGCTCTCAAGAGACATAGTTTAAGATATGGTCTAAGAAAGTCTACTACAACAGGGAGACTTCTATTAGCACTAGTCTTTTTAGACCTTGTTTTCAGTGAGCATCGTATGATATCTCCTCTTGTGTGTGTATCCAGCCCGTGAAGAGCAGACGTACCCTTTATGACATCAGTATTTCCAAACCTAGGCTTATTAAATATGTTTTATTCAAGCCATAATTCTGCTCTCAGTCTATTAGAACCACCTGTGTAGTGTATTTTCTCCACCTGTGTGTGTATGTAGGCGATAGTAGCCTATAGATATGTGTGTCTGATTGATAACAGCACAATATCCACATGCAGGGAGATGGAAAAATTCACCCTGATTACAGACATTTGGAACACTTTTGTGAGTAACTCGATTGCTTGTAATTAGCCAGGAGACAACATCAATATTTGTTTTGAATGTGGTTTGCATGGAGGAGCATAGAACCGAGGGATTTGTCTGTGGACTTAACATTTGACCACAGGTTGTTGTTGACACTCAATGTTTAAAATATACATTTGCAGTTTTCTATCATGATTAGCACTTCCATGATGACTTTCCCGATTCATGAGTAACCTTATCCTTATGGAATAAAATGGAAAAAATAAACACAGCCATTCCACAGATTATTTACTCCATGAAAAAAAAAAATCACTATTATTATAAACCTACTTTAAACCATTTACACACACACAAAACAAATAAACAAGAGAAATATCATGTATCTGTGGCTCACTTTATGTTCATAAACCTTTAACATGAATACCAATTAGAGTGGTGAGGCTGGAGACCTGTTACTGTAGGTTGAGACATGATGCATATGTTCTGACATGCCTCATAGCACTGGGATAATTAGGAGAGCTGGTTGTGAAAAAGCCTGGGTAGAGGAAGTTAGACTGCAAGCAGGGAATGGGTTAGGGAGTGGCGACAAGATTGCCAGGAGTCGCCAGAGAAAACATTTCCCAGAGGGCAAAATAGCTGCTGGCATGTAGAGCTACTGGCAAGACCTTTGTGAGGGGGAATAATAATATTACTATAAAATCCTCTTGGCCTCCTGGTAGAGTCTCTCACAATGAATGCCTCTCTTGCCGCTAGGCAGATTAAACTTTTCACATTTTTCGCCAGTCTCCCCCTATCCTCCTTGCGATTGATAGGGTGTGTGTGATGAGGAACTGGTGCAGCAGTAAGATGGAGTGCCCTGCAATTACACTGTGTTGTGGGAGACATCACCTCAGTGCGTTAAGACTACCATTTGGAATGCAGGCAAAGTATGAGCATCAACCTGCAAAAAGGCAGCAGGATGATATTTTTCAGTGGTGGATGGACAATGCTACACCCTGTATAGAAATCCTATTTACAGGATCCGTTTACTGTACGAATTGCAACCCTACTTGTACAACATTCTCACTGGCACCAGTGAATATCCGAGTTTCACCACTACACTAGTTGTGTTGGCACTACACAATGTTAGAGGATCTCTGGATCAATTCCCTTCAGTCAACAAAACACAGCTTTGTTTCACCACCCAATTGATGGATCAATATTATTGTAAGAAGTGTTTAAACTGCTCTCATGTCAGCAAAGAGTAAGAAATGTCTTCAGGGGCTGGCGAGCATTGTTTCACCGGTTCATTGAAACAAGATCATTCACATTTGGTGAGCCCGGGGAATAGAGGCGAATGTCAAAAACTCTCTGGTTATATTCATTTTCTTACTGTGTTTGCCCCTCAACAAGTTAACGTTTGTTTAAAGGTCAAATTCATTTGTGAGCTTTTTATTTCCAGGACAGCGTGGGCCATGAATATGTATATTGAACTGAATGTTTTGTATTAGCCTATATAGCCTTCATGATTGAATTTAACATGATTATTTGAAATAAAGCAACTGATTGTAATCACTTTTGAAAAGGTGGTCATGGTCTCTTGGCGTTAAAAGAGGTTATCTGTGAAAAAGTGTTTTGGGCTATAATTATTATGTTCAACCTCTCAAGTTAGCTTGGAAAGTATTGACATCAGGTCTTCTTATTGTCATTCTGACTGCTTGATTGTACCGCGTGACTGGGTTCATGGAATGAATAAAACAACCTTTCATCACAAACCAAAACAACTTAGTCATTTTCATATAAGATGTATGTTCATTTTCTGAAATTTGATTTATTTTGGGCTGAACCATATGAAATGAAATTGGAGATTATGAAATAGAGCAAAATATATAGCAGTATTTAATTTTGGCTGTCCAGGAAATGAATTACGACTTCTGGACAGCATTAAGCGTGTAATTGTGTTACTTTGGCTGATAAATCACTCTCATCTATTATATGAAATACAATCAACTGATCAGTGTTTCACCATAATCAATCATAAGTTATGCGCACTTACACACATATTCCATAACATTTTATTTTTAGCTATAACAATACTCATATCAGTAACACTGTATTTTATGTGGCACAATGTTGGCTTTTTAAAGCATACATACATGTAAGTGTTACATATGAATATGTTATAAAAACATATGAATATGTTGTGGCACCAGCTATAATTTTCTGTTGTTTACACTTTTCTATCCTACTGTATGTTGTGAACAACATATTTACATTATACACTGACATTTATTTTTTCATTCAAGTGTAAAGGCACTGTATTTCTGTTTTGGCCTTTTTATGCTGTGGAGAATTGGCACAAATATGAAATGGCAGAGCTACTCGGGGCCAGTGAAAAGACAGGGTGATGTTAAATGCTAGATTCAGGGAAGGACAGGCACTGCTCCTGTCAGATAACGGTAGAGCTGAAACTGTTGCATGCTAGCAATCCCCTTGGAATCGCCTACATGTCAGAAAGGTGAAAAAAAGATCTGGTGAAAGGGAGAGAAAAAAAAAGAGACTACGGATTAATGGACAATCTGAGGTGACTAGGAACTAAGGCAGTAAGACACTGGTGTTTTCTCATCCACCTTTAAAAGGATCAAATATCTGATTGGTTTCACCATTTGCACTTGTACAGTCACACCCACCTATAAACACATTCAACTAAACTGTGTTGTAACATCGGTATACGTCACATTTTCCATCCATCTTAATTAATTGACCTGGGGGGTGATGTGTATTTCTTGTGTCGTTGTTTATATTTATTGAAAAAATGCATTAAAAATATATATACACACACAAAGAAATGTCATGCAATTTTATGTATATGGATGGTTCAGCACAAAATCATACTCGTCCAAATCGTACCGTTTAATGTGCCATAACATTATCAAGGTGGATGAAGCAGTTGTGTCAGTACATCAGTCTAAAGGGTCTCTCCTGACCACCAAGCATCTGCCCCATCCTTGAGTGGCCAGAGAAACATCGGAGGCATTATCAAACCCTCAGCTTTCCCTACTCTCCATCAACTCTCCACTCAGCTAATGCCTGAATCTGTAATGTCCCAGTGGTGGCCTTATCTCCCCCGGCCACATGGATTCAGTGCCAACCTCGAGTTCATGGCAAAGCTCTGATCTGAAGACAAGCCAGTCGTGTGCCAAGGTGGGCATCATAAAAAAGTGACCCCCACCAACAGCACTCATCACTCCCTCTCACACAGGCACACCAACTGCTCCCTCACACACTCAGACTGACTCTTGAGTAGATCACCCTATGCTGTCCTTGAATGTTGTCCCTTCAATTAGTATCCTCCAGTTTGGCGCATGTTCTCAGCAATGGGGAAGATCTTAAGACCCAGCTCAAACGCAGGTCTATTTTGAAGACAACATTCAGGCAACCTGTTTCAAAGACAGGTCCAAATGTTTGCAACAATGGAGATTACATAGTTGAAATACATAGTTGCGTTCACCCGGCAGAGAGTGTTCAAACACTTATCCTCCGGAGAAGATGCGACCGAGTGCATGAAGGATGAACAGAGTGCATGAAGGGCACAACCATGCTTGACTGTGGTCAAGGCTAGCAACAAAGTTGTCTTATAAGACAAAGTCTCAATGTCGACGGTCACCAAAGGCTCTATTGAGCGCTCGTAAGTGCATCAGAAACCAGCAACAAGACCTAAAACTGGACAGGTGGCCTGAAGACTGAATGGATGCGGTGCGCTCCCTTCACAAAATGATGGACAACGTTTCACCAGGACCAACATGGCATGCAGAATAGCGGCTAGGTAGCCTTTAATGGCAGGTCCTGTAAGAAGGAGAGGGCTGTGGGAGTGGAGCACTGAAAATGCACCACACCCTGCCTCTCACACCAACCCTCAAACGCCCTCCATTTCAGGTCGTATAGACGTGCTGTAGAGGGGGCTCTAGCACCCTGAATCGTGGCTGAATCACATTCAGGGCCAAGCTCTCTGAGTGTAAGATGGACCTCTCACAGGCTAACCCATACCACCGAATGGTAAAGTTAGGCATTTGTAGTCGCGCCCTGGAAGGCGAACCTCAGAAATTGCCTGTTTGCAGGATAAACTCTGATGTGGGAATATGCATATTTGAGGTCTACTGTGGTAGGCCCCCACAGACCCTGGCACTAGATGTGTCGCTCCTTCCACCGACACCCCACGACGGAATGGGGGAGGTCCCAGCGGAGCGAGAGGCACTGCGCCCTGTTTGATCGCTTTTCAAGAAAACTATTCAGCAATTGACTTTAAACGTAACCTTCCCTGTCTTTTCCTCTGAGAGGCAAGATGGGAGAAGGCCGGTGAGGATCACAGGTTATCTACCAGTTCAATACTCTCCAAAGCTGGCTCTCGTCATAGACTCCTGACCTAACAATTGGGAGCAAGCTCACCAAATGAAGGATAATGAAGCTGTCCTTGTGTGTGTTAAACATCGAGGCAAGTGGGGCATGCAAGCTGAATATCCTACAGAGCCTCCGCAATTATGAGAGCACTATGCATTCTTCAATCTATTTCCCTGCCTCTGATCAGATTACCGGGCAGCAATTTATATTGACCTGGAGGACAAGAATAAAGAGAAACAAACTGGTATGGAGATAGCCCTGTCGACAACCACCCACCTCACCATCGTAGCTGGCGAATCAGACCACGCATGGGGTAGTAGCGAAGACTGAAGCTTATCACCAGGTGATTGGAAATCCCCTCAATGGCTGTATAAACAGTGTGACTTGTATGCCAGCTAGCTCCAAATGCATAACAATTAGCCAGTAGCAGCACATGTAACGTGTCGATGCACCTGACACACAAACTCAAGTTGAACCTGAAAGGAACTACTAGAGAAAGTAGTAGGTAGTGGTTTATAGTAATTACCTAGTGTGGGTTTATTATTAGCAAACCACCGTGTGTTGATAGCCAGCTAGCATAACTTCACGTAGTGGTGACTGCTAGCGAGCCAACTTGAGAATAAGTGATTGAAGAGTGAAACTAATGAAATGGGCCCGCATTGCAGTAGCCTTAATAAGCTGGGACAGGGTCCGCCATGCAAAGTGCTCCCGGCCTGTTCCAGGCGTGATTGAAAAGAGTTTCAACTAATGCAGGAGTGCATATCCCATAGTGAGATTCACAACTGAATCGACTGAAATAGAACCTCAAGAGTCTTAACCTGCTGGATGCAGAGAAGGCTTTTTATGTGTGTAGTGCAATCCTTTTTAAAACCTTGCTGTAAAACTGACTGAATAGAGGCACAGGGAGGTCCCATACTGAGTAATTCAGCTCTCATATTGCAATATAAGGGGCCATTACCAACACAATGATGGATATGGACCATTTAAAGATGTTCTTTTCTTTTCTTTTCTTTTTCAAAGGCTGTGATGGAGCACCACTAAAACTCACCACAGTGATTGTGCTTGAAAATGCAAGACTTCACTGATTTTGAGCAGCTGGAAAAACACAGACGTGCATGCGCTTGTGTGTGTGTGTGTGTGTGTGTGTGTGTGTGTGTGTGTGTGTGTGTGTGTGTGTGTGTGTCCTAGTATGTCAGTGTGTGTCTGAGAGTACATTGTGCACAGGTGTTTGCACGTTTGAACAATATATTTGTGCACAACATAGTTTTCCCATAGGATAAGCACAGTACCATATGAGGAACCTTCTGAAAATGGCCTGAAGAGACATTATGAGAATGTATTCCTCCAGCTTGAATAATGTGTTCCAGGTAAATACAGAGCTAGGGAATTTATATAAAAATTTCAACAAATTGGAAAGTAAGTAATTTTAGCTGCTGAGAGAACATGTAATCAAATAATTATGTGTGCCTATAATCACATAATAACCAAATAAAGATTAGTCATAGCGTCTCTACTGTTATGCTATCTTCAAATATCATCTCAAATGAACCTCAATGGGCCAGTGAATCTAATACTGTACATATCCACAGGTCCACAGTACAAACCTCTACCCTCTGTCCCAGGCTTTAAAAAAATTCATAGATGATGCATTCCATGACAAAACTTTAGAAACCCATGTACAAAACATATATCACCAATGATTGTATCTTTGTGGTCAACCATTCTTGTAATAGTGATAATGATTTATGATGACAATTCTCATAAATTATAATAATTATTATGACATGAATGCCTTGTCTTCAGATCTTTGCTGTCAACAGATGCTTTGGTGTAATGGATAAAAGAGTTAAAGCAAAAGGGGATGGTAATGCTAAATCAATATTGTGCGATTATTGACTGGCGTATCAAATGAATGTCACTCACATCCAATCTGGTGGGCTTTAAATGGCCACAGGCTGTCGTTATTTATTCATATACCTGTATAAATAAGGTCATCTGCTCTGTAAAAACAATATGTTACATAATATTCAGTGTGCTGTATGAGGGTTCTCATCCTCTAGATGTTGTATATATTTCCAATGTGTTTGCACCCTATCAGAATGGTAAGAATTTATACAGGAGACAGTGGAAAGGCAAGAAGACACTTGTTTGTCTCTTTCAAGGCAAGATGATACTGCAAGCGTGCAGTTATCAGAAATTAACCAAGACCCTCTTGACTCCTCAGAATTGGATAGTCTGTGAAGCTTAGGTTTAAATAAAACTTTATTGGTAAACTGATATTGATTAACTATTTTCTGGAGAGAGCAAAGTTTCCCAAAAAAAGTACATTCCAAGCTGCTGGAACAGGGCTGTGCCAATGCTAACATTGAAAATGTTCAATTTCAAAGTCATTGCTGAAGTACATCACCGTCTTATTTTCCCTATCTTGATCCTCAATCTCCCTTAATTAGGACTACAGCCCTCTTCAGTGCATAAAGTGAGCCGCAACTCGCTTTAAGTTACTGTGTGGATGCAGATGAAAAACCTTCCCTAGCGAGGTTATGAGCCAACAAGGGACGTGGTCAGCCACGCAAAGCAGCATGGGACGTCTGATCAAACGCAGCCTGATCGGCATTCGTCCTCTGAACCATTAACCTTAAAACAGTGTGACGGATACTGCAAAGTCAGATCTCTCACTACTCATTTTGAATTAGCTCTCTGTGGGAGAAGGCAAAGAGAGAAAAAATATTACATTAAATAATGTACATACCGCCCACACCCACACCAACCTTAAAAGACGTCCAGTGAAGGCAGGCCTCAGATCCTGCAGTCTCATTAGCCATTCTGCTAAAGCCTGTTTCTTTATCAAATGTTCACCCATTAGAAAGACTTCACCATAATGAGCGCTCACCTCCTCCTCACACATGTACATCATACAGAGGCAACTGTGTGCTCTGAAGGCTCCAAGGGTATTCAATCAAATGATGATATTATGGTTAGTTGCCAGGACTGGAATACACCTGCTGGTATTGTATTGAAATTGAAAAACAGGCCCAGGTTTCCTCTCCTAACGGAATAACTTTTTCCCTACCAAAGCTATGAACCAATTACTGTATTTCCGGACCAAATCAATGATCAGAGTAAGAGGGCACTCTTTAGAATATTATATATTATATATACAATATATTGGTGGGGTATTATATATTATATATACAGTATATTGGTGGGGTATTATATATTATATATACAGTATATTGGTGGGGTAAATATGACAGATAGAAGTGAATGAGTTCCTATAAGGCACTACATGTATGCCAGACATCTTTATGCCTTATTGCTTATGTGCTACATTATTGAAATATTGGGCTTAAACATGATTAAACACAAAGTATTTCTGGAAGGTGCATTATTACTTCTTCATGAATGTGTGTGGTTATGAACAATAATAGAGAATATTGTCCATTTTACCTTGGTTATATTATATGAGCTGGAAATTGTGTATTAACCAGTAACACGATTGATATTTCTCTTCATAGTATGTACATGACCTCACTGTCTGTACAATATGTTATTTAAAACTGTGAATAGTAATGTACAGTATTAGACAATGCAATATACAAATATAATATGCAAAGTGGGTCATTAGATATGATACTCATAAAAAAATGTGCCTACTGCTTAGAGTTGTTCATTATATAGAATACAGTGTAACAAATACATTTGAAAAATGACTTTTATTGTCTAGTGTAGGCTTCATTGACTCCAATGCAATCTGTGTGTGGTACATACATCTGTTTCAAACATGTCAGGCCACTAAATGTATCAATAATGCATGAACCTATATTTGAACTGCTTGATGCAGCAGAAATGTATCAAAGTCAGCAAACTGAGGAAGACAGAGACACTTTCAAATCTGCTAGGAATCGTTCAATGAGGCATGCTCAGAAGTGATTTATTTCCTCATTTGTCAAACTATAGTTTATAATTGGTTCACTGAGTTGGTCAAACTGTTAAATCAACACATTATTACTAAAGACAACAGTGATATGAGCATGTGGAGTATAGTACCATATCTGTGCAGCAGACACATCTCCCTTGCATTTCAATGTAAGGTAATAGTTACTTTTGGGGCTCATTTAAATAGTTAATGTAGTCACACTCTCCAGTTACTATTGCACAATGTATCTCCTATTTTCAATAGACTTGAACATCATGCTGAGTCGACATTCAAGCTGTTTCAGGGCCTTGCAAAGTACCTGTAACTTTCGGTCCGATAGCAGCGCTGATATCACAGAACATGCTTTCCTAGTCTCTGTCTTTGACTGAAATGTGTGTTTCAACCTACATGTTTTCACTCAAAGTATGTTTAAGCCACCGGCTCATCATGACTCAGAATGCATTTGGACACAGTGGAAGAGAAGATGCAATGACTTGCAAATGTGTCAGAATGGTAGGCTACAGTATGTAATACAAAGGCAAACACTCTTCTATGTCCCATCTATTACGTACCGAATCATCTGAACTTGAAGTTACTTCCAAGACACATCAACTATTGTAGCCCATCAACCATATTGTTATGTCTTGACATAATTGACTAAATTGCTACATGGCTGATATTAAAGAAGATTAAGCTGCCTGAAAAAAAGTAAAAAACTAATTCCCACCAAATCTTCTTTTAAGCATTCTTCTGTTTTTCATTTGTTTTAGTTGTTTTAGCCTGAATAAGAAGGCAGTATTCTGATGAATACTGGATTGTCTACTGATGAATAAAGCAATCAGTCTCTGACACCTCACAACAGAACTGCTTACCTTTGTGTGTGATGATTGGTGCTGCACTGCTTTTAATTACGGTTATGGATAGTTTTAATTTGGCAATGCCTAATACCTCTGTCCCATTACACAAGGATACTGTTTAGGCTGCAAAATTGCATTTAAATGAATCATTGCACCATGCATCAGCAGCACAGATAATTCAGGTTGAAGAATAATACATCTCTTTTATATTCCAGGCCAATGACTTGTTAGAGAAGGTTGCATTAGCTTTTGCAGAGAGAAGTTTGTGAATCCAATGTGAACTTGACCATTGAGCTTATTCAACTAGAATTATTTTCCTTTAAAATATATTTGCCTTATATGGAACCGCTCAGTTTTGTTATTACACTCGTAGAATAGGGAATGTTCCTTGTTCTACTCCTATGCTAAATGACTGTGAAATCACATGTTAATAAAGTGTTTTTGCTATAGTAAATATTGCATCCCTACACAGGTATAGGAACAATGTTAATTGTTACCTAATATTAGGCTATGTATATCAGTTTACTGA
Organism: Argentina silus; assembly: GCF_951799395.1. NCBI lineage: Eukaryota > Metazoa > Chordata > Actinopteri > Argentiniformes > Argentinidae > Argentina > Argentina silus. The sequence goes on along the minus strand of NC_139655.1, from coordinate 8,960,236 downwards.
TATAAACGATAATGACTACAAGGACTCCATGTTATACTTATTCTAAAGCTACATGTTGGCTACATCATAGAATGTTGCTAACTGTGTTTTGTCTATTCTTCCCCTTCTCTCTCTCCTTTCAGGAGCCATCATTATGTCATCTGTGATTGATAGCTACGGCAGCTGAGCGTGCAGATCGACTGATGGCAAGGGTACAGGTATGCACTGCAGAAAAGAGCTCTGCTCCAGAACCAACTCAGACGAATGCATCAATGTCAGTGGTTGAGGTCAAGTGTATTGTGTTAAGCTGCACTGATTAAAAGGCGTCTTGGAAGAATGAGTGAAAGACTATATCTTTAGATATCATTCATAAGCAAATGCCAAACTATAAAGGTGGGCATAAAAGCATACTATAGATATCAAATCTAAGGAACTTTTATGGCATTATATTTGCCTATGAATGTTTTGTGAGGCATCTACATTGCTGCTTGAAAGTATGTGAACCCCTTGTGCAATTATAGATTGTTTTAGTTTTTACCATGACATGTATTTAATCAGAACCAGTCTTTTCTGACATAACGGGTGTGGAAGAAGTCTCTGCTGTCAAAAAAGAACACTACTGCCCGTCTTAACTTTGCCAGAGACCACCTGGACAAGCCTGAAGGTTTCTGGAAGTCCAATCTCTGGACAGATAAGTCCAAAATGTACCTTTTTGGTCACAATCAAAACCACTATGTTTGGCGAAAACCCAACACTACCTACCACCAAAAGAACCTTATTCCAACAGTCAAGCATGGTGGTGGGAATGTCAAGATCTGGGGCAGCTTTTCCTACTCTGAACCTGGATGACTCCATATCATTAAGGGAACCATGAATTCTGAGGTATACTAGGAGATTCTTGAACAGAATGTCAAGCCATTAGTCAATGAGCTAAAGCTGGGCTGAAAATGGGTCTTCCAACAAGACAACGACCCAGAGCATTCAAGCAAATCTACCAAAGAATGGCTCAGGTGAAAGAAGATTTGTGTTTTGGATTGGCCAAGTCATCTGACCAATCGAGATGCTGTGGCAGGACCTGAAGCAGGCAGTTCATGCCAGACACCAACTCAATTGGCTGAGTTTTGTAAGGATGAGTGGGCAAAAATCCCTCAACAGATGTCAGAGGCTGATTAGTGCCTATACAAGACGTTTACTCCTCATTGTAAAGTTATCGCTGGTAATGGAGGTGCCACAAGCTATTGACTGAAGAGGTTCACATATTTTTGCAGACATTAAATCTTTTTGTTTTTGTTAAATAAACCACTTTCGTAAAATAAACAATGAAAATATCATATTTTTGTGTTTGTGTCCATTATTTGAAATGTCTTTATTATAAATTGGGGTTTAGATAAAGATTTTATAAGTACATTTTAATATTTTATACAAACATAATGACCATCCCTGTAAGGTTCACAAGCTTTCAAGCAGCACTGTATGTATGTATTCAGTCAGATGATATGTTTCCTCAATCATAGACTTGATGCTAAAATATGCTAAGCTGCTAAACTATGCTAAGCTGTAGAGGGAGATGTGTGAACATATACACTCACCGAACACTTTATTAGGAACACTATACTAATACTGGGTAGGGCCTCTCTTTGCTCTCAAAACAACTTCAATTCTTCATGGCATTGATTCCACAAGATGCTGGAAACATTCCTTTGAGATTGTGGTCCATGATGACATGATTGCATCACACAATTTTCAGATCAGATGTCAGATTTTTCAGGTACACTTTCAAGCTGTGAATCTCCCATTCTACCACATCCCAAAGGTGTTCAATTGGATTCAGATCCGATGACTGGGAAGGCCACTGAAGAACATTGAACTCATTGTCATGTTCATGAAACCAGTTTGAGATGACTTTTGCTTTGTGACATGATGCATTATTATGATAGAATTAGCCATTAGAAGATGTGTAAATTGTGGCCATGAAGGGATGGTCAGCAACAATACTCAAAGAGGCTGTGGCATTCGAGCAATGATTGATTGGTATTAACGGGCCCAAAGTGTGCCAAGAAAACCCCCATACCATTACACCACCATGAGAAGGTGTACAGGTGTTCCTAATAAAGTGTTCGGTGAGTGTAGCTATTAATTGGGAAAAACAACAGGGAAAAATGATCTGATATGTTCATCATATTTCGGTGGATTAGACGACAACAGATAGAGGCAAGAACCTGTCAGCGAAGGAATGATACATTTTTCTGTACCTGTTACATGCGTTGATATCCGACACATAATGAGCCAGGTTACGTGTCATCTTTGAAAAATTAAACCATTTCTCTAATCTGCCTGGTACCCATCATTTAATTATGGGAGAGCCTACACACATATCCATTACTCTCTCATGCCTCTATCCAAAATGGCCATCATTTATAACAAAAAATCATTACTTTGCACTACAGATGAGCCAAATATCTCTGCAGATACCCTGGCAATTAATGCATCGGAACAGGTAGCTAGCTCCTCCTCTATTTTTGATAACTTCACCTCAACTGTATCCAGAATAAGACATCAGACGTGAGTTTCCAAAAAGTTTTGCAGGTAAAAAAAAACGAAAGAAAAAAAGAAACCTGTCTTTTTTTTTTCTTTTTTTTTTTCACAGCATGTTTTGTGCTAATATGTTTATTTATCTATGCATATATACAGTATATGCATTTGTGTGTGATTATAACAGTAGGAAACAGTAGGAGTAGGAAAAGGTTCTCTATTGATAGAGGTTCCAGGGGTAGAAGTAGATCTGTCCTTTAACTAGCTAACAGGGCAGTATACCAGCTGAAATCATATGGAAAATCAATGAAAATCAAATGTTAAATTTCAGATATTGATGAATTCATACTATACATATTGTTCATAAAAATATTTTATAATGTTTAACACATGTTCTAAGACACTGACTCTGCTCAATTAGCGGGATCACCCTACCTGGCGAGGTTGTGTAAACAACAATATACCCACAGCAATAATGTTTCTACCCAGAACAAGCTTTACATGTTGTGGTGACATCAGACTGATTTCTCCTATACCCATATAGAATAGAAACGCATAGAACCAGGCTGTACAGTAATGGATGTAGGCTACAGTAATTGTCCCCAAGTAGATGAAAGACCTCTGTGGTGATCAATGAAGATGGTAAAAGATGGAATTAGTTTTTTCTTTACACCCTAATCACCCTCTCTAGAATGCTGCAACCTGGAGAAAAATGTACCCCACATTTTCTACATGGATTATTGAAGAAAATAGTTTATAACCAATGTGCTTCACCCAAAGAAGATCTATGCAAATACACAGATCGCTCCTCACATGACAATATTGCTATGGCATTCTGGGATTTTATTTATAATATGTTCATGGTGCATCAATCAAAATTGCCTTGGAGATGTGGGATTATGATGTAATGTTGCATCAGGACCATGGGTAATCTCTTAAAACATCTCCAGGTGGCGTCTGAAATAGGCTTTTATGGCAATACACTTCCACTTTGGGGAAGCACAGACTGAAGGTCAGGTGCAGGCATTACTCAGTTTCCCCCATAATCTAAACTTATCTTATGAAAGGCTAATAGATGGCATCCGATTTGCATATAAATTATTGTGAAGTCCCTGGTGATCTATGACTTTCAATCAGATTTACCAGCCATGGGAAGGCAAGGGAGGAGAAGGCGAGGAGGAAGAAAGATAGAGGGGAGATCCAGGCATGTGGGATACATCATTTTAGGGAGAACATCTTCGAGGTCCAGTATGCAGATTTGAGCTTTAAAATAGTGCTAAATTGCCATGATAAATCGGTAGTGATCAAGGAATGAGGTCACATGATAAAGAAAGTGGAGAGCATTCAGTGGAGAGCATTGTTTTAGTCTCAAAGCTCTTTCTAAAGTCTGGCCTCTGCTCAAGCACTGGCCTTTATGTACTTATTTTAGGTTTTGCTTGTTTACAAGATGTGCACACAATTGCTGCTATTCGAGGACAGCAAAGCGCAGAACTAGATGTTTCAGTTGAACATATTTTAATTTTAATTGTGTTTTGTATTCAGCATGGTTGAATAATACAGATTGTACACAACAATCCAGTACATATTACCACATTTAATATGAGGTTGGTGTATCATTATTTGCCAATAAAACTACTGTGAAATTAGTTTAATCCAATGCCACAAACAAGTGTGTAATGAATTATCATTTATTCCAAGGCTTTCTCTCTACCTTTCCCATTTGTGATAAAGCAGCATAATTACTGGCTAATGAATTGACTGTCTGCTCCCATGATGTTTTGTGGGCTGCCTTTGCGACGACTCACACTCATATGATGGGTCTGTCCTTCAAAGTCGATTTTGTAATTTGAGAAAGGATCAGAATGAGCACAATGAGTAATCGTGTGAAGCTGATAATAAATGTATTTTAGTAATAAGAACAAACTGGTTTATTGAGCTTTGAGACAGATGTAAATGTCTGAAGAATGACTGCCCAACCCCTCAGATTGTATGTTAATCAGAAGACAGGAGTAATCAACTGAATGATTAGTGAATTGCTCTTTTACTTGTACAGCATATGTTTTGGATATTTTTTTTTATTGAATGATCATCTATGTAAATCAAGAGAGGGGAGGGTGTTTACAGTATGGGCATACAGTATGTCACATAATAGATACAACTGTACATACTGTAATAAAGCATGACACAATAAAATGTGGTAAAATTTCCCAGTGCTTTTATGACATTTCTCATCATTTGAAGTAGCCTACCTGCAAGCAACAGAAAGAGCAATCTGAAATCAATAGAAACCCACTTGGTGAGCCTCAGTACCTTGGACCAAATCTGTTCATTTCTGTGTCCGCTCAACACCTGTTGTTGTTGTTGTATTACTGTATATCTCCTTCATTTACTTTGAAACACAGGCATTGATGTGAAAAGCCTGACCACAGATAGCCTCTGTATCCTCCTTTTATGTTTGTTCTCCTCACCCTGTTAGGGTGCATTTTAAACATACATCCATTGTTGATGAGCCAGGCTCTATCACCTACCACTAGTATGTAGTTCACCACACACACACACACACACACACACACACACACACACACACACACACACACACACATACATACATACACATACACACACTATATCAAATCAGTCTATTGCCCTACTGGAACACAAAAAGCAATAGGGGAAATGTAATTATTTTCTATGGAATAACTAATGTTTGAATTGAACCAATGTTTCACTTACAAACATTTTTATATTTTTGGTAGAGATTTTCACATTCTAGGTTACCACTCAACATAATCATTATTAGGTAATCTTACTGTATGGCCTGTGTGCTGTTTCTTGATACATTTATGTGATTATATTGAATATAGAAGCAAATACATCTTATTTATGATTGACAGTTCTGATTAGCCCATTTCTGAAAGTGATTAACAATTAATGTTCGGTATATATCGTGCATTCAGTATGTCCATGTCTCTCTACAACTAGCTAAATAAATCAGTTGGTTGAAAGATGGATAGAGTTTGATTTTCTGTTATTTGGCCATATCACATTTGTGCATCATTTATCATTGAAGAAGACATCAGTATTTTTAACATCTCCAGCAAAATGATGTGATGATGATGATGATGTAGTAGATGAGGCAAGCATGTTGTCAATAACTGTATTGAATTCCATTAGCCTAGGCTACAGCACAATCAGCTGCTACTGTATCTTGCCCAATATTACCCTTTTTGCAACATCAGTCATATGTCCATTTGTACTGTTTTACAATGTTTTGTCAAGAAGTGTCTTTTTAATATGAACAGTTTGCATATTATTCCTCCTGCCCTTAAAGTTGATTACTATAATGTAACCAAACCAGTAGTTTTGATAAGACAAATCCCTTTCCTTAGAATGGAACATAACGAACAGCAAAAACCTTTGTCTCCTTATTCTCTCCAGAACATTTATCTAATTTATTTTGTAATGAGTCCAATTAGATATGGTTTGCAAAAGGGTTGGCAAGTTTAATTAGTCCATGACGAATAAATGCCCCAGATATGGAGTATAATGCACTGTTCTATCTTCTGGATGCTCCTCTACAAAGATAGGGGAAACTTTGGTGGAATGTATGCCCACATGAAGTCTAGCACCACTGTAAGGAATAGCTCAAATGTTGTTGAAATACATCAGTTCAGATGCGAAGGCTAGATCCAGGCGGACTGGGCAAGACAATGCCCACCATATGTTTTGGTGGACAACAAAGTATAGTGACAGGAAGGAATCCTGGTGGAGCTGTTGTTTGATAAGATCAACAGCTTGTAATAGGGCCTGCAGGAGCAGCAACTGCTGGTAGGGTAAGCACAACCTAGTCTTGTCTCCTCAGGCTTTCTCTCTCTAATGAAATGTAAGGGCTTTTAGAGTAATCTTTGCCAATGGTGCTGCTTCATCAAATCAAATAATGGTGCCACAATGGTATTGGTAATTACACACAAGGTAGGGGTACTGTAATAAGACTATGAATAATTCTGCACATGTACAAATTTGAAATATCTCAGTTTAATTTTTAAATGCACAAAATATTGCCATCACTTATTTGATACTTCAGGGTCTTATTACATAGTTGATACAAATTATTTTCAATTGTGAGTTTTTTGTTGAACCAATAAATGTGTTTAATTAGAACGTCTGAAAAGGAACATTTGATGTGTTGATTACACAAGGTGCTAAATAACTGCTTAGATTTATTGTTGTTGATCCACGTTGTACAGGCACAGTATGTGGGGAAACACTGACGGTTTCTGCCCCACCAGGCATTTCATAAAGGGTGCAGTTGATGTCAACCAGTGTGTCAGTTTCAAATTCATGAATTCAAGATTTAGTCAGAAACCCGGACTCATGCTGCTAGCTTCCTACCGGATCCTTCTCAGTGCCTCTCTGATATAAAAAATGTGTTGCACACAAATGGAAATGGACAGCTCCCACTCACAAGATTACCTTTGACAACTGTTCTTTAAATCTCTGAAACTTTCCATGACACAATCTTATTGGGATAGTCAGCAATCACTACCTCATTCTGGAGTAATTCCCGTCTCTGCTAACAGAACCATCAAAACATGACAATAAATAAATGCAGAAAGAGATGGATGCTCAGCAATGGAAAGCTGAGTATGTATTGCATATCATTGTTGTTTATCATACTTCTCATAGCAAACACTGATTCATGAGGGACCCTGCAGATGTATTCTACCCTTTAATGAACATATACATTGCATGGAAGTGTAATCCACTAGTAATGAAATGACCCAAAAAACAACAAGTAGTGAAAGCTTCTCCGGTTCTCCATTCTCCACTTTACCACAGCACAGGCTAACAGTTAGCAGCGCCCTCTCCAATAGACAGGATTCCGACAGTATTTAGTTTAGCATTGTTGAAATTACCTGAAAAAATCCTTTCAAGCATAACTCAAAGGATATTTTGGCATGTAATTTCAACGATGCTAAACTAAGTGCCGTCAAAATCCTATTTATTGGAGAGGGGCTGCTAACCTGCTAGCCTGCTAGCCTGTGCTACGGGAGCAAAGTGGACAACAGAGAACCTGAGAAGCTTTCACTACTGGCCTATGAGGACAGCACAGGGCAGGGCAAGATAATATATCACGTAAACATGAAAATAGGCTGAATCATCCCTTTATGAGAGTGGTCTTGTTTGGCAACAGCAAGCTTTTTACTCCGCTTTGTATCTCCTTGAATTATTTGGCATACCAATAACACTGGAATATAAAAAAAAAATCCCAGGTCAGCCTATGCTGGATTCCTCTTTTTCTCATGAATCAAATCACATTTAAACACAACTCACTGATGCTTATAAACAGCCAAAGATTAACTCATGACTCACAACTACCAGTTTAATTGAAAAACATATGAAGTTATTATGCAGTGAAAGCTCTCATGTACCTCAGTATACATCAATAATGGTAACGTTGTGCACACTGTATATCAAAGTGATCATACTGTGTAAACAAAAAGATCACCAAACTGTGTGTTTTCAGGTATGCAATTTAGGTCATGCATCATTTCATCTATAGGTCCAGAAGCATGTTGTATTAGGCACTCCATTCTCTTTCACAATATACAGTATGGCCCAGCTTGTGTTGTGTTGTGTGTTGTGTGTGTGTGTATGTGTGTGTGTGTGTGTGTGTGTGTGTGTGTGTGTGTGTGTGTGTGTGTGTGTGTGTGCGCGCGCATATGTGCATAAGTATGTGTTTATATGTCCATAACCTCCCTTTCATTGCCTATTTATTTCAGTTGTGGTTGTTAAAATGTGATTTGGCACCCAAGTGAAAAGGAGGGAGGTATGAAAATGGAAATGCACCTAGTCATTATGATGAGGAGGTTGTAAAAGGATGGCTCACATAGAGCTGGAAATAAATTACTACTCTCATCATATCATGGTGATTCCCAGGGTACCAGGATTTAATGTCATCAGACACATGTTGCCCCGTCAGGCCCAGATGATTGGCCAAGCGTAAATCTATTGAAGTGACATTACAGTGATTGGCAAGGGCAATGAGAGAGATAACTCTCCCTTCTAATGTAAAATGACCTATCGTTAATTATGCATACACCTAGATAAGATATTTCTTTTTAAGATCCTTCTCAAATCTTTGACCTGACCATTTTATGGCAGCAAGCAAACAGTAACCCCTCCATGCCCTCCAAAATCCAACTGAAAAGGAAAGAAAGAAAATAGATCATCAACGGTTCGGTATATTATTGAATGATATAGTTCAAACTATTCCATCAGCACAGAGATTGTCTGTCATCGTGCTCAAGGCCCTCTCTGTTTCATCTTCTCAGCCCGTGTGGCAAAGCTGTGGTCATGATAATGAGTGCCTCATGGCACCATCAGATCACAATGACCCAGAAATTAAGGCAATTAAATCAGCAAAATATCTTGATGAGTGTGTGAATGTGAATGTGTTTACTGTAGTTGTGTATGGGGGAGGGGTTGTAGAGAGAGAGAGAGAAAGAGAGAGAGAGAGGCAAAGGTATCATAATTAAGTCTAAAGTGATGTACTGTATTGCAACCTTTGTGGCATGCATCATTTAGAAAAGCTAATGAAGGCAAAATACATTAGATAAGCATCATCTATGTTCTAGCCCACAAGGAAATACAGTATAATGCATGATACTGTATGTGTGAATTAAAGCAGAGTTTGCAACACTTGTTCAACTTGTTCATACAGTACCGTATAACCTGTAACATGATTCTTTTTTAAATGCATTCAACTTGGCCAGTACGTTCACGGAAAACCATTCTATTCCAGTATTTTACAAAATCAATAAACATTCAAAAAATGTTATGTTCAGCTCTATGGCAAAAGCTAATTCCAACAATTCATAGCACACACACACACACACACACACACACACACGAAGAACAATATATATATTGTTAAAATAGCCTATGCTTGCCAACCTTTGCTGAAAATGTGACATACACATATTGTTATTATTTAATTTGTTCCGGTAGATAGTTATTCAATATTACTTGAGCCATCACTTTGGGAATTCAAAGACGGTTTGTGAGTGAAAAATAAACTAGTACTACAACCCCTACTCAGCCTCTCCCCCAACCCACCCACCCACCTGCTGGCAGTCTTTGTTGCTTATGGGTATGGACAGGCTCAATGAGGATAGATATGCTCCTCTGTCCAAAATAATGATTGATGAGTGTCATTTTATCATCATCAGTCCAGCGGTGAGCTCAATGTCCCCGGAGGTTAACCTACGCCTCTGTACAGTCTGCCTCAGGACACTCAGAATGCCATGAAGCGAATGGTAAAGGATCAACACGATTTAGTAATTTTGTAATGCAACTTTTATTCAATTCAATTAAAATATGTTATTAATCCCCAAGGGGCATTTACTTTGTGCATGTGAGAGCAGCAATTTCAACAACATGACGGCATACCACAACAATACATCTAAAGTATATCCCCAAAAAATAATTCCAATGGGAAACTGCCATCATCTATTGTTCCCAACTTGAACCCAGCCATGGGTTCATGCTCCTATGCCAGACTAGTCACATTTAATTTCACTCTTTGTTGATGTCTGTTAGCAGGAAGTGTCCCCAATCCCAATGTTTATGTTAATGTCATCCTCTTGGGTCTACCTTTAGAAATTATATGACATACAGAACATGGATTGTGACCATGCCACTACTATACATACAGGCAACTACTTCACTACTAAACATGGCATTTGGTTCTCTCAAGTGACAGTTACAGTACAATGCCTTTACATAGGAGATATCTGACACAAGGCACTGGTACGATATGGGTGCAGGATTAGCGCATTGAGATCTCCTAAATGCCTGTCATCAATAGACCAATTCAAAATCTCTGTGCTACAGAGCTGTGCTGAGGGGATTACAGTCCAAGCTCTATGACAGTTCATCAGAAACAACCAACAGTTACTTTTCATATCCCATAGTGCTTGTTAGAGCATTGTTGAGAACTGCCACTGCAAATGAGGATTAGGCGGCAAGGGGAGCTTAACATCAGAAACAATAACTTCAGTTATCATTTTGAAAAGTATCTATTCAAATGATACCTTTTTTTGAATTTGCATTCCTTGAATGATCACAGAGACAGGGGGTCTTTATGTCCAATGTTTGAAGGCAGCGTTGGAGTGAAGATATCATTTCTAGTCTTCAAATGTGAGATTTTTTACTCCTTCTAAGAATAGTACCAACAGGAAAATAAAGTCCTCGATTTAGACATTTAGTATGCCTTCAAAATGAGATGAGGTCTTCCTAGCTGCCTGAAAATGAACACAAGGGTTAGTTGGATGGCACATATAATGAATTCTGGGAACAAAGTCATATTTGTGTGTTTTTTGAGAGGGAACCAATTATTTGTGAATATTGAATGAGTTTGCAAGACTGATCAGTGAACAATAGCCCGCGGAAAGATGAGAATGATAACCTTCTCCACTGGAGGAGATCCAAGGAAATGCAATTTATTTGATACTGTTGAGCCAGCCTGCAGTCCTCATAGTCAGAATGCAACATGCAAGATACAGTAACTGGTGTCTTTATGATTGCTAAAGGACTGATAAGTCAGTCTATAGGAAAATCAATTTGCATTGCTTCTTATTGGAGAATACTAGGATGGGTATTTTCTCAATCAATATTTCCAATCTTTTTTCATCCAATTCATCCAATTTTTTCATCCAATTCTTATAATACCTTACACTGGCAAAGAATGCAGTGGATATATTACCGTTCATACTGCCTACTTATCTGAAAGTAGATTTCCTATGCTCATCTTTCACATAGCCTTAGGACGAAAGTAACGGCTGGCATGAAGTGCACAATATCTGTCCTATTTCCATGTTTCTAGTTTGTAATGCTCTTTACTTTACTTACTATCAGCCATAGCCAAATCAGTTATTTGGATTATCAATGCTATAGGTTCGAAATGTATTAAAATGAACCATGCATCAACATCAAAATGTTGCACAACCACAATACTTATGCAATTGGTTACATAATAGCTATATTATCCATCATTTCCTCATCTCACTTTCCTGGGAATGTAGTAGGAGATGTTTTCAATCATTATTACTAATAATGAGCTGTCCTTGTCATACACAAGGAGCAATCAGGCGCGTAACGTTCTGTTACTTTCCTCCCACCTCTCTCTCCTGTACTGTAACTTCTACCTGGCTAGCATTCAAGACTAGCTAGCAACATATTTCAAACTTATCCTGTTATTTAGTCATCAAATGGGTTAAGAAAATAACATGTTTGGAACTTTAAAAAAACTGTACAACCGAAAAACATTTCAGGTTTGTTGTTTTTACCGTCTTCAGCATTAGGCATGTGCGTGTGTAATACGATCATATTATCCTTCTGTATAATTTGAGAAAATTGGTTTGTTACTTTCATCCAGTGTTACTTTCGTCCCGTGTTACTTTCGTCCCGTGTTACTTACTCCATACTATATATGGAGAAAACTTCAACAATGTGTTGGGTACAACAGCTTTCTATACCCAAAGTTGTTCTCCAGGGTGTCATCTGCTGGAAATATTCTTGTGTCATATGCCTCAGATATCACTCACACAAACAGGCACATGCACACGCACACGCACACGCACACGCACACACACATACACACACACACACACACACACACACATACACACACAGGACTACAGTCAACTCACTGCCCCTCTGCGCCCCATCTGTGGAAACCTGATGACAAACCTCAAATTGAATCATCCACAGGCAAACATGGCAATGATGTATGAGCCTCCATCTTGGACACTTATGTTGCCATCTCGCATTGTGATGAATTACCCTGTGTGATCTCTACAATCCAGCCATCCGGCTGGGCCAATAAAGATGGCTATACAAAAATAAAACAAACTTGACACGAGGAGAGGAAGATAGAAATAGCCTATTGTTGTTCTGGGAGGAACTCTGGCTTGGGCAGTGATCTATGAGAGTGTATCTCTGGTACACTTCTCATAGTTTGAGTACTAGTCCTGCTCAGTTGTAGACTACAGTTATTTGTCTGCCAACAAGTGTTCTCTATTATTTTTTTTATGAAATCAGGGTAGAGAGAACAATTCTTTGAATGTGCCAGCAAATGAGTTTCGATTTATCACATGAGTACATTTCCTCCAATAAAGAGAGACTGCTCAGGTGAGCACATTATTGCCAAATCACAAAATATCATCATTACCACAGGTTTACATTTTCTCATTGCCACTGGCTTTTTTTAGTGACTTTTCTCATGCATGGAGCATAGTTGTCTGGCAGATAACCCAAATACTACACAGTCTGAGAAGGCTATTCCAACTACAGTACAACTACATTTGCAGCTGGAACAATATATCAAAAAGCAACTTGTTGGAAGACTTTGCATCCAAATGCTTTTGGACTTAATGAGCTGCTTATCTACTTAGGTGCAGTTACTTCATTTCATTACCTGTCATTGTGTTGATAGAAAAATATCAGTTACAGTATGGTGACTTTAGAGCTCATTATGAGACAATTAAAGGTAAAGAATATCTGAAATACATGTGAATATCTTGACATTTCTCTGTTCCAGTCATTGATCTTATTGATTTGATTATCATACATTGTAATATATAAATATAAATAGCCATCTATCGCAGCCAGTGAACAGAAAGGAACACAAATTATAGGTGGTTTAGGGTGGCATCACCACCTCCAGAGATGTGTCTATGACTAACATACAAAAATCATGTATACTGTATGTGCTAATAAACAAGACTGCTCTCTGGTGATAAATACTGGGATGTTTCCTTCCTGATGTAATTGGAGAGGCAGTAGCTGTTTTTCTCACTTATATCTTCGGTAATGACTGTTCTCGTGGGGATGAGAAGTGTGGTGACTGTACAAAGACTCAAAAGTACAAAGAGTTGCAACGGCTCATCCAGAAACCAGAGGTCATAGTCTGTCTGTAGGGCAAGTTCCTGTTCCTGAATAACGCTGGTCTAGACCTGTCTTAAAATATTATTTAAATAATAATGTTATTTATCTCCAAGATATATCAATAAAAGGTGGTTATTCTCTGACGGGAGAGGCAAACTGCCCCTACCTCTTGTTTACTGATGCCCCTACCTCTTGTTTACTGTGCCATGTCCGACTGTTCTCTTAAAATGTCTGTCAAAGCATTATTATTATTATTATTATTATTATTATTATTATTATTAAATAAAAAAATATATGTTTTAAGTTAGATATGTTGAGTTGTCAAAAAGCAAAAAATTACAGGAAATTCAATTGAGCACCGTAACTCAAAATCTGACTTATGCACTGACAGGGTTTTTCAGCACACTCAGTGTCGGCTGCTGCTTCAGTAGCTATGTTGAGCTACTGTACTGTACTTCAAACAACATAGGTTGCACTCAGCGATGGCATGTTGTTTAGGATTTACACTTTCTCTCAAACAGCTTAATACTCTTAAAGAGAGGTAGAGCTATTAGACCTTATAGAGGACTGCTTTTAGAAGAATAGCCTAACTATGTTTAGATTTGGTTGATATAGATGATGCACTCTAATGGTAACAATGCATGTTTTTGCAAAGTACAGATGTTCACATGTAGGTTACACAGTGCCTGCTATAGTCTATACTACTCTGAGAGTAGCTTTCTTGCATGAATTTAATTTATATTGGGCACGCCTGCGTTTTCATCATATTGTATCTAACTGTGTTTCAACCCTTTATCAGCAAACCATTGAAAAACAACAAACGTATAGAGTTGTGTTACAATCCCTGTTCGCTACAATATTGTTATTCCTGCACAGTACTGCTAACATAACTGATCCCAGTCACCAGATAATAAGCCCAGCTGATGAGTTAGCCTAAAAAGGGAAGATTTCTGACCACAGCTCTATTGATTAATCCTTTTGGCAGACCCTTGTGCTAGAACATTACATGTACGCCATACATCAATGTTCCTGTATTCACATTTTGTATTTAACCAAAGATTGTATATACTGGAGATATGCCACTCACTTGATTTACAATTGGTTTTGCGAGAGACGGGGAAGATGGCACCAGTCCCACATGGGGATACTTTTCTGATCAATGACCACACAGTTATAGATTAGCGTCACTGACCGTTGTTGTTGCTAGCTTCACGTTGCTAGGATTGCGGCGTTTCCCAAGCAACGCATGTGTAAGACAAGAGCGGGAGGCTAAGAAGACTAAGACAGAGTCAAGTGATAGTGACAGTGATAAGTGACAGTGATGTTACTCTATTTTTATGAGAAGCACTGAACCATGAGTGAAAATTAAAAACTTTGAAACTAATAACAGTTCTGTAATTTTGCTTACATTTGTAGCTCTAAGAGTCTAAGTATTGTAACCTGAGAGAATACGTAATGGGACAGTGAAGCATGTTTTATTGTTTTGGCTCTACACTCCAAAAAGTTTGGATTTGAAAGCAAACACAATTACTACAAGGTTAAAGTAGAGATTCTCAGCTTTTATTTGATAGTATTTGTATACATATTGGTTTCATCATTCAGAAATTAGAACACCTTTTATGCATAGTCCACACATACTATCAAATAAAAGCTGAGCATCTCTACTTTAACCTAATAGTAATTGTTTGATTTAAAATCCAAACTTTTGGAGTGTAGAGGCAAAAGAAGAAAAAATGCATCACTGTCCTATTACTTACGCAGGGCAGTATTAGTATTAGTTAGCCTGCAACTGGTACTGTCGATTTGACAGTCCATTCGGTCCCATGGATTAGCATTGAAAATGTTCCCATTGACATAACATTTAAAGGTGAAATCGCAAAAGATGGATTTGAATGAAAACTGCCCCACATTCAATCACCTAAACATACAGCTGCACTTCTTCATGTAAGTACCACATTTTCTTGTGGGCTCTCATTGTAAATAGAGTTGTATTTTTTATTTTATTTTAATTTATCGTAAAAATATGCATTTTCACACAATTGAAGTCTGCGTAGGTTTAGGCAGGGCACTTTAAGGAGAGGGCAGCTGGCCGTCAGGTGACTGAACGTGCCTATGAAGAAGCAAAAGCATCACTTGTTCACAGGACCAAGCTTTAAGAGCCGAGTTTGTTCCACTCCACCATAGTTGAGCAGTTGTTCGCCACTGGCTATGTGTGTTACATTTTGGTTGTCCAATTACGCCAAACCTACTGTATTGTAGCGAACGGCGGGGCAGAGCAGCTTGCCTTAAGCGGGTATCGAACTCGCAACCTTCCGCTTACAAACCGGCCGCGCTAGCCACAACACCAAGAGAGTTAACTCTCTTGGCGTAGCTGCTAACGGGCCTTACACAGGGTCGTTACACTATCCCCTCCGTTCGGGAGAGCGTGCCCTCACGCTTCACTATACAAGTCTCTCACGTGGACACGCCTCTCCGATGGCCTCACGGGCGCCATCCCACTTCTGACACCAATGTAGCGAACGGCGGGGCAGAGCAGCTTGCCTTAAGCGGGTATCGAACTCGCAACCTTCCGCTTACAAACCGGCCGCGCTAGCCACAACACCAAGAGAGTTAACTCTCTTGGCGGAGCTGCTAACGGGCCTTACGCAGGGTCGTTACAGTATTATCATTTGCATTAAACCTATTAAAACGACGTAAGTGTCCTGACTGAATCTGTTTTAATGAAAACAGCTGAATGGATCTTTATGAAATTTGGCCTATATTTAGTCTGTTACCACTCGAGTATACTTGCCATACAGCTTTGAGAAATATTCGGTAACGGGGGAGAAATTATGATTTGTTATGATCATTTTCAATGCAATGTCCAAGGCGCTCCAAGGCTGTCACGTATCTCTACAATTATTATTATTATTATTATTATTATTATTATTATTATTATTATTATTATTATTATTACACATAGATAATGGGTGGAATAATGATTATAGAACACATGCCTGGAGTTGAAATACGCTTTCACATGCATTTCAATATTTCTAGAGATACATTTTATGATGCTTATTCAAACAATTCCAGCATAAGTTGAACATGTGTGTCAAGTGTGTCACTTTCATGTGTGTCAAGGTTGAATTTGTATTCTTAACAAAACAGTGATTACTCTGTGAAAGAAAGGGCTGCTATCAACAATTCATACATATTTTATCACTGGGAAGGACATCATTTTTGGCTATTTGTGGAAACTCTGTTACCTAGTTTATTCCAATAGAGTAGTTGTCTCAATTATCATTTGAAAACATGGCGAACAAATATGATGCTGATCAGGTGCTCATCCTACTAATGGAAAAATACATTTTTAAGTGCATTTGCATGCAGACCTACAATTTCTTTCCTATTCAACAATGTGCAGGTCTGTTTCTACACGTTTGACTTTGCCCTGGATACCAACGCACCTGTAGCTGATATGTACAATACTACTAAGGACTGAGAAAGAGGTGCAGATAGCATCTACTATTTTTCTGCTGGCCTACTGCAATGAACTGCAATACACTTTCATCTGTCACACTGCCAATATGTGTCTGCCACAATATCACTAATACCACCCATTGGTAGTTACCTGCATCTTTTACAATACAGAAACAAAATGAAAAACACAATTGCCACTGCCTTCATTCTGTTGGCATTTTCTCACAGACAGAGAGTGCACAATATATCAAAATCTAAAACTGAGTAATGTGGGACAGACTTATTTCCCCCCAATACTCCAGGAATATTCCTCAGTCTAGAAAGCATCTGGTGTAGAAGTTAAACTCCCCAGCAGGCGCAGTCAGGGAGGTCCCTGTGGGGTCTAGATCTCTAAGCCAATGACAGACATCCAGGATTCAACAGCACCTGGGTACTTCCTCCGGTTAACGACAGATTCACCCATCACTAGTGAAGCATATTCAACAGAAAACTATGAAATAACAGGCAGGATTTGTGCTACTGAACAACTGTATTATGTATACCATTGATATACAGTATGTGGGGCCTGCCAGAATTAACATGCAAGACCTCGATAGAACAACATTTTTAGATGAGGAGGATGACATTTCACCCAGCGTGATAGTGAGAAACAACATTAATTGCATGTTTTGATGTTAAAAAATAGTAATTATACCTCATAACTGATGGGTCTTGTCCATTACAAATATGAAACCAGCAATCTAAAATGTTCTTTAGTCACTCCACATCCTTCAAGCTTGTCTCCTGCATTGTCAGAAAAGCTGGTGTGAGAGAACTGTAGTTCGATACTTCATGATTTGATTTATCTGTGTATGACAAGTTTCAAAGAAAATACTAAGACAGAAGAGAATGCTGGCAGCCTCGAGCGGGAAATGTGCAACCCTCCCCTTAATGGGGGAGTCAGGATCGACAGTCTACTGTGTCACTGCTCGTCAGAGAGGAAAGTAGAGGTACACTGTGGAGGATGAGTTGTTCTGAAAGTAGTTTTACATGCTACTCTCTGCTAGCTGTCGGCTGAATACCAAGAGAGAGTAAGGATTGAAGGAGGCATGACCATGGCAAAAGAAAAATAGCTTAATAGAGGCAGAGAATGGAAGCCATTTGGCGCCTTAGTTGGGGTAATATTACAGCCATTAATCAGTAATTGTGGCTACGATAAGAAGACACGACTGGATTTGTATCTGCTCTCTTATCTTGCTTGTCCTAGCAGAGAGTCGGGTCGTAGGGGAAGAGGGATTTGGGTTCTGGATTGTTGGACACAGGGTCATCAGGGATGATTTTGCATGAGCCATTAGTCCTGTGCCCTTCAGCAAAGTTGCTTCCCCTGGACTGGTCTCATTGTTAACTAGCTCCCATTGTTAAATTAAGGATATTGTTTTTAAGATTGACTTTCTTTCATTATGCTGAAAGAATAGTGAACATAGGGACACATTACTACTACCACTACAGAAACAATAGATTGCTCATGTGGACACTAATGTGTGAAGTCAGTGCGCTCATATGACTTATTGTGACCATTCAATGTATTCTGCTTACCCTAATGTGATATTAACATCATTTGGGTAACGATTTAAAATGTATGTCTATCCAGGTTTGTGGCTGAATTTTTCACAGTCTGTGATTGGATTTATTTTATGTTCTCTTTCGAAAGCCTGTCATCAGAATAAAACACGTTATCAAATCATTGCAGTTGATGTCAACCACTTTGCAAACATCTCCTTTGTTTTCTTAAATAAAGCTCATTGCCATGAAAATATGCTATGAAAGACAGTACATCACCATCTGCAGAAGGTAAACATAACTGGAGACACCCGTCATTTTTGGAGACAGACGTCACCTTTATGATTGCTACCAAAAATGAATCTGAGCGGTTGCTAACAAATGGTAAAGTTCTGATTTTGCTGAAGGTTTATTTTAGTGGTATTTATTGTTAATTAGCTACCCCATGATCTATTTTGCTAGCAATCATAAAACAGATGCCTGTCTCCAGTTTTGTTCACATCCTGCAGTGACATGTGGACTTTCATAGCGTATAAGGCCTCAGAATCATTAACATTATATTGTCCAATCTGCTTTGAATTTGCTTCGTGGCTACACTGTTTCCCATCATAACAATGGTTTTCAAATTTTTATACACTTTCATGCATCAAAAAACCTCATGCGAAATACAGGTCACATGGATGCAGCAGCACTGGCTCTGGTAGAGAGGGGCTGAGTGGAAAACATCCTTGATGCAAGGCCATTGGTCAAGGCTGACATTCCCTCAGATAGCCCCTGTCACACTTGTTTTATCTGGACTGTGGATCACTATATCTGAGACAGAACCAGAGGGAGTCATTTATCTAATGTAATTAGCTAACAAAGACTGATTAACTTTGGTTTAGGCCTAGGGGACAGAAGAGCATGCAGGTCACACTTTTTGATGCATATTACACATTACCCTTATGTCATTTCCACTTTGCCAATTCATGCTTTGGGTTGAAAAGGTTATATTGTTAAGTTAATGCTAAAGGTAATCTAGCTTGAAATAATTGTAATTGTATCATAAACAATACATTTTATGCATGGTAAGGATATCAAAATGGAAACTAGTAATATGAATAAAAGATTGATGTGTCTTGTGATAATGGCTCCGCTATGGACGCCATTAGACATGCATACCATGTGGCTGAAGGTATGTCTTAACCCCATGCACACAAATATGTTGCTCCATGGTCGGTCATTATGCCAATGTATAGGGGTAAATTAGATTAAATTCACAGTATTGGTGCTTGTAGTTAAATGCCATTATCGATACGGGCTATGACACAGTATGCGCATATCCCCAGGTCTCTGTCATGATTGCTGGTTAATCAGCTCCTCGGTTAGAGAATTACAAATTAATTCGAAAATTAATTAACAGGAAAAAATGCTTGGCGCATGTCCATGTCAGAGTCCAAGTCTTTGTTATTTTTTCATGGATTTGTGAGTAAGCCGTGGAAAGGAAAGACAATACAGCTTCATGTTTCACTATATCACATATTTGGTATTATGCAATGTGTGCTGAAGAAATAAATAACTATTAACAATTGTTTAATGAAAATATGGCTATTGACAATAAATACTATCCTACAGATATTGACATTTTTACATAACCCTCATCATTTACTCATATTTACTCTTACAGTCGTATCTGTAGTTCATGATGTTACATTGTTGTTGATGAAAGCCACACTATTAACACGGAAAACATCTGACACTGTTTGAAGCCTGGATCTTCAAATGAAGGCCACACTATTAAAAGCATTATTATGTGGATATAAACTGGTATGTGTGGGGAATTCATTGAAGATCCAGGCATCAAACAGTGACAGATGTTTTACTTGTTAATGTATAGGTATTGTAAATAATGTAATTACAATGACAGTCCATACATTTTTGCTGGTATTTTTTGATATTGTACAGTCAGATTTCATGATAAATGAAGTGTTTAGCACTATTGGAGATTTTTCGATTGTGTCAGTGTCTCATTATAGTGCCCCCCACTGGTCGCAGTATATACTGATCTACTCTTTTATCGTTATTACATCATCAAAGTGAGCAATGGAAATTAAAAATATATGTATGTATATATATATATATATATATATGCAGTTGTCATTGTTAAGGATTGTTTTGCTGAGGATTTACAGTATAGTAGACCTGTGTATAATGTAATTCATAAATTAAATCACAAGGGGAATAAGCCAATTATCACAATAGATAAGGAGTAATTGTGCACATATTAATCTGAGGATGATCAGATTGCAGGTTAGGAATGGTGCCAACGATCAAGGCTTTCACCCCTTCTCATGGGGAATCTTTTGTGACCATCTTTTCTGAAGAAAACCATCTGTTCTAGGGAAGTGTCCCCATCAATGTTCTGGGACATTTAGATCTCCTTACACCAGCAGGAGTGCCCCCTTCTTGTCCACCACAACTTTATTTTCCAAGGCACTTTCACTCAGGTGCCAACCAGGTCCAACCTCATTTAGATTCAGAGGGAAGATGCAGGGTGAGGATAAGGATGTTGACTTTACTGCTTAATCAGTGCTGCTTAAAATAAAATGGTTTATACCTGTATTTAAGTTATAATAACATATGCAATGTGCAAATAATCACACTGAGAATGCTGAATCCTCACAATGTCAGGCTATGGTGAGAATTCACCTCACTGCACAGGAACTACAGTATACACTGAGAGCCTGTGCTGCTTTTCATTCTTGCTCCATGTGCGGGAGAGAGAGCCTCAGAAAACCTCTGGGGAAGTTAGAGGTGTTGGCTGGGAACTGTGACTCAAAGGCGACACACAGACACTCAGATAACACATTGAAATGTTAGTCACCTCAACCTCCCCCAACTGATTGGTGATTAGGCCCTGCAGGGTATCTCCAGGCCATCCGTGGGGATGGGGATATAGATAGCCTAGCCTCTCTCTGACTCAGATCACACAAGCTCACACTTCAGTTTTCATGATAACTGAATATGAGAGGAATAGACACACCTGGCAGAAAGAATATTGCTCATGAGGGTTGGTTTTGAGACATCTCTCTTTGTGTATTGATCTGCTCATAGTGTTGTACAAAATGTCAAACAAATTCAATCAACACCAAAGATTAAACCTCTTGAATCCACTTGGGTTTGCCAGTGATAGAATGTATACTGTGCTTTAAAATCCAACCAAGACAATGATTTGTTTCTACGGTTTAACTGTGGAATTTTGGCAGAGTAGCGACAAAAGGTGAGAGGACTGTGAAATTGAATGACAATTTACCCAATAAAGTGGACGTCACCAGTTGAACACTTTCATACTGTATGTGGGTGTTTTTGGGATGACTGAGATGCCATAGCGTGGCTGGGACAGTGGTAACCTGTGGCTGCGTCTTGTACTATATTCAACATATACACCAGCACTCGATAAAGTTTCCATAATGTTTAATTGACTAATCATGCACAGCCAGAAGGATGTTTCGGCCCCAGCCTTCCGACACACGCTATGGCTGTGTATGTGGTGCAGTGTATTTGTGGACATGTTGACGAAATAGTTGATTAAATATCTTTTAACTTAATGTTGTGAGTGCTGGCCTATTCGTACATGTGTCCCAGTATGAAGGCTAAGTAACACCTTTCGTAGAAGCGATGAAATCATTTTGTGTAGGCTACAATCTGTCTTGAGCAGTGATCACAGTGTGCTACTATGGTTGTTGCAGTGAAAACATCCATTGCACATGTTTAGCTTTAGCCTTTAGCTTGCAAAAAAATATATTTTCAGTTTCCTTAAAAAGATTTCAAACACACAATTATTTTGAGAGTCAGAAATGAAAAAGGAAGCAGACCCAATTAAGGACGGTTTCTGAAAAAAAATTAAAAAAAAGGTTGTGTAAAAAATCACTTCGCTTCATCACTTTTCGTAAATTAAAGCATGATAATGTATATTTATTTTGAATTTGTATTCAAAGAGATGTAAATTTGTTTGTAACATTTAACAATAGAACAAGAACATTTTAATAGAAATAATAGATTTTTCTTTAAAAAAGGGAGCATTTAAAAAAAATCCTCTCTTTTTGAAAACAAGTCAGCTAATTTTAATGAAGTAAAGAATATCACTTAAAAAAACTGCAAGTGTAAAAAGAAGATAATGTTTACAAAAAACAGTATTTGCCCCTCTGGGCCAACGTAACAGTTTCATGTCAATTGTGTATCAATCAGCTGATTATCACCATACCAATCACCAATTGACATGTATTCACATATTATTGTGGTATGCCATACTGTTGACCAGAAATACTGCTGTGGCTACAGTATGGGGCACACCTTTAAATGCAAAACCGAACAGTTGCATTATTTGCAAGACCTGATGAGAGATCAGAGTGGCTGTAAGGAGTACTGACCACTGTGGAGGTGAATAGAAGTGTAGCAACCCAGTGATGCTGATGAGAGGAGACACAGAGAATTCGGATAGGATCATAGAGACACTCTTACTAGAGAGAGCTGTTGTTTTGCCCTGGAAAACTTTAATTCAATGGAACAATATGAACTACTAACTGATGGCACCAGGTTGAAATCCTCCGACCACAGAAGAAAAAAGGCAACAGCTCATATAATCTCAACGTGAACTGGAAAATTAAAACAAATGGTTATTTTTAAGTCTTGGACCTTGTGGCGCAGGGAAGATTTGTTTAAGGTATCAGTGTGTCTTGACTCTGACAACATGCTCCTAAAGTATTGAGGCACAATGCTTGTTGTTTTCCTCAGATGTTTGCTCAGAGTTGTTTGGGCTCTGTAACAACAACGTAATTAAAGTCCCAAGGGTGTAAATAGCAAGTAAATTAATACTAATTATATGCACAGATGTATAAAATAGCCTGTTTATTCCAGTGGCTTGTTAGAGTAGGACACCATACACAAATAAACTTGCACACACACACACGCACACACTCATGCACGCACACATACACACACACACACGCGCTCACAATCTCAATGTTGTACCTCATGACACAGTAAACATAACTATGTAAATTATGAAGGATGTGGACTTGGCTTCATATCAGAGCGAGGCTACCTCAGCACTTGTTTAGTTGTTAATTAGTTGGGTCTGTTTGCATTTTTATTTATTTATTTTATAGCTGCAGAATTTTAGTTAATAATCTATTCACACTGATATTGGGAGATAAAAGTTGTGCCGAGATGAGGTTGGCAAGTGGAACCACTGCTTTCTTTAAATTATTCATTGAGACTGCAGCCCTGAGTGGCATCCCATGCATTTCAAAGTCCATCCCATAGTTTATCAGCTCAGAGTACACGTATGTGGATTGGCATGTGATGCCTTATCACTCTCCCTCTCCTCAGCATCAAACAGCCTTGTGATATATTATCTCTCTCCATTTGCCTCAACTGAATTAAAATGCTATATCACAAAAAGGCATGGATGGTACAAAGATAAATTGATATGCATCCAAGACGGAGCATGTAATGAAAAGATATGACGGAGAGCACGGACTGCACGGCGCGTTCACTGCCGGCCAAGTCACTGTGTGAGATGGAGAAATGTTCCCTCCGAGGGTGATTTACAAGTTATGGCCTTTTTCTCCTTCATTCCACTGTCATTGAAAGGAGATTAGATGGGGCCGATTGCTTTCGACATCAAACATCGCAGAGTCAATCCATCAGAGCATACTCTTGTATAACATAGCGAGCCTCCTATGAAGAAAGCTTTGTCATTGCATTCACAGGGAAATCTCTCTGTGTCTTCCAGGAGTCCACCCTCCTGCAGCCTCTAACCTCCCCCGTCCTCCATTCCACAGCATAGTAAAATGCTGCTTGCTGGGAAGTAAGGGTACTCTCTTTTCTTCCTTATCCTTTCCATTCCCCCCTCTGCCCCTTTTTCTTTTTTTCTCTCTCCCTTTCTTTATCGTGAACTTGTGAATGGCAGCCAATCAGAGGCAGAGTCCCCTCAGCCTCCCTGACATCCACAGTAAGAAGTGATGCACTGCAAGAGAGAGAGAGAGAAAGAGAGAGAGAGAGAGAGAGAGAGAGAGAGAGAGAGAGAGAGAGAGATTAGAAAGAAAGAGGGAGGGGAGGGGGAGCAGAGCAAAAGAGAGTCAGGGGGATGGAGAAAGAGAGGGAGAGAGAAACATAGAGAGAGGGAGAGAAGCAGGCAGCACGCTCTCTCTCACACACACACACACACACACACACACACACACACACGCACACACACACACTAGTGCACTGTACTGTTGTCAGTCTTGGAATGTAAGCACAGCCGAGAGGAGACAGAATCACTACTGCTAAGCGCTGTTAAGGAGTGAGCAAACACAGAACCATGCACTCAATAATACAGATGGACACTGAGCTGTGAATACCAAAGGTAAGGTTTATGTTTTCTGCTCTCGGTATGAGGATTTTACATAACAGATTTTGGTTATGGCTTATAGACCATGAAGGCTGTTGTGCACTAGGCAAGCCCGAATAATCCACTGTCTCCTGAAAGTGTTTGATTAAACTTTACAATGGTTGATAGAAATAATCAAGACAGCATTTGTCCATTTAGATTCAAATGCATTTGTATTCACAGTTAATAACTGATAACAATATGGGAGTGTATGAGACATTTGAAGGGGAAACAAACTATTAGATTTTCCTTGCAACAAACTGACCTCTTTTGGATAAAGATGTGAACATCGTTAAATGATGTGGGTTTTTGTCACATTTCCTGATGGGGTGAAACATTTCATATACTCCTCTCACCAAAAGTCTTTAATTGTTGGTACACCTAATGAACAGGTTATAAATCCAATACATTCATTAAGCATTTGCAATGTGCACTAGTCTTTATTTTGGCATGTTCCAAATAATCTCTGATAAATTAATTGGTATTTTAGATTCATAAGGCATTCTATGATGTCCACAAACTCTTTGGGACTACCTTCCTTCCTCTCTTAAGCTGTGTATTGACTGCAGAATAAGTCTAACATGAGAGGAGGTAGAAAAAGAGCAGTGGATACTTTCTACAAAACAGAACTGGCACAGTCCTAGTAAAACAGCTTTACAGATGAGAATGCTAGCAGCAGTCCACTTCACCCAGTGTATCATTCTGATTAGATTTCATGAATGGACTCACACGCTCCCAATAAGCTAAGTGATATTCTGACTTTTATGTCAGCTGGCAGAGGGATTTGTGAGTACAGTATGTGTGTGTGAGAGAGGTAGTGATGGAAAATCTTACCTGTCATTAAGTGTAAGCAGAATTGATGGAGAGACTCTGCACTGCTCATTTCTCTAACAAATGCATGGAGGAGTTTATCATGGGGTTTTGAACATCGCAATGAGAGGGAGCAAGCATGTTGGGATGTGCATATCCACTCACAGCCCAAAACACATCTTTCACTCGCTCTCTCTTTCTTTGTCTTTCCCTGATTCTCTCTCTCCCTCTTTCTGTATGGAGCTGCTGCTGTGGTGCTCAGTACAGACAGTTTTATAGTACCCCTTGTGATTTATAATGGTGCAGTTTGTACTGGGTCATTTGTGTAAAGCCATTATAGTTTAACACAAATTAGCCACTAACATGTTCCTGAATTATTGTCAGATATGTTATGGCCTTTCAGTGTTAGAATGAATAACCGTGCACTCATGTTTAAATCCTGCCCTTCTACAAAATCCTGCCCTCCCGCACACTGGCTTTCTCACAAACACTCAACCATCAGTTTCAATAGCTGAACACAACGTAGTCAGTGGCAACAATTTAAATATGTGAACCTAAAATATGTTACAGTTTGAAAATGCTTAGATCAGGCAATACGCGTACATCTATCTGTGCTAACCCAGGACTTTACACATTGCAAGGGAAAGGAATTAATTGTTAAATGGACTGAAAAGGTATTATGGAAATTATTGAAATTCTGTTCTTTATTTCATTATCTATCGCATAGTAATAGACAGTAATGTCAACATGACAGCAGGTTCTATTGAAAATGATTCTTTCTTAATCATCATAGCCTTACAGAGGTCTTCGTACTATGGACCGAGTTTTAAGTTTAGAGTGAAAAAAGCATTACAAAATTGGTTTCTGAACATCTGTGAAGACTGCAGAGCCTTACCAATGACCGCAACCAATGTTAGCGATGTTAGAAAGGTCTAGGGCTCCACCAAGTGGACACTTTCACAGGTGTCTTGCCTTTCACAACTGCATCACTGTCCTTCTGTAGCATTTAGACTCTGTGGTGGTCTGTCAATTTCAGCATGCAATCACTAAAACTATTCATGCTGTCAGTCACAATACAGCCAGTTACATGTCCTCATCCAACAGTTTGAAAACGGTTTGTTTGAGGTTTTGCAACAGATATCAATGTTTGTTGTTTTGTTCATTGTCAATTACATGTTCAATCTGATCAGATGTAATAGGTATACAGTCTTGTCCAAGACCCCCCTCTCTCTATCATTGCATGTGTATGAACCATATGTGTTTACATTATGTGATATTTGATAATTATTTTGCATGACATACTTGGATAAACTAGAGGTTTCAAAACTGTGGTCACCTCAGAGGTAGATCAAGATGAGTGTAGAACCGGTGGCTGATATAGAGAACCACTTTGATGTAAGAAGTATACTGTAGGTGGCACTGTATGGAATGGTCTGAGCATGGTTCTGGGATATGTTTGCCCTGTTCCGGCTTGTTGGTACAGACTCATTCTTGGATCTCAGGAGAATATGTACATCTAGGTTGCCCAGACAGGGAGGGAGCAGTTTGAGCAGACAATGTCTGACTTCCAAAGACCCAGCTGTATTGCTACTAACTTACTGTACTGCATGTGTGTGTGTGTGTGTGTGTGTGTGTGTGTGTGTGTGTGTGTGTGTGTGTGTGTGTGTGTGTGTGTGTGTGTGTGTGTGGGTGGATATGTTCCTGCCAGTTTTTGTACAAGTGATTCTACTTAATCTGTCTCCAAATATTTTCTGATAATCTGTCCATTATTTCCATGATCAAAGGTCAGTCAAATAAGAATGTATTTTGATAATCACAAATATAGATACACAGTTCCACAAGCTCCTGTCAGAATGGTCAACCATGTTTTTGGCTAGATTACTAATACCCTACTCAAAAACAAATCTTGTAAGAGCATATTTAATGATTGTCTTTTCACACTTCTATCTCTGTCTTTTTTCATGGCAAGCCTCTCAAGCTTCCTACAACCTAATCTAATCATAAACAACTTTTTAATACACTTCAGACATTTAATGGACTAATGAAGTTGAGATAATTCAGCGCCAGTCTAACGCATCTGGCAAGAATTCAGTATGCTCGCTCATCCTTTAATGGAGCGTTTGGAGGAATTCTAAAAAGACACACTGGCCTAATGCTTAATAGGCATGCTGCATCAAAGATTAATATCCAGAATGCTATTAAAACTCAAGGACAGCCTTGAATGATAATTAGAAAATGCAATCACAAGAATCAGCCCAGATTAATTGCAGCCAACATTTCCCGATTTCCAGAGTGTGCTGTCACACTCATGGCAAACTCTGGGCACGTACAGTATCATAGTGATATGATCAGCACATCATCAGCTTATGGCTTATTGGCACCCTGTGAGTTTCCCCCCAGTTTTCTCAGCACAATCTGTATCTTTTATCTGCTGTGAGAGAAACCCTCATTATGCATCATGTTTTGAATTCACATTCCATATGACATGTTGGTACAAACATATATGGCTGGTTTCCCGGACCTAGATTAAGCCTAGTCCTAGACTAAAAAACATATTTTGATGGATAATCACCATTGGAAGGCTTAGTCTATGTATGGGAAACTGCCCATAGAGTCTGTGCTTTGTGACAATCATGTACATGTCCCCCTTGTACACTAAATTGTCTGTTTTTAGGTCTCAGACTCTGACCTTAGATGACCGTGACAGAATCCAAAATCTCAACCATCTCCCACTGGCACAACATTTTATATTTGAAACCAAGCAGCCAACCTGTTCACGAGTCAATGAGAATTGCCCATGCTTTATAGCTTGATCCTTGACATTCTGGATGGAATGCATAATGTTTTTTTTATTTTTTTTTATCTCATTAGCAGAATTATTTGATTAGCATTCATTGGATAACATTAATTTCCATGTGGTACTTCAGTTTCATCAATGGAACCATAATACTCATTTGTTCACGGACAAAAACAGGTTCTTTGTTAATTCAAATGGCTCCATTGACATCACATTTCTTTTTACAGATTGCTGAACAAAAGCTGAGAAATTATGAATCCAGTCTGTGCTTGTACACGATCCCCCATGAGATAGTCCATGAATGCTTGCCAGGATGGCTCTGGCACTATGGCCTTTACACAAGCCTCCCACTAAATAGGCTCTTTTAGAAAAGGGAGGCAAGATTTATTAGGATTAACTTCCAAAAGCCCATGAATTATGCATGCAGCCCCAAATTACCTATCAAGACCAGCCATAGTGGGGACAATGCCTCATTGAAGCATATCAAGTATTGGACTGCCAATAATACAAAATGGCTATCCTTAGAAACAAAGCTTGGCTGCCAGGCACTTGCAGGTAATTTGGGAGACAATATGTATGTAAACACACACAGTATTATCTACTGTATGGACTGTGTACATTGTTCTTTTTTTCAATCCTTTGTCTTCAATGGATAGTAGTTGGAATGGTAGGCTATAATCATTGGAAACATAACTTTTTGGAACACATGGGGTGGTAGCCGAAGTCGCCTCTACAGGTTTTGGATATCTGACATTTGCATTCCTGTCGAGTTGAAGCGCACTACTCACCTGTACAAAACTCCCAGTCTAGACTTCCGAGTCTAAAGTGTGCCGACGTCCCGAAAACGTTGCAGAATCCAGACTTTGAATATTTCAGTGTACTACTGAATATCTCCCTATCCAAGTCAGAAAATAAATAATATTTTGAAGATATTTAAACTGATGGTAGCTACAAAGTAACGTTGCATTTTAAGGATTAGCTACATAGTCTAGAGAAGTAAACATTAGTTTTATTCAAATCATAATATTTCTGATAATTGTATTTGTCATCTAGTACTATTAAATATATACAGGAGTACACAGCACCTTCCAAGTCTGTTTTGAGCATGTTTCAGGTTTCATGTTTCAGGGCTGTCAGGACTCAAATCTAAATGAGCTGCTGTGTACGGGTGAGTAGCGTGCTTCCACTCTATATGGATACAAATGTCAGATATACATATATCAGATATACATCAAGCAGAATGACTACATGTACCAGAATTACATTTGAGGGACTCACCATCTTGCAGATATGACAACTCCATCATTTTGACTGACAAAATACGAATATTAACAGTGCCAACATTCAACGTTTATAGTCTCATTCAAGCCATTTACATGTATTTAAAATCAGGGCTCTCACATCTCACCATTGCCAATATTCATGAGCAAGTCCTCTGAAAACTTTATATCTTCTCCAAGTCAATGTCCTTTTTTACGTTATCTCTCTGATTTATCCCTGTTGGTATTTTTCACAGGGATCAATAGGAGATCGAAGGGAGGACTACAATGCCTGATTTGGTGACATTGCATCCCAGCGTACATCCTACCAGAAGCTCATTACCATAAGTTATTAATCATTCAGAGCATTCCTAGAGTGATTGGATAACATGATAACCAATCACTTCCTGCTTCTCCTGATGCTCTCCTTCCTCTGGCCAAGTACTGCCCTACCTTTGACACCTGGGAATACTGGGAATCTGTTTGGAACGTCGGAGAATGATGGAAGGATACTCCAGCGCTCAAAGCGAGGATGGATGTGGAATCAATTCTTTCTTCTGGAGGAGTACACAGGAAATGACAATCAGTATGTTGGCAAGGTAAGGGTTCAACATGCTGTTGTGCAGTTTGTTATGATTCATATGCTGCCATGAAGTATAGAAGCATAGTATAGAAGTATAGAAGTGGCAAAATAATTGCACTACTGTACTACTAAAGGTCACTTTGTCAACAGTGTGCTCTTGTATTGGTAGTTTGTGGCAGATTATTTTTCTGAAATCTTGAAATTAAGATAATGTTTATGGTGAGAAGTCTCAGAAATACGAATGTAGGGCTCTCCATGATAATACACATATAACATGTCCAGGCTACAGTATAGTGCCAGAGTGACTGTATATCAGTGAATGTTATTGTAAAGTGAACATCTAGGACTAAAGATGATCTTAGATGTCCACTTGCAAAGAGCAATGCCATCACCCTTTGTTCACTGAGATAGAGACCTATAATGGACACCATTTGTTTGGAGCCAGCCAACATCAAACCACTGCTCAAGCATGTAGGACAGAGTGTGCACTCGCCTGTCCATATGCAATGTATGCTGTTTTGTCCTAATGTTTCAAGTTGCTTGACAATTGCAGCACCAAATTTAAATGAAATCCCTCCTTTGGTATCATCTGAGGGTGAGAGATGATGTTAATACGTTCTTTGCTACAACAGCCAGACTTTTTGTTCATGCACCTATCTTACAGCTATTATGTTGCATTGCACACGTGCAGCTGCCTGTGGAATTGCATATGAGTGAAACGTCCTGCTTGTTTGTATCTCAGGTAATCTCCACTAATCCTGGCATGTCACTTTGCTGACTTTAATACACCCATGGAGATTGGAGACTAACAGACTCAAAGTTTGGCAGACTCAATAGAAGATGTTTGTATGAGTTTGACACAACCTCCATGGACTTAAGATGCTGTTATTGAATGTACACCGTACAAAACAGTGGCCGTCATCATTGTTGTCTTAGACAGACCCTTCTATGAACGTTGTCTTGTTTTTCTATCATAAACATACAACAAGCACTGTTATGCACTTAAACACAGAGACCCCAAGCTCAAAACCCTTTCTTTTAACAGAGGTTAGTGAGTTACTGAGTCACTCTCTCTTGCGACGGCTCCCATCTTCCATTGGTAATAGAGCAGTGGAACAGCTTGGAGATACCTTACCTTCCCTACTCTGTGTGTTTAAGTCATGTAGTCTACCCTGTCCCCAAAGTTTTTACTTACTACTTACTTGACCAGTTTACTTGACCATTGATTTCCCATATATTTCACACTCTTTAAAATATATTGTATAGTCTCTGATTAAAAGGCAGAAAGGTAGAAAACTAACATACACTGCATCCCTCAAGGACCAGAGTTTTGCACCTCTGACCTAAGAGCCTACAGTAAACACAGGCAGCAGCTTGTTAGGCCAATGCCGACAGGTGAAAAGCATGGCTCCCAGGCAGGTGATTTGCATGTCCTCATCTACTCACTAAGGCAAAACTCAAAACACAGGGAAATGTAAATATGAGCCATTAATCAGAGACAAAATCCACAACAAATCAAGCCATACGAACCATCAAGCATGCAACATAATCATTGACTCACACCCAGGGCTTAAGAGTCTGCTCTTTCATGACACAGCTCTTCTCAGAGGCTTGTGTAAGCCAGAGAGCCCTGATAAGAATCACAATAGAGGACTTTTTTTCAGAGCTATAACACCCTTTAGATCAGAGAGGCTCCTGTCAAGTCACCAATGCTAGTGCTAACGCAGCAACAGCTGCGGTGAAGAATGTTACAGTTATCATCCTGAGGGAGGGAAATGAGGTGACTGTCAACAGCCAATTTTCTCAGAGGAAGCTGGCTTTCACAGTACGCGTCATTCTCTGGAGTAAACAAGTGTCATGTGCAGGGTTGAGTAGGGGGGATATGACTGCATGCTTCGCAGATAGCATCACCCTGACGTGTTGAAGAGAATGGAAGATTAAAAGGAAAGGGGAAATAAAACAATAAATCAATCAAGCAAGCGAATGATATTCACTGCAACTATTCATAGTGTTACCTGATGAGGCAACAAAACAGGACTGGCTATAAAAAGCCCATCTATTGATGTGTTAGTGACTGCTGCATCCTGGCTTTCTTCCTGACTGTTTGATGGTCTCTGGCACACATCTTCTGGCATGACAGCAATCACATGCGCCGACTCTCCACTCACCCAGTGTCCAATATCATTCGAAATTATACTGCCAAAGAGACATGAGGCTGCAATAAATAACAGGGAAGAAAAAAAGTAACGCCCACATGCGGCTTTAGAGAGGAAGCTGTGGCGAACAGTATCGCTAATTCCATCAGTTTCACTGTGAAGTCTTGTGTGTGAGGAGTGCTGAAAAGCCAACAGATAGGCACTTACAGGCCCAGTGCAAAGCCATCAAGGACATTGATGGTCTTTCCTTATAAAAATCATTAAATGGCCTTTGCAGTGCACTGTGGGAGGGCTTATTTATTTCACATCCAATCAAATCCCCCCACAACTCACCTGCAATCTTCCCTCCATCCCTTAAGCAATATTTCTCTGTCACAGTGCTCAATCTCTAAATGTCAGTATTGAAATGCCAGTATATTTTATTGTTACAAATGTGAACAAATTAGTTTGTTCACAACAACTATTTACAGTACGATGTTGACAATGTTGTAAAGTAAGACTTTTTTACCATCTATTGAGGGCATCTGTAATGGATTTTGATTGTTTGGGCTCCACTCATGAACTGGTGCGTAAGATTTTGGTGAAACAACCGGTTTTGGTGAAACAACCGGTTTAGTAAGTGCAAATAACTTGTTCATTCAAAACTTTGTATACATTGCAAGCAGTAATGTAAAAACTGCCTTTTGCGGGCCCATAGTAAATCTGGCCCATAGTGTCCTATTTGAAAATGTTTCTTTAAAGTCGGATTGAAATAGAAATCACTAAATGACGCTCACAGTAATTCTTGGAAGTGCGCCACCTCCTTTTATATTTTATAGCATTGTGAATAGCTGTGACTTCTGACATCACGAATTACAACAGTTGCATGTTCTCCAATCATGATAGGGCACTGGTGAAGTGTGCCCACCTCAACTGGAAACAAAGTTGTGTGCCCAGCTATGTGGACATATGTGGACTTTTCCCTGCTGCTAGATGTCGGCAGATTTTAACCCAGGAGATTTTCTCTGAATATGAATACTCTACCAGTCAATATCAGGTATGCTATGAGTTTAGTGAGTAAATTATCTGTGAAATGGGATATTGTTGAGTGGGTAGCTAGTACTAGCTAACAACCAGCTGTAACATTAATTGGCTAGATGGGCTGTCAGTCAAACACTGAAGATACACGACGAGCCAGTCCTGAAGCAGTCTGCAGAAGAAAATCTATAAATGAATTAAGCTGATTTAATAAACTTTACTTTACTCACTGAAAGTGAACTTCCTAACATGAGTTTGTTGTCACTCTGACATAACAAAATCTTTTTTTTATTTTTTATTTCAGTCCAACTTTAAGTTTCAATGAGGAATTTGAAAAGTGTTCCCTGGTTCAATTATTTATATGTGTATTTCTGGCAGTAAACACCATCCTCTTGCATGCCTCTTGCAGTTGCTGATTCATTATCTACTGATTTTCAGTGAGCCAGAGTGTCATTAGTGGGTGTGAGTATTTAACGAGTCAAGCCCTTGTGGAGGCCTACTTTTGAAGCATGGCTCTGAAGTGTGAACACTTGCAATGCAATGCAATCAGGCGGCTTTTGTGCCTGAGGTTTCTTCAGGGGCAGTGGCTTACACACTATTCCACCCTTGCTATTGATGTGAACAAAATCCTATTAACCTCCTGATAGCTTGTGATGCATTGTGTCTGTAAACAAAACTTGCCACCCTACAATTCCGATAGCCTGACCATCACTGTCACCAATTGAAGAGTGCATCCCATGGGCACAGCTCTGTGTACAATTACTGCTCATCACATCACTGACATTGTGCTTACTTTGGGCAAAAAATCTTAATTAAAGTAGTTCCTGAAATGTGATTATTTATAACATTACAGTATTTGGAGCACTGGAGTATTTAACCAACATCAGCATTGGAACCACTGGCAGGCATACCCACAGTAAAACCCACAAACATTGTAATCCAAGTACAATACTTCAATCTGACTTCTCACATGGCAATATCCCTTCAGAGATGTTATGTAATGTATAATTGATGACTAGTGTCACTTTGTTTAAGCCCATTGATGGCAAAGTTAACATTAGCCAATTAAGCTAACATATCATATATGACAAACTTTGGACAGCAGCAAGTCCTTGTTGAACTACTTTTGAGATGTGCAACAAATTAAACAAACCAGAACTGTTTCATTAGAACATTGCTTCCACTGACAGATCCAAGTAACCTGCATAAAGTGTGCACAGTTTTGCTATCAAAAGGTACCATGAAGACTCATGTGTACATTTATACATATTTTAAGTTAGGGATTAAGTCGATGAGAATCCCTGCCATTGTCACAAGCCCTACTATTATATCAGAGAGTGATACAGAGGTAGAGAGAGAGACAGACAGACAAAGAAAGAGAAGAAACACTATAATTATTCAGTATCCGTTTTAAGTTCTATTTTCCTATCTCTTCTTTGCAGCACTATAAGCAATGCTCACTATAGACCTGACAAGAATTACCAATGATGTTGCTGCTTTATTGACTGTTCCACTGTGTTTGTGCAAGGGGATTTGACTCATCAAGTCTCTCCTCTGTCAAAGACTGCTTTTGTGGACCAAGGCCTTTAAAAAAACTAAAACCACTAACCTTTACTCAACCTTGCTACTTGTTTATGTCTTGCATGCACACATACAACAACTAATTGCCCAGAATGCTGTCTTTGGCTAATGTAAAGGCCAAAGGAAGGGCAACAAAATGGGAAAAGCCATTGCATTGTGTAGATTTCAATTATGGATCTGTTGATGTCTGTACGTAGGCCCCAGTGATCACAATGATGCCTACTCTCTGAGTTTGTACTGCATTAATCCACTCCATACTTCTGTACCAACCTGTCTGAAATATATGGATTTCTGGGGGACAGAATGACAGTATAGCTACACTGTAGAGTTTCTTTTGACGTTTCTTTTTTGTTTTATCGTTATGGGATTAACAACCAAGTCTGAGACATGTTAGAGACATCAGAGGAAATTATAGTGGAAAAGGACACAGGATTTAGAATAATAGGACTTTTATTTTATTGTATATACAGTATACTGTATTGTTGGTAGTATACATTTTATGAATTAGGATAGCTTTATCATCATCGACAGTGTTTAGCAATGGACATTATGAGTTACAGTGCCTTTGGAAAGTATTCAGACCCCTTCACCTTTTCCACATTTTCTTGTGTTATAGACTCAAATCGATTAAATTAAACTAATTTGTCATCAATCCACACACAATAACCCAGAATGACAAAGTGAAAAGGTTTTTAGAAATGTCAGTCAATTTATTAAAATTGAAATACAGAAATACCTAATGTATTCAGACCCTTTGCTATGACACTCTTAAAATTAGCTAAAATGCAAAAATGTCATCAACAAATCACTCAATAAGTTGAATTGATTCCATCTTAATGGAAGGATAATAGTTGATGCAGCGACCACTATTCTTCACACGAGAGATGGTGCGGAAACTGCATTGCATGTGCTGGATTTTCACCAAACTTAATGCTTTGTAGTAAAACCAAATAAACAAATTTCCAGCCACTTTCTTTGTTGTGTCACTTGAATTCATTGTTGCAAACACAATTATGGATATGAGATAGATTATCGACTCTGCTTTTTCCTCTCTACCATTCAACTTTGTAGATTTGTGTACGTCTCCACAGGCCTCAGGGTCACATTCCTGAGCAGTTTTGTTCCTCTTCATTTGCTCAGTTTGTAATGACAACCTGATCCTCTCAGTGCGTAATTGATTCCTCTGCAAATCAGAGACCCTATAAAAACAAAGATATTAATTCCAAAATGACATGAACTATTATCCTTGCATTAAGATGGACTCAATTCAACTTACTGAGTGATTTGTTGATGACATTTTTGCAATTTAGCTAATTTTAAGAGTGTCATAGCAAAGGGTCTGAATACTTATGTACATACTTATGTACTGTATTTCAATTTTAATACATTTACTGAAATTTCTAAAAACCTGTTTTTGCTTTGCCATTCTGGGGTATTGTGTGTGGATTGATGGCTAATTATTTTAATTTAATCCACTTTAAATTGAGTCTATAACACAACAAAATGTGGAAAAAGTGAAGGGGTCTGAATACTTTCCGAAGGCACTGTATACCATCACAGTCTGTGACTATACTCATAGTTAGGTCACAGTGTGCATATTTCTCATTTCTTCCTGAGTTGCATTGTTGATCTCAGATTGCAGAAAATAATTAGTTTTTCTCTCAGTATGTTGATATTAATATTCATAAGTAACTGGCGTTCATTCTGTGTCCCTCTCTCCTTGTCATTTAAAATGCTGAGATACAGCTCTAAATATATCCACTGACACCACATCAGCAATATAGTAATGAGCTTCAAGCAAGTCTTTGTAACAATGTGCATACATTACTGTTCTGTCCCCCCATCAGAATTAAAGCAGTTGCAACTTAAGTTTCAAGGCAAGTTCATAAATGACCACTTCTGTCTTGCTGCACAAGTGTTTTGTTCTCCTGGAAAATCTTGAGCTGCTGTTGATCGAATTGGGGCCTCTGACTATGAAAGTGATTGCAACTACCATGGAGGTATTTTTTGAATAAATGTACAGTTGACATATAATAACTACTGTAGAATTTCAAGAAAGCAGGGTGAAGGGACAGAGTTTACTTTGAATTAGGAATTGCAATAATCAGCAACTGAATGCTGTTCAGAATCAAAATGCTGTTCTTTTATGGTGTTGACATGTGTGCCTATCTTTGGTCCTCATGCTGTAGAGCTGCTTGCAATATAATTGTAATAGTATGTTGTTGTTACATGCCAAGGTATGTATCATCACGCAATTGTTGTTGCAGACTGTTAACCTATTACTGTTGGTTATAAAAGGTTCAGTGAGTAAAGTGATTTCTAATCCCACCATTATGAGTGATATACATTATTTATTATGATGCACTTAATAGTATTTTGACAACAATGATGTATTAACCTCAACCTTTTCACATTTATATACTGTACACTGATCGCTGCTGTATATTATTGTGTGTATTGCAATGAAGCACACTGTAAATTACTTATTTCAATTGTTCTCACAATGTTATTTTGATCACACAGGACTCATCTTGTTTCAGAAAATAGACACTTCAGGGGGCAGTCACAATCAGGACAAAAAGCTTTGCAATCAATTGGATAGAAGGACTAGCTTGTTGAAGTACACACTCATGTTGCTAAGAAGCAGGTGACATAAATACGTTATCAGTTCAAAGTAAAACTAGAATGATTTCTTCCACAACAGACATGTTCGCAACAGAACATCATTTGACATTGTATACAGTACCAGTCAAAAGTTTGGACACACCTTCTCATTCAATGTTTTTTCTTTATTTTTATTATTTACTACATTGTAGATTAATATTGAAGACATAAAAACTATGAAGGAACACATATGGAATTATGTAGTAAACAAAAAAGTGTTAAACAAACCAGAATATGTTTTATATTTTAGATTCTTCAAAGTAGCCACCTTTTGCTTTGATGACAGCTTTGCACACTTTGGCAAGTTTGTGTCCAAACTTTTGACTGGTACTGTATGTCATGCAATGGCTTGGATATCCCATGTCTTGCATTGTCTCTCTCCTTCTGCTATAATTTTAACCACATGGATAGATATACACAAACAAACAAAAACAATTCTGTAAGTAAAGGTGATTAAAATTAGGATCAACCCCACGATAATCTGTGGCTTGACCATATGCAAGACAGGAAGATGGACATCATCATACAATCCAACCTGTGATTTTGTAGCAATGTTACATTTGTAAATACTGTGCAGTGATCATGACCAAAGTTTAACTTCTTTACATTCGTCTATCTTATTTGTTTACTTCGTACATATCCTGGCTGACACTGAATACTGTCCATATCTAATAAAGTGTTTCCCCTCCACAGCTCCACTCCAACATGGACAGAGGCGATGGTAATGTGAGGTACATTCTCACTGGAGATGGGGCAGGCTCTTTGTTCACCATCGATGCAAAATCAGGTGACATCCATGCCACCAAGAGGCTGGACAGGGAGGAGAAGGCTATGTACACACTCCACGCCCAGGTTGTAGACGTGAATAACATCACACTGGAGGCTGATACGGAATTTAACATCAAAATCCATGACATCAATGACAATGAGCCAAAGTTTGCAAAGGAAATCTACTTTGCCAGTGTCCCTGAGATGTCCGATGTGGGTGAGTGAAGCTTGCTTTTTTTGTTTTCAGTTGGGTCAAAATGACTGACACTTTTTTTTGCAGATGTACAGTAAACTTCTGAGTTGCAATGTAGAGTAATATCTATGGTATGACTCATTGTTAACTGATTGCATGCCTTCCACACATATTCTCTGTCCAATGGCATGACCTTTTGTCATGTGAATTCTAACCAAGAAATGTGGATGGCAATCAATTAGCTGTTGGCATAGCTTCATGTGGGGTTATTCTTTTAATTGCATATCAAATAATGTTATTGTATGCTTATGTAATATTGAAATATGTCATTATTATATCTTCAGGAGGTATAGCCTCATTGCTCTCAAAGTGTATTAATTCATGGGTAAACCAATTGACATGAACACACCCTTAGATACATCATGCAACTGCAAATTAATAAAAATATCAATCACAAGTGAATTAAAACCTATTTACCATTATTACAAATTATAGCACTCTATGCTGTCCCCCAGGGCATAATGATTAACTCAGTGACTCCAAGAGAGGAATCTTCAAGTTAAAACAGGCAGCCGATATGTTTAGAATGAATGTATACAGTATGTCTTCCGGCAAGCTAACTCTCTGATAAGCTGATACAATATATCCAAACTACCTATTGGCTCAACAAGTTGTCAAGTCAACTATTGTAGAAGGAGGCTGCAACATGGCCTTCTTTTAGTCCAAAAAAAATAATGATTGAAATTGAAGGATATTGCCGTTTTGATGCCATTAACTGTCCACAAAATAGGCCTCACAGTTTGGAAACACAGCCTGTATTGCTCACTTTGTAT
Source organism: Argentina silus (assembly GCF_951799395.1). NCBI lineage: Eukaryota > Metazoa > Chordata > Actinopteri > Argentiniformes > Argentinidae > Argentina > Argentina silus. The sequence goes on along the minus strand of NC_139655.1, from coordinate 8,920,698 downwards.
GGGAATTGATCTTAAAGAGGCAAAACAGCTCAATATCGAATTATTATTTGCTGTTGTTCCCCAACTTGCTTTTTTATTATGTCCATGATAAAGAATCTGTTATTTGTGCGTACAAATACAAATAAATAGGGCAAAATGTGTTGCATTTGATGAAGTGGATGCAATCATGAGCTGCAGCTTTCAAAGTATTTTTGTAAAATGTTGCAGTTATTTTGTGACGTTGGTGAGGGCTGTTTTGTGGACATGATAGTCTTAAGCTGTGCACTCTTTGCAGTTCATTCATTCATTCATACACTCACCAAACACTTTATTAGGAACATCTGTACACCTTCTCATGGCGGAGGTGGTGTAATGATGTGGGGAATGTTTTCTTGGCACACTTTGGGCCTGTTAATGCCAATCAATCACAGCCTATTTGAGTATCGTTGCTGACCATGTGCATCCCTTCATGGCCACAATTTACCCATCTTCTAATGGCTACTTCCAGCATGATAATGCACCATGTCACAAAGCAAAAGCCGTCTCAAACTGGTTTCATGAACATGACAATGAGTTCAGTGTTCTTCAGTGGCCTTCCCAGTCACCGGATCTGAATTCAATAGAACACCTTTGGGATGTGGTAGAACGGGAGATTCACAGCTTGAAAGTGCACCTGAAAAATCTGCAGGAATTGCGTGATGCAATCATGTCATCATGGACCAGAATCTCAAAGGAATGTTTCCAACGTCTTGTGGAATCAATGCCACGAAGAATTGAGGCTGTTTTGAGAGGAAAGGGAGGCCCTACCCAGTATTAGTATAGTGTTCCTAATAAAGTGTTCGGTGAGTGTACATACATACTTTGCAATCAACAAAGGGGAGGAAGTCAAGAGTGATGCATTATCATTATAATTTCATGCATGAACATTACCAAATAATAGGTCACAGTCCCCAATACTTCTCAACAGAGGAACAAACTGCCCATGTGTTCAGAACCTGCAAACTGGTTAATCAAAGCAGTCATCCATGAAGAGTCAGCCGCTCCCTTTCATGTTATCAATGCAGGTCTAAGCGCGACAGATGTTCCAGCATTCATTAGTATTCTCTAAGACAGTCAGACCAAAACAGAATGTTGCAGAAGTCTCTAGAATGCCAAGGACAATATTTGAGAGGTGTCACGGATGACATGAGGCACATCGTCAGATGCGTGGCTAAGGTCGCCAGTCACCTCTAAACTCCATTCAATATGAGAATCAAGTTAATATGTGTTGCACATTGTAATGGAGCAAAATCATTCATGGTCATATGCTAAAGTTCACAATATTATTATTATTCCTGTACATACAAACAGAGATAATCGTAATCTCAGCGAAGAACAACAAGATCATTTTTATTTCAATTCCATGCTTCATCTATATATTTTATATGAAATATTTTGGAAAGACAATCTATTGTTGTATGGCAGCTTGTGCATATATTGTATCTCTAATCAAGGTTATGCTATTGAGCTTTGCTAAGTAAGAAATCCAACATAATATTACATTGTGTGAAGCAATTGTTCAGAGAGGGCTACTCTAACAACTGTGCCATCACATGCAACATAACATTTCAAAGCCTCACACTTTCTCTGAAAGTGAACTGTACGGTGTATTAAAATGCAGTGGTGAAAATGCAGAAAGTGAGTGGGTACAATCATTCCATAATAATTGTTTGAGGGGCAGTGGAGTAAGATGTATGAATATGTGTCTCATCTCTGATTGGACAGTTAGCATCCTCTGCTCTTCCACAGGTACATACGTGGTACAAGTCACCGCCACAGATGCTGATGATCAAACATATGGGAACAGTGCCAAGCTTGTGTATAGTATTCTACAAGGTCAACCTTATTTCTCTGTGGATTCAGATAATGGTAAGCTATCCCCCCAAAATAGGCATGCAAATGTATCTAAAGATGATTTTCTTATTATCATATTATCTACCCTCTTCAAATCTGCAAACAGAGTCCTAACCGTGCTCAATATGGAGTGTTTGTTCAACAGAAGAGAAGTGAATGGGGTGAATCAGGTTTTTCTCTGTATATCTGTGTTAGTGATTTGAATATCAACCAACAATCTTTAACAGTAGCAAGGTGGGTGAATGTACTGATTGTTGGTAAATATTGATTTGTGATATTATGAACTATAACTTCTCTCTGTAGATTGATGATTTTGATAGTCAGTTCTCTGTTGGGTTTGTCTATTGAATGTACAATCTATAAGTCTGTTCTGTGGGACAACAACAGAAAATAAAAACATAATTGACCTGATTCAAGACAAGCAAAACAAATAAATAAATAGAATGGTTTCATTTTGTATTCAGGCACTATTAGGACAGCCTTACCTGGCATGAACCGAGAGAACAGGGAGAACTACCAGGTTGTGATCCAGGCTAAGGACATGGCGGGGCAGATGGGTGGGCTGTCAGGGACCACCACAGTCAGCATCACCCTCTCAGATGTGAACGACAGCCCACCACGCTTTGTTAACAGTAAGACACTACTCCTCTATACCTTGTTGTTGTTTTAAGCATAGTGCTTTATTACATATAGTTAATGGAGTGTGCTAATTATCAATGAGACATACATCAGCGACTGACTGAGAAGCAATGTCACTAAGGCAGCATTACTGAGGTGATAGAGTACTCCATTCCACTGGATTAAAAAATGTGACACAATTGAATGCTATGTTTTAAAAATGTGATAAACAAAAGTGCACTAGTTCATTGAAGCTGAAAATCTATTACATAACAAACAAACAGCTTAGAATTTCCCAGGAGTGTATAAACAAATACCTTGAATAAACAAAAACACTCACAAAAACACATCATCATAAAGAGCAAATAATCGTGGAGTTCAAATTCATGTTTATTCTTTTATTTAATTTTCCTTCAGATACTTTTCGTCTCAACACTGTGGAGACTGCTGACATAGGGGCTGTCATAGGTCGGATCAAAGCCTATGATGCAGATGTGGGCCAGAATGCTGAGATGGACTATAACATTGTTGGTGAAGATGGACAACTACAAGACATGTTCAGGATAGTCACTGACCCTAAAACACAGGAGGGCATTATTACAGTGAAAAAGGTACTACATCTCCAAAAACTCTCATGTTTAATTTGTCTGTGACCCACATACTTTACACAGTTTTCTTCCACCACCACAATCTCAGGATACCACTTCATGTGTGAGGAGAATGATCCTCAAAATTAAACCCATCTTGTATTAATATCTCAACACAATTGCTTAATTATGTTAACTGTCAAGAGCTCCTTATTCCCTTCTTGGACTTTGTAAAAGAGACTTTTGAAATACAGGTTTAGCTTCTCCTTTCTTTGCCAGGTCGCTATTCAGAGCCTCAGACAATTATGCAAATCATTGAACGGTGATGAAAAAAAAGACAGGACGTATGTATCAGGCTCAGATTTGAAATGAAACCAAGATAACTGTCCTTTATGTATAAAGATTTGTAAGAGACACATTGAATGGACCACCAGTTAAGACTGAAAGGTGCAGTAGGCCTTGGGAATTCACAGTTCCACATAGACTTGGAATTCATAGAAGAGTTCTATAGGTTATATCTTTCACATATACTGTAAGTCTTGGGAAATGAAGATCCTTCTTCACCTCAGTGTGTTAACTCTAATCTTGACATTCTTGAGTATAAATATAAATAACAATATGAATGTTGGTAAACCATGCTACACAAACGTTCAAGTAAGCAGAACTGTGCATATTGTTACAGTTATGATTGTTGATGATACTTCAGAGTAAAAGACAGCTCATTTTGTGTGTCTCTTGTTTCCTTCGTCAATCAATAGCGACTGGATTACGAATATAAGAGGACATACATGTTCAAAGTGGAGGTGAAAAACACCTACCTGGACTCGCGATTCATGCATGGTTTGCCATTCAAAGATGAAGCAAATGTCAGGGTGACAGTAGAGGACGTGGACGAGCCCCCCGTGTTCACCAGGAATCCTTACATCATCGAGGTGCATGAGGACACAGCCGCTGGCAGTTTTGTTGGGGTGGTGTCCGCAAGGGATCCCGATGGTGCTAACAATCCAGTCAAGTGAGTGACCGCAGACCGAACTGATCGGAATTAACACCTCACATATATGTAAAGCTCTGCACTTTCTAACCTAACTCAGGTGTATCTCAGAAAAAGATAAGATAAGACAAGATTTGTTTGGTTGATTTATTCACTGTTTAGAAATGATTCATTGTTAAGGTGAATATGGGGCTTTGATTGAGGCAATTAGATTGTTTCATGACTTAACCTCCTGTTAAGTATCAATTGTCAAGATAAAGAAACCAGTAGAAACAAGCAATTATTGGTAAAAGAGTCTATATAAAATTCAACGTCTCCTCTTATCAGGTTTTTTGGGTGGAAATGTTCGCTTGGCTAAATCTAATCTATCAGTGTGTCAGTGTGGAGGGGGAAGAAAAGCAAATTATTCATGGTTCCCTCCTGGTGATTTCCCAGAGGAAGTTGGCGGCACTGTTAAGTGAATACAGACACTGTTTATTTTCCAGAATTATGTAAGCCCAGCGCGGTGCAGCACAAAGCCAAAGCGAAAGAGCCTCATTTGCTCTATCGATTCACACAACTCTGTTCTGCCATTCCACACATATGGCGCCTGTCTGTCTTCAACATGGAGATATGGCATTATTTGCCTGTGCAGCATGGAGTATTGTGTTGCATATTTAAATGTCAATGGAATATGTAAGTTGACAGTGATAAATGAGAGAGCTGTGTAAATGATGCATTATTTCTTGACAAACGAGGGAGAGGGATGATACATGCTGTAGGGACAAATGTTGGGCAATTTCAAATGTATTTTGTCATAGATTTCTGTATTATTCAACTTAATGATGCCAATGGTCAGATAAGAAAGCAGATTGCAGTAAGATACAAGAGGGACATAATGACAACTCAAGAAAAGTGCCAATGTTGTAAAAACAGACTGTGTCTCTAAAATGGTTTAGAAGCAACATACAGTATGAAAACTCTGGGTCATATAGTAGTTGCTGTACATTGCTGTGGCATGTTCAATTGAATTCAAGACCATATCTGGGGAATAAAAAAGAGGATAATTACAGTGCGATGTGATTAATGAGACTACTACTGTCGTATATTTTTACACAACCAAAAACAATGTACTTGTATTTCTCTTTGCAGATACTCTATTGATCGCCATACAGATCTGGAGAGACTCTTCAACATTGATTCTGTAAACGGCACTATCACAACACTGAAAGCACTGGACAGGGAAATGTCCAAATGGCATAACATCTCTGTGGTTGCAACTGAAATAAGTAAGTTCAACAAAAAGCAAATCAAAATATAGCGCATCATGCACAGATGCAGCACAAAACGCTTCACAGAAAATAATAAATAAATAATGTTAAAAAGACAAGAAAATTAAAAAGACAAGAAAAAACATTAGATGATAAAAATATAGCAGCCATGGAAGTTCAAACAGTAAACACAGTAAAAACATGTGAGGACTGTCGAGACTAATGCACAAAGGTAAACTAAAACCTCAAATGTAATAGAAGTAATGAGCTAAAGGAACTGAGTGACTAAATACATTTTACATACCTTATCTTTACTTTTCTTTTGCTTTATCTCTTAATAGTATACATTGCTTATGTTGACAGCCTTTGTACAGTAGCAATTATGCGTTAGTATCCTTTCAATAAAATCATGTGCTTAGTTCACATGTATGCATTGACATTATTTAATAATATTGATGGAAACAGATGATAGCTATAGTAATATATAGGTTTATCCACACATAATGTACAGTACAGTACTGTAAATCAACTCAAGGTTTTGATCCAAGCTGATGGATGTCTTGAGAACTTGAACACACTGGTGAGTCTATGGAACCATTTTCAGTCATCGCATTTACCTCTGCTGGCTCAACAATACATATTACTTTTTAAAGCCTGTTTGTGAGAGAGAACATTAATGTCAGGTAATAAAGAGTCAACAAGGTGTGTGGAGCATTTATTAAAAGATAGTAACTTTCACACATATTTATTTTCTTTTGAGAAGGAAAATTAACTTTATCACAATCTCAAAATTCTTGTTTAGGTAACCCTCGCCAAACTACACGAGTCCCAGTACTCATCAAGGTCCTAGACGTCAATGACAATGCACCTGAATTTGCAATGTCTTATGACACATTTGTCTGTGAGAATGTCAAAGCAGGACAGGTACGTAATATACTGTATTCCACTTGTCAAAACCCACTAAACAGTTGTTAAGCAATTGCTGGACTATTATGTCACAAAATCCTCATATAATTGCAACTTAGAGTCATTAAAATGTAAGTACCCAGGTACAGTTTAAGAGCAACATAATGTAAAGTATCACCCATGTTTTGAATGGCATCATTCTGAAAAAGATTTTAAAAAAAATGTATAATGTAAATGTTTGCGATCCACAGCTGATTCAGACGATAAGTGCTGTTGACACCGATGAACCCCTTGTTGGACATAAATTTGTCTTCAGTATAAGCACTACCAATCCAAACTTCACAATTGTTGACAGAGAAGGTAAACTCACCCTGCTGTAACATTGTTTGTGTTCAAATGGCATACACCCCAGTAATCTGTTATTTTCTGAGTGAACACTAGGAATACAAAATAAAAAAAACATATGTACTGTATGTTCTCTTAAGAACTGCATCTAATGACATTTCTTGTAAAGGAAAAGGCACTCATTTATGTTAGATATACTGCAAACATATTAGGTAATATCAGGGTAAGCAAATGTTGTATTAACAAAGACAACTTGATATGTTGATGGTGACATGATTAATGCTTCCCTTCTGACCATTTGTTCCAACATGAGAAATTACACTGCTAAGCTCCTATACTTCCCCCTCCTTTGAACCTTCCTTAGATAACACTGCCAATATCCTGACGCGGAGGGGAGGGTTTAGTCGTCGTGAGATGAGCATGTATTTACTGCCGGTGGTGATTTCAGACAATGACTACCCAATCCAGAGCAGCACCAGCACGTTGATTGTGCGTGTATGTGCCTGTGACAGCCGGGGCAACATGCAGTCTTGCAACCCAGAGGCCCTGCCATTCTCAGATGGCCTCACCACTGGAGCCCTGGTAGCCATTCTGCTATGTGTCATCATCCTCCTAAGTGAGTAGCAATCACACTAGTCATATTGTATCCTTCCTCTTGTGTTCGGGTCAAATCTGACCGATTTACAACTTTTCTGAAATGTAAATATTTGTGTTTTTCATCTGATTGCCTCAAGACTTTATGTTTTCCTCCACACAAGGCATTTGAACATATACAATTGCTGATCACCACTTTCATTGAATTTTGAGTGGTTTAGTTAACTTTGTCACACATGTGGGGTTCTGGGTCTAAAATGACCACCATAAGAAATGAATGGGTAATGAAATGTAAAAAAAAAAAAAACATACAATAGAAAAAAATACATTGAAATGTAGATACATTTTCAGTGTCTGTTCTTTGTATATTCACTGCAGTTACTAATGTTAACCACTAGCTGAAGACATTGTTTCATAGCTTAAAAAGGTGTTAAACAAAATATGGTGATGATTTATGGTTTTTGTGTTTATATAAGAGCAGTTAAAACAGACCGGCCAAATTTGGCTGCGAACACTATAATAAGGGGGCGATGATGAACCGCATGATTTTGTACTGTTTTGAACTCTATTACAAAAAACTATGCTGCTCTGTGCTGTACTAGTTGGTAGTAACATATAACTAGATTAAAATGAGTCATCTCCCTATACAGAGCTACAAGGTCACCAGTTGTCCTCTGTCAGTCATGGGGTATTTGGCATATGACATACTGTATTCAAAATGAGTGTGGTCTTGGCCACCAGGCAGGTATAAGAAAATCTGTGATGGTCCTATTGCTAAAAATTGTCCTTAAGACCTGTCCTTGGTCTGTGTCAAATTTGGCGCTTTAATCACAAAGGGCACAAATCCTTAAAAATGTGACCTCTTGCCGCCCCTCTAACAGTGCATGGTTTCAGTGGTTCTATGCTGTCCTTTGTTTGCTTTCTTTTGTCCTCCCAAGTTCTTCAACTAAGGTTAAGGGAGGGCCACTTGCTAAGACGTTACTCGTCGCATCCTCTTCACATACAGTGCATTTCCTCCTGAAAATGGTGCAGTGGAAGAAAGCTTTTTCATTAGACAATAAATACACTTGACAAAAAGGTCTTTGTGTATTTTGCTGGTAAAAGTAGGTCATATGCTATTTCCTGACATCCTAAAGCACCACTTCAACCCCCTTTGTGAGGTAATGCAGTATGTAAAAGCATACAGTGTAAAACAGCAAATGTGCATGTCATTTTCCCAGCAAAAAGAGAAAATATGTTGTGCTTATGTTCAAGGGTATATCAATAAGTAATGATAATAACTGTCTTTGGGCCCCACCTTAACAACATCAACCAAAAGCAAACAGTGCCCTGCATACATAATGGGACAGTGAAGCATGTTTTCTTCTTTTGGTTCTATACTCCAAAGGTTTGGATTTGAAATGAAACAGCTTTTATTTGAGGGCATTTGTGTACATTGGTTCCACCATTTAGAAATGACAACACTTTGTATACATAGTCCCCCTATTTCAGGGCACTAAAAGTAATGGGACAATTGGCTTGACAGACATTTTTGGTTACCCAGGTGTATTCCATCAAATCATTTGTGTATCCTAAGAGCTGTCAATGTCTAGTATTGATTCAAGGTTTTGCATTTGCCTAGGCTTTGAGTCTTTTATTGGTGTCTGTCATCATGAGGACAATGAAAGTCAAGGAAGCCATTAGTCGGCTGAAAAATCTGAAACATACTGTTGCCAAAATCTTAGGCTTGACAAAATCAAAAGCTTGGAACATCATTTGAAAGAAAAAAAAAGCTCAGGTGAGTTCAGCAATCACAAACGGGCTGGTAGGCCATGGTAGACTTTTACAGTGGATAGCCGAAGAATGATAATTCATTAAGAAAATTATTATTAAGAAAACCTCAAAACAACTGTCAGGAACACTCTCCAGGAGGTAGGCCTGAATGTGTCAGAGACTACCATTCGCAGAATACATCACCAACCGAACTACAGAAGCTTCACTTCAAGGTGCAAATCAATAGTTGTCTTAAAAAATTATGGTCAGGTTACAGTTTGCTAAAAAGTACCTAAAACGCCTGCAGAGGTCTGGAAAAGGATCTTGTTGGTAGATAAGATTAATGTTATCATGTACCATACTGATTTCAAGTGGAAAGTTTTGAGTAAAAAGGATCTGCCTAAAATGTATAGAAACCACCTCATCTGTGAAACATGGTGGATGGGAGTGTTATGGTTTGGGCCAACAGGACCACATGCTTAATTTGTATGAATTCATACAAAAAGCAGAACACCAAATTTGTATGAAATCTTACGACCCGGTTTGTATGAAAAGCTATGAATGCGACTTGCATGGCGGTTAGGCAGTATAAGGTATAGACATTGAGTGGTTAAGGTTAGAGTAAGTTGTCTGGGGAAGGCATTAGCAAACATAAGCAGAAGCAACAAGAATTAGCACAAACAAACAAACAAGTTGTCTGGGGAAGGTATTAGCAAACATAAGTAAAAACAACAAGAATTAGCACAAACAAACAAAAATGTGTCTTGACCACAAATCAAACCAGCAACGTTGAGATTGCAAATTGGGATGCTAATGCCTCCACCATCCCACCAACCTCCTAATAAGATGTTCTGCCTTTAGTATTGATCTGCCAGGTTCTGCCTTTCATAATGAACAGACACTATAAATGGTCCCTTTCACATCCGCTCGGTCACATTCATGGCTTTTTATACGACCTGGGTCGTTACATTTCATACAAATTTGGTGTTCTGCTTTTTGTATGAATTCATATGAATTAAGCACGAGATCCTGTTGTTTGGGCATGTTTTGATGCCACTAGAACCGGCGAACTTGTTTTAGTGCAAGCAAAGCAGTGCATGCCTCCAAATGAATTGCATGGCAGTAAGACAATGTCCCAAAACATACTGCCATAGCAACTAGGGAGTTTTTCAGGGCCAATAAATCTTCTGACTTAAATACAACTAAACATGCGTTTAATTTCCTGATGATAACATTTTAGGCAAAAACACCTAAAAACAAACAACAACTGAAGATGGCTGCAGTACAGGCAAGGCAGAGCATCACCAGAGAAGATACCTGGTGTCTGGTGGGGTCAATGGGTCACAGACTTCAGGCAGTTATTGCTAACTAAAGGATTAACGACCAAGTACTAAACATGAGTGCTTAATCTGGACATTATATGAATTTGTCCTATTACTGATTAATTGATTTCAAATCCAAACTTTTTGGAGTATAGTTCCAAAAGAAGAAATGGTTCACTGTCCCATTACTTATGCAGGGCGCTGTATTTAGCAAAGTGATGTATTCAATTATGTGTGTGTGTGTGTGTGTGTGTGTGTGTGTGTGTGCGCGCGCATGTGTGTGCATACATGCATGTGTCCGTGCACGTGTGTGTGAGTTGCTCATCCTTCTCATTTCATACTGTGAGTCTGCTCCTTTGGTCATGTATGTGTACACCTGATCATGTGGGTGCTCTCCTGCTGTCATGAACATTTGTTCCATGATCTCCATCTGACTTGAGTGCTGTTCACATCCGCGCGTAGTCGTTGATCCTGCTCTAGCAAATTAAGTATTGACATACCTCCTCCCCACCGCCCCCTGCCTGTTCCTCCTCAAAGTCCCCTCTCAGTTATCTGGCAACTGGAGATCTCTGCTCACGCAGATTGAGAGTGCTGAAGGTTGAACCCCACGCTCGGCTCTTGAGCGAAATATCATGACATCTGCTCATTATCCAACGCTTTTCTCGCTTGAACCCCTCTGACAGACTGTCTCATTCACCTCCACTCGCCTCTGACAGGCGCGCGGTGAGCTGGAACGGCTGCTCTCTTCTCCTCCACACTGCAGCGCTCCACGCTGCCCCACAACACAGCACCGGTCAGTCAGAAACTCCACTGCTGAGCCCTCTAAAGAGCCTCCCCTGCAGAGAGAGCTTTGTAATTAACACCTGGTTGGGAGGCAGGTAGAGCACCGCAGTACCTGCAGAGAGAGAGAGAGAGAGAGAGGGAGAGAGAGGAGGGGTAACGCTGGCTGAACCAAGCCCAAACCAGAGGGATTGTTGCCCTTTTTCAGGAGAATAATGAGCCGTATGGAAATTGCACACTCTGATAGTGCCACTCTCTGGATACACATTATGCTCGCACTGCAACTTTTGATTAAAAGTCCTGCTGAAAATAATGAAGAGGGTGAGATATTTCATCATTTGCGCAAGGGAGGGTAGTCAAAGTAAAAAAATTGCTCTTTCAAGTATTATAGCTTTTCAACAGCCAATGTGACGGTAAAGCAAAATAAGAAAGGAAGAGCTTTTCTGCTGAATCTTTAATAATAGGAGGTGAATGCCTATGGCAGTGTTGGGGATTTATCAGTGATAGCAAATGTGTCTCTCCTCTGTGTTTTCACTCCCCTGGCTCCTTAATGCATGACACATGTTTTCAAGCACACTTCTCCCCCGTCTTATGTCAAGCTCTCTCTCTCTCTCTCTCTCTCTCTCTCTCTCTCTCCGTTTTATAGTGATCGTAGTGCTGTTTGCTGCCCTGAGGAGGCAGAGGAAGAAGGAGCCTCTGATCATCTCCAAAGAGGATGTGAGAGACAACGTAGTCAGCTACAACGATGAAGGGGGCGGAGAGGAGGACACCCAGGCATTTGATATCGGCACGCTGCGCAATCCAGAGGTGATGGACGCTAACAAGCTGCGCAGGGACATCATCCCAGAGATGCTGTTTCCCTTTCGTAGGACATCTCCTATAAAGGATAACACAGACGTCAGAGACTTCATTAACGGGAGGCTCCATGAGAACGACTCAGACCCCACCGCGCCCCCCTATGACTCCCTGGCAACATATGCTTACGAGGGGAGCGGGTCGCTAGCCGAGTCCCTCAGCTCACTAGAGTCTGGAGCCACTGAAGGTGACCATGAGTACGATTACCTTAGCAACTGGGGACCGCCATTCAAAAAACTTGCAGATATGTATATAGGGAAGGACACAGAGAGAGAAACCTAGCTCAGTCACAGTACCTTATCATCAATAAGTCTCTCTCACTCCTGCCACCCATCGACTCGGATGGTAAAATAGAATCCAAGACTTGAACTACTGTATATCTCACTACTGATGACACTACTTGTGACATTTCTCACAATTTTACTGTTTTGGGTTATAATCAGTAAAGATGCCTTTGAATTTTAGGAATTTTGTGAACAATGGTGTGGACAATGTGTTTTGTAATTGAAGAGAGCGATAGTAGTCTTGTATACTATCAATGTTTATTGGGAAAACAATAAAATGAACAAAAATAGCTTTTCCTGCAAACTCCATTTGAAATAGATGTATGAACTGTTTTTAATGATGGACATTATATATACTATTTGCTATCTTTGTTTAACAAGCAATGTTCATGTGAATGGTTGGTGAGGTTTATTCGTCAAACTGTGGATTCATTTCATCATATAGGTGTAAAATGTAATTCGGACGTGTACGTTGTAGGATAAATGTCATACGCTGAATTCATGCTGTTTGAATGCCAAGTCATATTGTTTTATATTTATATTTTTATACTTATTTTATTAATAAAAATTCCCCAAAACATTTGTATTTGGTTTTATTCTTACTTAATGTAGCTGTAATAGCACAAATTATGAATGTAATTCCCCTGATCAAAGAAATGTGTTTAGTTATATCAAAGGTTTTGACTAACAGAGTAGTGGTGGTGGCAGTGGCAGTCATAATGACTGCACAAGACCACTTATGACAGTCCGTATATTACAAGCTGAAGAATGTAAACATAACTGGAGACATAACATAACTCGTCATTTTTGGAGACAAACGTTACCATTATGATTGCTAGAAAGAGTAAATCTGAGTGGTAGCTAACAAATGGTAAATACTGTATGTTCTGATTTGGCCCAAGGTTTACAAAGCTTGCATTTACAAAGCTTGGAATTTACTACCGTGCTGAATCCCTTCTGCCAGAAGTCACTGACGCCTGTCTCCAAAAATGACAAACGTCTCCAGTTGCATTTACATTCTGCAGTTTGTGATGTATGGACATTCATAGCATATTAGAATTAGAGTATAACTTCCATTATAGGATGATGTATCCTGCATTTATTTGGACTCTTCCAAGATACCTAAATGTCATTGTAAACACATGGAAGCACAGGATGCTCTGTGGTTAGTGGAAACCAAAAATTATTTAAATTCCCACAAACAAACAATGACTCTTAACTGTAGTTGACAAATGGATCAAAACTAGTTCCCTGGAATCTTCGTTGATAAGAATCTGAATCCTCCTGTAACAGTTTCACATATTACCCTTACACCCCAGACAGTATAGTATCTGTTCTTGAAAAACTTCTGTTTCATTAAACATTATCATCAAGCACCATCATTGAAGCTCCTTCCCTTTCTTACCATCTCAAGGGAATCTGATGATGATGATCTATTGTTTTTCGAAGCAGAATCTAAAACGCTTTAAGCTGCAAAAATGTTGGATGCGGACAAAAAGAGAGTTCAAGAGGAATCCAGAAACACACTAAGCTTGTTATCCCACCCCTGACTTGATTCTTCTTTATTATTACTCATAGACAAAAAGACCAGTGTATTTTTTAATATAACCTAAAAAAGTGTCAGCAGAGACCCTCAAGACCCTGCACACATGATTTGCCACTAGCCAAAACGATGTTGATTAGTGAAAGGAGCCATGAGGACATTTGGTTGCTCCAATGGCGAGATATCAACATGTTTTGTATCAGTCTATGTTGTAGTTTATTCTCAGGTGCAGGAATAAGCAACAGCAGGTGTGATCAATAAATAGGTTCATTACACACAGCCTATATACCCTAGAATTACATGGTTGCCTGGCGATGACACACTCCGTACTTCAATTTCTATTAACAGATAGAAAGAACATACAGACACAACAGAGAGATCATATACAGTTGTGGGCAGAACTTGTAAATAACTGTATGTCATGGCAGCCTTGAGTTTCCAATCATTTCTACAACTCTTATTTTTCTGTGATGGATTGATTGGAGCACATACTTCTTTGTCACAAAAAACATTCATGAAGTTTGGTTCTTTTATGAATTTATTATATGTCTTCTGAAAATGTGACAAAATCTGCTGGGTCAAAAATATACATACAGCACCTTGAATTATCAATTTTGGTGATGTAGAAAGTTCTGTCAATCAAATTTGCTTTGTGGCATGGCCTCTTAACTTCTTATGAGTGATTATGATTGACTACAGCTGGTGACTTATTTCAGCCCATTTAAATAGGGCTCGTTTGATACACTCATTACACTCAGCCAAAAACGCTACAATGGGAAAGTCTAAGGAGCTCAGCACGGATCTGAAAAAGCATTGACTTGAACAAGTCAGGAAAGTCACTTGGAGCCATTTCAGAGCAGCTACAGGTCCCAAGATCAACTGTGCAAACAATTGTTTGTAAGTATAAAATGCATGGCACAGTTGTGTCACTGCCACGATCAGGAAGAAAACGCAAGGTATCACCTGCTGCTGAGAGAAAATTGGTCAGGATGGTCAAGAGTCAACCAAGAACCACCAAAAGGTCTGCCATGAATTAGAAGCTGCTGGAACACAGGTGTCAGTGTCCACAGTCAAGCGTGTTTTACATCGCCATGGGCTGAGAGGCTGCCATGCAAGAAGGAAGCCGTTGCTCCAGAAGCGGCACCTTAAGGCTCGACTGAAGTTTGCTGCTGATCACATGGACAAAGAAAAGGCCTTCTGGAGGAAAGTTCTGTGGTCAGATGAAACAAAAATTGACCTATTTGGCCACAATAACCAGAAATATGTTTGGAGGAGAGAAGGTGAGGCCTTTCACCCCAAGAACACCATACCTACCGTCAAGCATGGTGGTGGTAGTATTATGCTCTGGGCCTGTTTTGCTGCCAGTGGAACTGGTGCTTTAACAGAAAGTAAATAGAATAATGAAGAAGGAGGATTACCTCCAAATTCTTCAGGAAAACCTAAAATTATCAGCCAGAAGGTTGGGTCTTGAACGTGGTTGGGTGTTCCAACAGGACAATGACCCCAAACACACATTGAATGTGGTAAAGGAATGGCTAAATCAGGCTAGAATTAAGGTCTTAGAATGGCCTTCACAAAGTCCTGAGAACATGTGGAGTGCGCTGAAGAAACAAGTCCGTGTTAGAAAGCCAACGAATTTAGTTGAACTGCACCAATTCTGTCAAGAAGAGTGGTCCTGAGGTGGAAGAAGGCAGTTTTAGCCATGTGTTTGACGTGAGGTTCAAATAGGAGGGTGGAATCCAGGATGATGCCGAGGTTACGGACCTGGCTTGATGTGGACATAGTGATGCCATCAATGTTGAGGGTGAAGTCTTGGGCAGAGTGGAAGAGGTACTTTAGGTCAACAAGTATGATTTCTGATTTGTTGCAGTTCAGTTTGAGGAAGTTGCATTGCATCCAGGACTTGATGTCAGCAAGACAGTTAGCAACGGTGGAGTGAGTGGCTGGAGTGATGGTGGTGGGGTTAGGGTTAGGGTTAGTGTCATTGGCATAGCAATGGAACTGGAGACCATGGATAATCTGTCCGAGAGGAAGCACAGAGATGCAGGCAGAGCGAGAGTCAGTGTTGATGGCCTTAAGGTTCCGGAACTTGATGGTGTGTTTATGCTTTGGGTCAGGAGTGGGGATGTCAACATCAAAGAGAATAGCTTAGTGGTCAGAGATAGTGAGGTCAGTGGCAGTCAGATTTCCAACGGTGATGGAAATGGAGTAAACCAGGTCGAGGATATGGCCACGGTTGTGAGTGGGAATTCAGTGGCTAATTTACAGCAGAATCAACAAAGATGTTGAAATCATCCAGAAGTATAATTGATGGTGATAGGGACAAGAGTTCAGTCAGGAATGTTTTTGGGGGGGGGGGGGCGGCAGACAAAAGCAACAATCGTAGAATTAGGCCCAGGTAGCTTGATGGCAAGGCATCCAAAAGATAGGGGAGCCTGGACAAGGCTTGTTTTTATGTCCCGACAATGGGAAATGACAGCAGCACAGAGAAGAACGACAGGGATGGTAGCAATAGGAAAGTCAGTGTTAAGTTGTTAGATATCCACTGTAGGCTTAGCCTTCTTTGACTTGCTTGGATATTTTGCCTGGGCAAAATGCACCTCCGGACGTGGTTTATCCATGTAAGCATAACTGGCATTGGGAGTTGTCTCATTCAGGAAAAAATATTCAGATGGTTTCTGACAGTTTTTGGTCAAACAGAGGGAATCAAGATGGTTGTCCATAATGAACTCACTGAGTATGGGACCCTTGTTGTTAATGGATCTGGTATTAAACAGTGCCATCCTCAGCTGTGATTGATTACTCAGCTATGATCGCTTATTGCAGGATGGTGTTGTGGGGAAGCAGAAGTGGCAGGACACAGTCTCTGGCTGTACCCAGGGTTTCTCACTTCAGCAGTTGTTACATGAAGGATGGCATCTCTGGAGGAATATGGCTTGATGGATTTCTGCCGTCCTGCTCTCTTTCCTCTGATGTTTTCCACCGTAGCAGGCCCAGGGTCTTGAGAAAGGCCATCAATTACACTGCTAGCTGGGTATCCACTACTTGTAGTAGTCCAGTTTATCCTTGAAGTTGACATTCTTTTTGAAGAATATTGTAGACAAAACAATAAAAGTTCAAAATGAAATTCAACAGAAAAGTATCAAAATACAGTGACATTAATGAGAGCTAAACGACCAGGCAGCCATTACGGCAAATGGCAAACATTGAATTTGGTTATGATTACACATGATGGTTATACTATAATCTTGGTTATAATGGTTATAATGTATAATCTTTAGTAATCTCAAAATTCCCTGCCACAGTATATTTTGATCATAAAGCTAATTTCACAAGAAACATGTTTCCCATAATGTACTGTATGCTTAAAAAGAGTAAAACAAGGGTTAGGGTTAGCAACCTTCTAACTTTCCATGTAGTTGTTAAACAGCGTAGAGCATTTTGGGAGAGTATGGATTACTCTTAAAGGGGCAATCTGGGTTAGGGTTAGCCCTAACTCTAAACCCAAACAAAAACAAAACAGTCACCACGCCACTTGTTTGGTAAACAGCTGAGGGATAGGGCCAGGGTCACTCATTTTTGACAAATTCTATACAATATCTATAAATGTAGATATTACATTACCTTAGTAGACATTAACCCCAATTCCCCAAAAGTATGATTAGGCCTATTTCTTTAATGAAAATTTGACATGATGAACCATAAGTAAGTAGGTTGTTAATATGATTTTATTCTAGCACCTGTGTACATTGCAGAGAGACATGAGAGGCAATAGGCTGGCAACAGGTAAGAAAATCATCTGGGAAAGTTGATCAATCAACAGCAAAATGTTCATACTACTGTACTATTAGCACATTCACTGCAAAATTCAACGATAGCGCATGTGACAATACTGTATTTTGAGGGGATAAACAGTTTATTGGGGGGGGGGGGGGGAGTTGGAGGGGCATTGCCCCCTGATGCCCCCTCTTCCAGCTGGCCCTGGATGGAGCTGGAAAAATGTTACCACTCTCAAATTCCTAGATGGTGCTATGGATGCAAGGACGTTACTAATATGTTAGCGGCTAAATTGCAGTGACTATCTCGGAATAGACATTTCGGTAATGGTCTGAGTATAAGCCACTGCCCTGGTAACAATTTATCCCACTTGCAACGAAGATGGGTTTGAGATTAGTTAAATCAAGTACTGTATGTTGCTGATCTATGTTGTAGATCTATTTCACATGCAGAAGGATCAAAGCTTGTAATGTGCCCTGTTTGTAGCCTAACAAGTGTTTTATGCCAAGCCGTGTACAGTAGCTGCATACTTAATTATCATTCCATGCGCACACATTCAATCAAGAAATATTCCTTTTGAAGTTGGAAATGTAATTTGAATGAAGTGCTTCCCATAGCCTTATAAAGGTGTAGCCTACAACATAAACCTGGGTTACTTTTCAGATGTCTTAACTTGGCATAACACAGTTCATTTAACAGGAATGGCTATCAATCAATTATTTCAAAAGGGACACCTGTAGATTTGTCAGCTTAATAAGACTTTTGTGAGTAGGTTTGGGAAATACATTGGTTGCTTGCTACAGTATTGTACGTGTCACACTTGTGTTCATAACAGCTTTTTTGTGTTTTCCCTGAGTTTGAATTTCAGCCTACTGTATGCTTATCAGAAACCTAATATAATATGTATAATCACTACATTTCAACAGTAGAAATGTGTATGAGTGCATTGCAAGAATTAAGATTTCAGAGATCACGGATGTCAGAGTCCTAATGAACTTACATGTATTGCGTGCAAGACAATACCATTCAATATTCAGCTACACATTGAATAATAGTCACTACAAATGAAAATATCACATAGCCTAAAATAACAAAGCATGTTGCCCAATATTGTCAAGGACGTGGAAATATTTAATAGCATATTGATGTACAGTAGTCTAGAAATACAGCATGTGTGCTATTGATTTCCTAGGCAAAATATGTAGCACTCCTGTAGACTATATCGGCGCGATCGTAAACCTTGAATTCCTTGGTCTAATTTGTTGCAGAAGTTAGGGGAACATATCCCTTCACCATAACACCTGAGTAAGACCCTGACATATTTTTTTTGTTGCAAGTGGGTTTAATCTTAAACCATCCATCTCTAGCTCTTATCTTCATTGCAAGTGGGATAAATTGTTACCAGGACAGTGGGTTATATTCAGGCTGTTACTGAAACGTATATTACAAGGAAGTTACCTCAATTTAGCCGCCAACATGCTAGTGACCTTACAAGTGACCTGATAGTTTTAACAATGTTTTGAAGCTATACAGTTGTTGTTATACAGTAAGTTATATTCTTCAATAATCAATGGCTATACGTATACTGTATCATGAATTTAAAAGTGTTTTTTTACAAATCCCAGATTGTCTTTGTCTTTTGTCAACATTCTGGGGAAGATCAAGCTGCATACAAGCTGATGGAGTTGGTACAGGTCTCAAAGAGATTGTAACCTTGATAAAGACATCATTGGATACTGTGATATAGATTATAGACAGGGTAGGCAGTTGCCTTAGTTGTTCTATAGAACACTTTATCTTAGCCTCTGTAAATTACAAATTAATAAGATATTATAGTGTCTCAATGGTATGTGGTTACATAGCAGCTCCAGAATATTCAGCTGATGTGGTACAGTACATTGTAAATCTAATATGGCAACATTGGAACTCTGGGAAAAGCTAAGTCACAACCACAATCTCAATTTATTGATAGCCACTCCGGGGCTATGTAAATCTGCTAGTGCTCTGCCAGCAGCAATATATCAGCAACATAGGCATGGCAAGGGGAGGTTCCACTTTTCATATGATCAATGGCTCTTGACTTTCCCTTTGTGGTCATATTTTCTCTCTTAGATTTTTGTAATCTTTTTTTTTTTGCCCAACCAATTTATTTCACTCCGACTATATATTATCTCAAAGCTTACTAACTCCCCACTTGTACAGTCCAAGCACAATTATGGATAATGTAGCTGTATGCATATTGGATCAGAGAGGAATCAAATCTAATCTATCCAGAACAGAGCACTCACATTAAAACATATAAATCATTGATGAACGAATATATCCGTCACTTATGGAACCACAGAATCAAAACTTTGAATATTACCTGTGGTATTTATTGGTCATGGATACTTTTGTAATATTATAATTTGTATTCTGACAGAAACCGTTGCTACATAGCATTGTTTCTCATATTCTTCATCCAAGGTTACGTTTTCTCATTTCATGCTAAAACTACTCCTCAAGCAACATTTTTATCAGAATTTATGACAAAGTACTGCCCAATGTTAAAATTATTCAATGCACATTTGATCCAGCTCCCTTTCTCGTTGAGTAAAGAAGTGGAGTCCAACCTCTTTTACATTACATTAATGACAGTACAGGCTAATCAGAGAAGATCGGAAGAATCCTTGCTTTTTATTATCCAGAAATCATGCACCTTTGCTGACTGCCACATTTATGTCATTCATACAGTATCAACATTGAGCAACAGTATAACATCTGAGTATAGGAGGACAGAGAGAACGACTGTGAGTCATCTGAGAGATTGGACCAATGTTACATGTCTCTCTGAATCATGGCTATGGACAGAGAGATGAGCCAAGGTTACTTACTACAAATAAATTAAATTGTCACTAGCAGTTACCTGCACACGTGTAATAAGTTGGAATATGAATCCCCAATGTCGTCCGAAGCCAAAAATGCTCCATTAATATTCAAAGCACCACATCAGTAAAATGTAAGATAGGCTAGGATTTAATATCAACACTAAGAAAACCATCCTCTTTGAGGTCAATGTATTCACCAAAACTTTTGGGGAGGTAATCTGATTATAAAGTTGACATATAATCAGCACAGAGACTCTACCAGTTGGTCACTTTTGTAGGGGGAAAATATTGATGCCCATGTGCATTTTCTAAAAGTTGCTGTAACAAATCATGTGGTTTATGATGCTTAGTGTCACTATTCATATGACTTAATGATCAATAGGTTCCAGTCATGTTTTGGTCAAATCTAATTTCACTATTGCTTTATTTGGATAGACCATCTTTTGATGCTCAACACACTTTACAAGATTCTTTACAACATTGACACTGAGTCACACAAAAGACTAGTAACATGACATATTCATGCTAGATACCAGTATTACACAGTACAAAATATAAATGATATTTATGATATTATGATAATCATCTAAAAAAGCAACTGTCAACTAGAATCATTCTATACTTTGTGACTGTTGCTGGAGTGAAACACAATAAAAGAGAAGCACTTCAAGGAAAGGTGGTAATCATTTAATCACAAAATTAAGTACGGTCTCACATGGTGTGTTCATCCAACTGCAATGACCCATGTGGTGCACTGATCTGTGAGGATGGATCGCTATCATCAGGGTCTCCACAGGGTCTCTAAGACACCACATAGGGAAAATCCTCAAATTGCTCACCCCAGTCACATGTGACAGTGTGATGAGTGCTTATATCCTGTCTGATGTTTTAAAAAAATAGAATAATACATGACGGATACCTTATTATGGTGGATTGATTCCAGATGGGCTCTCTCAGTGCACTTAATGTGCAAAGCAGCAGATGAGAATAGCTGATCTTTTCCTACACTTTCCGAGATGTGGAGCCCTTGGATGTTAAACATTACTTTGCGTTTGAGGCCATTGTGGACATTCTCATGACTTGATCCAATGTTTGGTCACACCATTATCTGTCGCTAGATCTCATCGTTAAAATGTTGTTGGAAGTGTGTGTGTGTGTGTACATGTTGGTGGGGTGTGATTCACAACATTGGTTTTGTAACCCCCATCGATTGACTCTGTGTGGCTTTGATGTTTCTCATCTCTTGAAATAATCACATCAGCAACTCTGTGAAATGGTTTTCCATTTCGTTGAGGTGGTGTAAGGTACTCTCAGATATGTTAGGGAACTAGGTATTACTACTGTATTACTCATATAGGCCCTCCCCTGTGTCGTCTCACAGCTTGTATATGGACAACTCTACCTGGCATAAATAATCCACTTCAACCAGTGGACGTGTCTACCTCAAAACGTTATTTTTGGGGGGATGTTATTGTACCCCCTGCGAAGTAGATGAGAGCAGGCTACATGTCATGATTCATTATACATGATGTTTTTTATGCATCAGGTTTGAGGGAAGAATGTTTTTAGAGAGGTTAGGCTAGCAATCAATAATGTAGGTGAAATATTGACATGTGGATGGGATGTGACAGGACAGGCGGAGCACCTGAGGCATGACTTGGTCCTGAGGGACAATGGGCTCTCTCTGTCACCCTGTGTCCCCCGCTTAGAGGTTGCAAACACACTTCAGTGTGGCTAAAAGGTAGGTGGTGCACCTGGCTGAGATGAATGATTATTCCAGTGAGTAATCATGGATGATGCCCCAGCGGACACCACTCATCCTTTACAATAAAGTAAAAAGCAACACATACATCTATTTCTAAACATATTAGGTTCTATGATTTCCCGTTATGGGATTCCCCTTGGTCGTTTGGTTGGTTGGTTCGTTTAGGAGGAGGCATTGCTTTTTTTTAAATTTATTTATTTATTTTTAACAAGGATCCAAGGAGCAGAGGCATCAGCTCCAGGTATCTAACAACTGATGGATATTCAATTCTCTTCTCGTTGCACTTAACTGTGCTTTTCAATTTTTTTGTCATTTGACCTGTGCATTTGCAGCAGGGATCTTGGTCCCTGAGCAAATTATTTTTCAAAGTTGGGCTGTATCTAGCTGCGTATGCATTCCTTCGGTTGGTCCCTAAAACTGTCCACTTGCTACATTTTAGGGGTATGGTGAAAATACTAAAACGTAGATACATTGCCTTTGCCTGAAGTTCCCCTTAAACTTGACAGTGCCTTCTCAGTGGTTTTCACTTCATAAAAGTCTTCCCATGACATAGCTAAGAGAATGTTCTAAGACCCAGCCTTGCACAATCAGGATGGAGATACTGAATATGTCCTGATGAAAAATATCCCCGCCGATCTACCCTGTCACCTTTTGGATTTTATGGTGCGTGAGAGATGAACTGAATCTCTGCCCAGCCACACTAGAGAGAAGACATGAAGCATCACTGGTTTATCAGCTGGGACTCTACATATATATGGATGACCGCAGGCCTGAGTATTTGCTCATGGAAGCAAGTTGAACTGCAACTTGATGCAAGATCAGACTTTAAATGCAACATATATTGTAAAGGCTTAATGAAGCCTATACAAATCCTTTATAAGGTCAACATAGATACCTCATATCAGTTATGAGCTAATTTCATGTTATATATATATGGTGGTATGACTGTATACACTCTAGTAATGCATTTTGCTGGCATCAATGAACTCATTACATCACATTCAGCTCCCCATTGAAGTTAGAGCCATTTGTTCACACTAAGGACTATTCATACCTCATTATACGTCTGCATGTTAGATTAAAACAATTACCAATCCATTTAGAGATTCTGCTAATATTGTGATAACCCTCTAAATTTCTACTACTCATTCAGACCCTAATTGAAAGCAGCAATTTCCAACACATTATCCCAATTATGAACAGGGATATATTATGATTTCCAGCATTTGGCACCATGCTAAATCCCTCTGAAATAACTGCATGAATCACACAATGTGAGAGTAGTGTGGTGTCATCTGTGACATCACTAACAGGGAAATAACCTAATCCTTTCAGGTAAACAGGCAATGCACTGTTCTTGTATCTGGCAGTGGTGGACGTGATGTGAACATTAAAACAGAAGACAGCCGTTTCCCTCAGGACTGAAAATTACTCCCAAGCACTGAGGGAACACATCAATGGTGAGGCATACTGTCTAGTTTGTTATAATTACAACCAAGGAAAGTTCTGAATAGGAGTCTTAATGACCAAACAAATGTTGCATATTTCAACTCCATCTGGGCAATTTTCTTGGGGAAATTGTAATTGCTGTTTTGAATGGTGAATGCTGTCTTTGTAGCACACAGCTCTCCATGGTGGAGTAATACGTATTCATCACATCTATGTAGGAAGTGCATGACAATCATGCCATTTCCAGCTAATGCTGATGGCACATTATTTTGATAGGGTGGATGCTACACTGTCAGTGTAGTTAAAAAAAGAGGGAGTAAGAAGTAAAGGAGGGAAAAGATGACTGGGAGGGAGATGCAAAGGGATGATTTATGTAATTTAGGTAATTGCAGTTTAAGTAGACCAAAGCTTGCTGTGTTGAAATTACGAAGAATCCCCAATGCCACACCTGCTGCTATCACACAGATCGAATAGCTAGTGCACATTATGGAGGCTGTGATACTTGAGAATGTATTGCATAGAAAACACAGTCTGACCCAAGGTACAGTATGTGTTTTGTTGGCCTATTTGAGTTGTGTACGTTAAAGTTAAGGTGTCACGTAGGTGTTAAAATGTAAATGTTACAGTTAAAGTCAGTGCATGAGCACACCATGGAAAAATTATTATTTGTTATGAGGTAATTTTAACAGAAATCCCATTTATTTTACAATATTTTTGCCTTAAGAGCAGCGTGCTGTAGGTGGGCTGAGACTGTAATACTCCTAGTTGCCCTGGTTCAGATGGCCTACATTCAGATTTTGTTGCACTGATACCAGGAAATGCAGTTTGATCACATACGAATGAACCGGTAATGAAGCATTTCTTGGTATTTTGCACCATCTCCTGGAAAAGAAAAGGAATTGTCAGTAGTTGGAGAATCATGAACAGTTTACAGTTTACAGTTTTTTAATCAATTAATTAAATGTATAAACCCATGGATATGACACAATTAGCCTGGGCCTAGGTACCTGATCCATAGAAATATGTAACAATCTCTATGACCTGACCAGTAATCTTTGTGTTCTTCTCTGTAACATTGGGTCTGGAAAGGTAGTGATGCTCAGTACACTATTTTCTCAAGTGAATTGATTGGTTGCACATGATCTCCATTCAATATCTAAATGTTTTGACTGCCTGCATTTACAGACCTCAATTCCAGCAGGAATAACATGCAACATGAATGACTCTTTGATGAACACTGTAACAGCATAGTATATTGCCAATAGAGGGCAGCAAAGATAATCGAAGAGACAAAGAGAAGAGATTATTACTGGACATACACTCAGGGAACACTTTATTAGGAACACTATACTAATATTGGGTAGCCCCTCCCTTTGCTCTCAAAAACAGCCTACATTTTTTATGGCATTGATTCCACAAGATGTTGGAAACATTCCTTTGAGATTCTGGTCCTTGATGACATGATTGCATCACGCAATTCCTGCAGATTTTTCAGGTGCACTTTCAAGCTGTGAATCTCCCGTTCTGGCACAATCCCAAAGGTGTTCTATTGGATTCAGTTCCAGTGACTGGGAAGGCCACTGAAGAACACTGAACTCATTGTCATGTTCATTAACCCTCCTATTATGTTCAAATAAAGTTACAACTTTGATGTTTCGGGTCAATTTGACCCGAGCAATGTAAACATGCAGAAAATGATTTTAACTGAAAGTCTTAACCAAGTTTAATCTCAGCAACTTTAGGCCTTCCTACTGACCATCTTTATAGCCCAGTAAATAATACATGACTGCCCCCAACCTCCCCTTATACATCAAGTATTGATTGTATATGACTATTACGAAATATGCAAATCACTGTACTCTCTCATTCATTGACCTAAAATGAAAAACAAATTATGTTTTGATGTTTGCAGGGCTTTATGTTGATATTAAATGCTCATTAAAGAGTTCAAATGCAGATTGTATGTCTTGTATATGACTGCTAGCATATCTGGTGGGGCCTGGAACCATTTTGATGACATTAGCTGCAGTCAGTCTACCCTGTCTTGTAACTGGGGATCTAGACCATAGGAGCTTTCCATTTTTGGATGTCATGTTAGTTCTTGGTGGTTGAGATATGACAAGGGGGTTTATTTGTGTTTGAGAAACTACAGGAGGGTCAGAATGTCCTATCTCACTGGCTTCATTCTCATCAGAGGAGGATGCCGCATAATCAGGGTCCTCCTCAACATTATCCTCTGTCTCAGACACATCCTCATCTATATCACTTCCATCCTGAAAGATCTGTGACAGAACCTCAGTTGCAGCAAATCTTTTCCTCTGTCTGGTGGTCATTTTCAAAATGTTTAGTTGAGGCACAAATGCAAAGAGAAATGGTTTAGAGGGCTGTGTGTGCAGCCCTGTGTGTGCAGCCCTTATTATAAGGTTGTCCCCATGTTGCATGAATTATCAAACTTCTCGCGGGAACTATGTTTGCCCCATCCTATATACTGCGAGAATTATCAGTGTTGTTGTGGGAACAATGTTTGCCCCACCCCACATACTGCGAGAATTATCAGAGTTCCCGCGGTTATATGTTTGCCCCACCCCCCATGCTGCGAGAATGATCAGAGTTGTTATGAGAACTGTCATAGTTGTTATGAGTCCTGTCAGATTTCTCGCGGGAAATTTGTCTTCCCTCTCTCATTACTTCTTGAATGATCAGAGATCTCGTGGGAACTGTTTTCTCCTCACAGACACACACACACACACACACACACGGATGGACACGCACACAGACAGACACACACACACACACACACACACACACAAGGAAGGACACACACACAGACACACACACACACACACACACACACACAAATGAACGTGTAGGTGCCCTCAGTATCATCCAACACAACAAAAACGAGATAGAAATCAGGGTTTTATAGAACAATAGTGCTAGGGGTCAAAATGACCCTAACACGACCGATGCGTACAAAATGTGTACAGGACATGTTTTTATTTTTTTTTGGTTAATTTCATGTTTGCCTTGTTTACCCCATAAAGTTAGGAAAAGTCATAAAAAATCTAGCTGAAAAAAGTATGTTAACCATGTTTTTAGAGACAGTAAACATTGAATTGGGTCAAATTGACCCCTAACATAATAGGAGGGTTAAACCAGTTTGAGACGGCTTTTGCTTTGTGACATGGTGCATTATCATGCTGGAAGTAGCCATTAGAAGATGGGTAAATTGTGGCCATGAAGGGATGCACATGGTCAGCAACAATACTCAAATAGGCTGTGGCATTCATGCAATGATTGATTGGTATTAACGGGCCCAAAGTGTGCCAAAAAAACATTCCCCACACCATTCCATCACCTCCATCATGAGAAGGTGTACAGGTGTTCCTAATAAAGTGTTCAGTGTAGCTTTGAAGCTAGCATTATCATATTTAGACACAGCTAACACTGATGGGTCTCAGATCCAGTTTCCTTCTTGTACGTAAAGCATGTACCACAGATGTGCCTTACTGTGTGGACTACAGTACATACATAAACTAATTCAGTCACTGGTATTATGCATGAAAGAATGCTTGTTTCCAGTGTCATAATGTGGTCACGTACCTATTCGAAAGCTGTATCAGCGTACTTTGACATAGGCTCCAATTAGTCTTGTATCTTGGATCACTGTGCCTGATACAGACTTGTCCTTGCACTCACCCCATTCACTGAGCACATAAAAGGGAGCCCTTTACAAACAAAAGACCTGAGAGAGCACTTCGCTCAGAGCCTGAGGGATAATGTCAACATCTATCTTGCCTCATCAAAACTAATATTTCCAGTGGTTCACATAACACTGTGTATATGTGTGCATGTGTGCGTGCATACCTGTGTGCATGCTTGTGTGTGTGTGTGTGTGTGTGGTGTGTGTAAGATCTGTGTGATAGGGTGATTAGCTCATAGAGAAATTTGATTCTGATTTTACCATCATTACTATTTCAACCAGACTATTGTCCCTTCTCTCACACTTAATCGAAAACGCTCTTAATGAGTCTGCATGGTTGTTCAATTCCAAGGTGATGTCTGCCAGTATTACAGATTACAAAATGTTCCTAACGTCCTCTAGAGATAATCCTTGTGATTGCACCTTCTGGCCACTCACATGCACAGTGTGTTCCAAAGGTCAGCTCTGATCATATCTATTACATTTGTTAAGCTTCATTCTCCTAAACGTATCCAAATAGGGCAATTCTGTGTTCAGACACAGGACATTCCACACAATGTCACTGTGATGCTGGCAGAGTGAGCTATCAATTAGATAGACAGTGAAAAAGGTGGACGATAAGCGGTCATATGCCCCTCAATTCTGCACCTTTCAAGGCCATCCTTGCAATTGAATTACGCCAGTGTTACCCTACAGTAACTCAAAATGGATAAGCTATAATGCCATTCACAAACCAGCCTGACACCTCTCTACCTGTGCTGTATAATTGTGCGGATGTCCATAGGTACTGTATCATGGTGCACTCCTCCTAACAGCCACAGTCTGAGACAGAATGGAGGGACGGAATGGGCAACACAAAGCACTGCAGCTTTACACAGGCAACTGGCCAGAGAGACAGAAGAGAGGGGCAGAAGAAATGGGAGTGGATTGAAACAGAAAGTGGTTATACGGGTAGTGGTGTATGTTGGAGCCAACAGAAAAGAGACGAGGGGTAGGATGCTGACAGAGTGAGTGATACGTTATGAGAGAGACAGAGACAGAGTGAGAGAGAGAGAGAGAGAGAGAGAGAGAGAGGTGCGTCTGCTGTGCAGAGTGAGCCAAGTATCCCTGGGCCATTAGCCGAGAGGCTAGTCATGGGGATAGTGTGCCAAGAGAATGCCATCCTGCCATCCTTCACAGCCAGATAAAAAGCTCTGCTGGTAACTCATAGTGCTGAGGGCCCATGACCCCAAGTGCTCTGTTCTGTGCGTCTGTGTGTGTGTGTGTGTGTGTGTGTGTGTGTGTGTGTGTGTGTGCGTGCGTGTGCATGTGCGTGTGTGTATGTGTGAGTTCATGTTTGTGTGATGTCTCTCAGTGTTAGGTCTTTAACCATACTGTATAATTTTGCCAGTGTGCCATTAATTTATGAGTCATTCCTACTGTAATACACAATCAAGCTATTCCGATATCCTATTTTATGCTGTTATCAGCAGCTACCTAAAAGCCCTAAAACTTTAAAGTTCGGAAAGTATGCAAGTACTGGGAATCATTACATCATGATCCTTTTGTAATTTGGATTAATACAAAGTAGCACAAAATTATAGGTATTGATACAAAATGAAAGCTTTTAATTACAAGTAATTACACCAATTACTGTACTGTAGTACCTTTGTCTAACACGTTGAGCAATTTTGTTTTTAAATGTAAAGGGTATAATTGAATGTCACTTCAACCATAGCTCTGAAATTGAAAAGAGGACAATGCAATTCAAAATATCTGCATTCTCTGCACAATGTCTAAAAGCTTTCTTCTAGTGAAAGTCTATGTTTAAATGACTTCACAGCGTTTCTATATCGGTATACAACCACTTACTGTAATGTAAACCATAGCTTCCATGCAATCATACAGTTTACCCTGATGACCACTTGGTGGCAGCCAGTGACAGACTTAAAAACAAAACTACTGATAGCACAATGCAGATGATCAATCTAAAACACTTCTTATACATCTGCTTTGCTGAAAAAAGCAAGCTTTGTTTTATTTTTATATTGTTTAAAGGACAATCTGGGGTTGGTACATCAATTGTTTGGACTTTTAAATAGTGATATATAGCCATTGATGCTTGAAGATTATAACTTATAAATGCCTCATGAGCTTAGTTCAACTGTCTAACATATAAGCTTGTTTGACTCAATTGTTTGGAAACAATGTAATTCTATAGCTTAAAAACATTGTTAAAACTATCATTTTGATCTCAGATAGTCAGTCCTTGCATCCATAGCTCTGTCTATGAATTTGAGAGTAAATATATTTCTTCAGCCCCATCCTTCAGCTGTTTCGCTAAGAAAGTGGCCGGGTGACTGCTGATTTGTTGTTTGAATCCCAGGTTACCGCTTTAACTTTTCATATTCTCAAATATATTCACTCATTACTAAAGCTTGTATTGATGTGTATATTCCCTACAAGGCACAGGCTCACATACTTATCTGTTTCACACCAATTAGCTTATGGCATTGGAAATACAATACCCTCAGATTTTCAAAAAAATTAAAATAGAGTAGGAAAACTTAGAGTTTGATCAATACTGATGTACTGCAGAACTCCCTTAAGTGGGTTAATATAATAACAGCATTAAGCCAGGTAACACATATTTTTAGGCCAGAACCAACCTTGATATTATCTCTCATAGAGGAACAGATACAGTAGAGGCATATTTCACAGGCCACTTATTCCAATGTTTCAGATTTTAAGGGTTTCAAATCACACTTCACACACCCTGACACATGATCCTCCTCAGCAACATAGTTGGATGTGAATTGGCCATAGAATAACCCAATACATTCAGTCGGTACAGCGTCACTCCAAAGAGGTCACGCCCCAGAGGTGACAACTGTAAAATCTGTCATATAAGCTAATTTATTTCAATACAGTTAGAGTTGCTAGTTCAGACAACATGGTCCGTGACTATTTCCAGAGGTTGGGCCTGGTGTAATGTGCCAGATATATAGAAAAGTTGGACAAATTTGGCCTCGAAACATGCCCTCTTCAGCTTGTCAGATTAAAGTTGCTATTGTTTTACAAACAATGAGGTGACATACCTAATTTATGTTTTCGTCAGACAAATTAGCTATTGTAGATTGACCGAGTTGTCTAGCTCTCTCCTAACTACCTGCAGCCACCGGGCTCATCTCTCTGGCTTCATGTGACGATTAGGAACAATACAAAATCCCAAATTCAGGTATTTTCGTTTGCTGGCTGTACAAAGTTCAACACAGCAATTTTTAGGCATGCAAGCCTATGGGAAAGGGGTTTCTGTCCCCTCTGGGAATGTTGGGGGGTTCAGGTCGTGGTGTAACAAAAGAAATACCCGGATGTACCGACTGTTGTATTTGTCAAAACCTCCTCTCATGTCAGAAACATTTTGCACATACTGTAATTCTTTAGTGTCTGAAGATGAAATGGTAATGCTGTCTAATCCAGATTTCACATTACACACGTAACCATATCCTTCCACAAAAGCTCAGTCTCCTACACTGCACGTAAGTTAGGGTTATTTCTCATTTTACAATCCATACTTCAAAAACTGTAGTTTTAAAATCTATTTTTCTATATACAAAAGAAAACGGATACACTATGAAAGTCATGTGCTGTGTAAGAACATGACCCCTGCTGCTCCATGGAGGGCAGAACGGATAGAGGACACTTGTCTGGTGTTTCATCTGAACCTCTCTGGCGGTTGATGGGTGCCAGCGAGGCTAGGCCTTGTCAATACAACTCATACGCTTCATATTTATAACCTTCTCTCTGTTTTACCCTAAGAGCCTATGATGCATTATTTATGCTGCCAAGACAATAGATTGAATTTTCAACTGATGCATTAGTAAGATATTGTCAATCCAACTAAATAGAACTACAAAAAACAACAACATACAATTCATTCACCAGCATCCATTCAGTCTGTGCTTCAATTAAAACCATGTATTAATTACTTAGACCATACACAGAATACAAAAAATAGTGGAATCTAAAGGTATGTCGCGTGACATTGTCTACATCGCTTGATTGGATTTTACTTCACTTACAGCACAAACCTCGATTTTCTCATTGTCGCGTGTCATGTTTAACATTAAAGGGCCATGCATATTTAATAACAAACACGGTAGACGTGTGGGGCCTTGGTATTGGCTAAGAGCTATCTTTAGCATGCGCCTCAGACAGCAGACAGGTTTGAGGAAAGTAATATGACCTTAATATGTCAGCCCAAAAGACCCCGACTGACTCAGAGACTGTCAATATTACATCAGGATCAGCACTTTTGAAGATGTAGCATAGAGCCTCCCAACCTGAATCTCAGAATAAGAATGAAGTGGGCTACCTTTTAAGTATGGATATTTGTTATCACTGTGTAGTGACTGAAATACTGCACTGCAGCCCTATTTTTGGCAAGAGAGGATATTTTATGTTAATGTTAAAAAGGAATGATGTGCAAATAATGTCAGACTTGACTTGGGTCATGCACTATCATGTCCCAGTTATTTTGGTGTATGCATGACAAGTTTGGCACAATTTTCATTGCAACTGTACTGTGTCCATACATTTGGGCTTTGACTTTGTTTCACTTTCAGGTTTATTTCTTTAACATGCCATATTGTGTCTCATAATGTAATCTGAGAATGATGCATCTATTCATGAAGGTGATACATATCCTAGCAGAGCAGCAGTGGT
Organism: Argentina silus; assembly: GCF_951799395.1. Lineage (NCBI taxonomy): Eukaryota > Metazoa > Chordata > Actinopteri > Argentiniformes > Argentinidae > Argentina > Argentina silus. Next base: position 8,888,734 of record NC_139655.1, on the reverse strand, counting down.
TTCATTTCAGACAAGATGGATACACGTGAACATATACTGTATGCATTTAAATGATCTGCAATGTGTCATTGTGTATGTCATTATGTTCTTATCATCCCATGGGGATTGTTTGAAGTAGATTCTTATCTGAAAGTGTTTCAGGAAAAATTATCCTGATAAACATGATGATCATGTGATTTGACTCTTATAAGTTCTTACCATTTCTAAAAAGTCTGCTTTTGCTACCTGCAAACTCATAAAGGTAAAGATATGTGTATCGTCCAATACTCTATTCATACACAGTATAATACAAAGGTCCTGATGAGGGTTGATTAAAACCACACATGTTGGTAGTTGTCTTGACACCTCCTATTCTACTGGATTTAAGTTGTTCTATATGCCGTGACATAAAAGCTTTTTAATAGCATCAGTATTCTGATGAAATGTGACTTAGTTAGCTAAGTTTATGCAAATATGTTTTGCTCTGAAGTTAATGTGTCTCTTTATCAAATTATGTCAATAGGGAGTTGCAGTATACAAAGTGGACTCTTGGTTCACTTGTTCTCTGGAAGAACACTTGGCTTCTAAAGTCAAAGATGCCTTCCTACTCAGTACTAAAACAAATAACATCTGTTCCTGTTAGCACCACCTTCACTGCAGCTGTGTTGATTCCCATAATCCACAGAGAATATGAATCTACACAAATAATTCGTCCAGAACGGCCATAACGGTTTAATCAACACATAAACGCTGTTGTTTGCACCCTATGTTTCTGTGTTCTGACACTTACGTCATAGATGTGTTTCACATCATGCAGTAAATGGCAGCTTTATAAGCTTTATTTATGTTTTGCTTAATACAGCCGAACAGGTGCTCTATGTAAAGTGTAAGAGAAGAGAACAGCACTGATGATGTAGTGTCTGATGTCAAGTCATACACAACATCGACAGTTGGGTATGTGCATGTCAGTGGTTGTGTCAGTGTGTACGTGCCTGCCGATGTGTGTGTGTGTGTGTATAATGCATGTGCATAAATGTGTGTGTGTGTGCATGTGGGTACATGTGCGCATGTACTTGATTCTGACCTTTATCAACTATCTTTGGGACATTTTGATTCTACAATTGCCTCATGGCAGAAATAGAGTTTTGTATTTAATGTGTCTCCCATGGCATGTGTAGGGATTATCAGATGCATTAGAATGATACTGAAGCTTTTTACTCAATCCAGCTGGGCTCTGATGAAGTGTGCTTAGCCTCAGACACTTCTGAACGTGCCTTTCTTGCTACACATACAAATGAAGTGGCCTTACAGCAAGTCATCTTCTGTGCAGAAAATTAATCAGCATATTACTGAATTATTGTAGTTGAGTTTTACTGTCAAAATATTGTTCCTCTTACACTAGGAACAGTGAGACACAATTGGCATACTGTATGTCATGAAAAATAATGTGCCATACACGCACAGTGTGTGTGTCATGGGGATATTGTGTTCTTCTGCCAACTCATTGAGAATTCAGCTGGTATTTGTGACGTACTTCCTTGGTCCAACAACGAGTCTGATCCCTGAGCTCCCACTAAATTGGACAATCAAGAGTGGTATTTGATGGCATTAAGACTTGAGATGATGGGAAGGACACTTCAGTTATAAACAGGATAATGGGGATGCTGCCTCTCACTTTGTGCCCAATGGAATGGGACTCAGTTAATTGTTCTTGCCATTAATTAGGCCATCCTATCAAGGGGAAAGTGGTTACTCTTCATAGAGGATATAGTATATTATTGCCCTAAGAAACAATCATCTGTATTCACAATACCCAGGTCTGTGTGAGTGCAGTGCCTCATTGACATGAAAGTGTAACCACACACAGAATACGCAAACGTAATTACAGAATATCAAACAACTTTGGTCAATAGAGTACCTTGTTTTTTTAAAATGTATTTCAAATATTTGAGGTCTGCTCGATTCAGCTTGCCTGGAGCCAATGGAATAATCCCTGAAATGCAAACCATCTACTGGGACAAAATACTGGGGCTATTGCTCTGACAGCTAGCTTAGCATAGTCATGCCGTCTAAACCCAACAGAGATGCGCGTACAGAATTTTGACTTACAGCTGCTAAAACGTGATAGCTCTGTCCCGCTTTGTCCTCTGCACTAGTGGTTTAGAGCACGCTTAAGTTTTTCCTTGAACTCAATTGCACTATTCACCAATTGTCGTCTCACTTTGCACTAGGGATCAGTTAAATTGTGTGTTAAATAGAAAAATAGAAGGTTTAGGCGACGCAAAGGCAGGAGAAACACACATTACTTTCGATACACATATTATTATGATATTGGAAATATGCATTGATTTCACCAATGTACAAATGCCGTGATTTTCTCTGTGAATGTTTTTTTATGATTATATGCATTGTGATGACATCATGAGTGCAAAGCATGCAAAAGAGAGCTCTCCATGCACAGATAAACAATGAACATTATGTCAAATCAGCCAAAAGTAAAAGGTGAGAACTGCACTCTATAAACTAAAACTGAAGCTCTACCTTCTGAAGCATTCTTCCTTTTGTATCATAGCTATGAGAATTACGTTTCATAATGGTGGTCCTCTGTGGCTCAGTTGGTAGAGCATGGTGCTAAAAACTTGTGGGTTTGATTCCCACTGGGACCATATATACTGAAATGTATGCACTCACTGCAATGTAAGTCGCTTTGGATAAAAGCGTCAGCTAAATGCATATATTATTATATTATATATAGCTCTGGAAAAAAAAAAGAGACCACTCCAAATTTTTCTTAAATCAGCATCTCTACATGTATGGCAGCCATTCCATTCCAGTGTCTGTTGAATTCCAATACAGGCACACCTCATTCTACTTAATGAGGTACTGATTAGGTGATCACCTGAACCAAATCTTATTTAATGAGGAAAAGTATAAAAACCACTGCTGTGGTCATCACTATCCTCTTGCAATAGGACCAGCTGAATGGCAAAAACAGTGCTAGTAGTACCTAGTCATCTTCTCTGATGAGTCCAATTTTCAGCTTTGCCCAACACCTGGTCGTCTAATGGTTAGATGGAGACCTGGAGAGACTTACAAGCCACAGTGTCTCGCACCTACTGTGAAATTTGGAGGATCGGTGATGATTCTGGGATGCTTCAGCAAGGCTGGAATCGGGCAGATTTGTCTTCGTGAAGGATGCATGAATCAAGCCACGTACAAAGTTGTCCTGGAAGAAAACTTGCTTCCTTCTGCTCTGACAATGTTCCCCAACTCTGAGGAATGGTTTTTCCAGCAGGACAATGCTCCATGCCACACAGCCAGGTCAATCAAAGTGTGGATGGAGGACCACCAGATCAAGACCCTGTCATGGCCAGCCCAATCTCCAGACCTGAACCCCATTGATAACCTCTGGAATGTGATCAAGAGGAAGATGGATGGTCAACAAGCCATCAAACAAAGCCGAGCTGCTTGACGTTTTGCGCCAGGAGTGGCATAAAGTCACCCAACAGCAATGTGAAATACTGGTGGAGAGCATGCCAAGACGCATGAAAGCTGTGATTGTAAATCAGGGTTATTCCACCAAATATTGATTTCTGAACTCTTCCTAAGTTAAAACATTAGTATTGTGTTGTTTAAAAATGAATATGAACTTGTTTTCTTTGCATTATTCGAGATCTGAAAACACTGCATCTTTTTTGTTATTTTGACCAGTATTCTGCAAATAAATGCCCTAAATGACAATATTTTTATTTGGAATTTGGGAGAAATGTTGTCAGTAGTTTATAGAATAATACAAAAATGTTCATTTTACTCAAACACATACCTGTAAGTAGTAAAACCAGAGAAACCGATAATTTTGCAGTGGTCTCTTAATTTTTTCCAGAGCTGTATATAATCTGACAAATAGGAAAAGTGCTTGAACGTCATGATGCAGGGCTGCTATTACTGTATGCATGCACTGTATTTTTTTTTTTTCCTGAAATTTAATTGACAGAACTGAACATGACTAAAATGTAATATTGGATTTGCTGAGCTGATGTGAGCGACTTCACTTCATAATAGGATTAACGCTTCAATTTGGAGGTGGATAGCACATTTCCCACATCAAGTGTGGAGTTCTACAGAGTGAGATAATGCTCATTCAGAGGTGCCTATGTGACGGGCAGACATGGCAATTATAATAATTAAAAGCTGCTGAAAGACTTCAGCTCCTTCATTTTGAATCTATTGATGTGCACACAAGTAGTCCCAAGTGAGCAGGCAAACACGGAGGACTAATTCCTTTATTATTATCAGGTACCAAAGGGTGATACTAAAGGTTTTTCTTCAAAGCCTACCTTAAAGTATTTAATTTGTTAGATAACAACATGTGCACAGGTGTGCTTGTGTGCCAACACGCACACACACACACACACACACACACACACACACACACACACACACACACGCACACACACACACACACACACACACACAGAAAAATACTTTGGGGGAATCAATCATATGCTGCAAGATAAACTGTTTCAGTGCTTGGTCCATAAAGGCTATGGATAGAGCAATGTGTACTGATATGGATGGCTCTGTTGTAGGGACCTACACATTACACAAGTTATTGTATGAGGCCAAACCCATAGCATTCATATTAGGGTCTGAAACTCAGATTGGCGTTGTGAATAACATATGAAATATTATGAAAAATTATGTAGCGTACAAAACATGTTGTAGTTTACTACAAAAGTAGACTGTAGACTATACAGATCTACTGCTATTTACAGTTGATTTCATCTAATGTCACGTAATCCACCTCATGGAGAGTATCTAGCTTGTTGATGTAGTGCTTATTTTTGCATTCAGGCACTATCATCAATCATATTGTATCCCCCCCCCCCCCAACATTGTTAGAAAGAATTGGCTTTCAAATGTGAAATATGTATTCAAAATTGGAGAAATGTTGTTTTGTTTAAGCATACTGTTTTAAACTGTTTAAAGGTATTTAATCAAGTATAGATGATCATAATTCACATTTCTATTCAATCTGCATGTTTAAAATTAATCAGTTATTTCTTCATGCCAAGTGAAGCAGTTATCAAATTAGTTCACAATGGATGAGCAGGTAACTTTTGATTTTAGCTCTGGCTGCCTGACACATTTGCAAGCCAGTTTGCCTCCAACTTTCCATCTTTTAATAATTCCAATTATCATTATTGTTTCTATAATAGAGGTAGTGGAGATCAGGAAAAGTGTACAGATTAACCTATTACTTTTCCAGCAACTAAACATGAGAAGGTAAATTATGGGATCATGCTGTTGTCGCTGTACTCTTCATGCTGTGCACTGTGACCCCATACCTACCTACTGCAGGTACCGTATCTAGGCAACAGCCTTGAGTTCTAAAACACAATGTTAGAAATGACACATTTGCCACTCTAAAGGTCCACTTATCACGGCATTCAATTATCCATACTCTCATGTGTTGGTGGTGGTGTTAGTCGGGAGATGTGACTAGCTGCTCATTAGAGTTCAATTGCTCTTATATCATTTGAGACTCCTGGAGTGGCCAGGATTAATGTTTTGCATCAATGACATGTACAGTACTGTACCAGAATAATCAGATTTATGTAACAGTGTACTGCAGGCTTATTCAGCTGGTTGCCCGTGTGTAACGTCTCGTCCTGTTTCTTAGTTTATGTTTCTCTTTGTTTCATGTTATTCATTTATTGTTTCCTGTTTATCTTTGTGTTACTCACATTGTCTCTCGTTTCAGACACTTCACCACCTGACCTTGTGTGTTTCCCATCTGTGTGATTGTCTACCCCGCCCTGATTGGCTTCACCCGTTCCTCATCATCCTTCCCTGTGTATCTAGTCTGTGTGTTGCCCTGTCTCTGTGCCAGTTCGTCTTTGTACCTTCGTGTCATACGTCCCAGCATTTCCTAGTGATAAGTATTCCTGGTTTTTGATCTCCGAGTGTGTTTTTGACTTTGCCTTTTTGCCTACCCCTTTTTGGATTATCTGCCTGCCTTTTTGAACTGCCTACCTGTGTACCAAACCCTGCTTTGCCTACCCCCTTCCTGGATTAACTGCCTTGTTGTCTCCGAGTCGTGCGTTTGAGTCCTTTGCCTGAGTACTCCTTCCATTATACCGTGGGGCCAGATCCAGCCCCACCCATCAATTTAGACTGGTCCTTTCATTAATTTTGAACATGAATAAACACCTGCAATACAATCCCTGCAAAAATAAATATTTGGTGCCAAAATATCAGATTAATTTCCTCCCATAGGAGAGGCATTTTTTAACTGCTATCCCACCCATTGATTCCACCCATTCAATACAAACAAGACACCAGTTTGCAACACAACGCTAGACTGATCTGAGGCAGGTGCTTCAGTCTGTGGGCTGTGCTAGTTTTTGGACAGAACATGTCAACGGAGAGCAATTCCCAAATATGAAAAGATTGGTATTGACCCAGCGGATGAGAATAAAGAGATACAAACTGGTATTGGAGAGAGCCCTGTCAACAACCACGCATGGGGGAGTAGCGAAGACTGAACCTTACCACCAGGTTAGTGTAAAATCCCCTACAAATGGCTAGGTCAACAGTGACTCTATGTTAGCTAGTTCTGAATGCATGCAAACGAGCCAGTGGCAACACGTGTAATGTGTCTGACACACAAACTCAAGTTGAATGTGAAGGAACTACGAGAGAAAGTAGTCAGATAGTGGTTCATAGTAATTACCTAGTGTCGGTTTATTACTAGCCAACCACTCTGTTGTTAGCCAGTAAGTGTAGCAAATGCTAGCAAGCCAGGCTAATAACAATGAAGTGGGGGAAGCAGGCTAACGGTTGTGTACCATTGGCTAGCTAGTCAAGATTTTCAATGCGCAACCAAGTGTTCACTTATGCGGAAAACACAAGTGGGCAAACTAGACTCTTTCTTTCACTTCTGTAGTAAAAGAGGGAAGCACCTCGTCGGTCATATGCACTACGAGAGTTCACCAACCAGCTAGCAACAAAACTCAAGAGAAAGTAGCTAGGCTAATGACTAATTCAATCTCTTCCAAACTAGAGAGCACTTCGCTTGGTAAGAGTGAAGCCTGAATCAGCAGGATTCCTGTGAGGAGCAATAATGCCCTGGGGAAAGCTGTGAACTTTCCAGTGAAACAGTTAAGCTAGGTAGCTAGGTTCTATCGGAACACTGCAGACGGTGAAAACGAGTGAAGAGTGAAAAGAATGAAATGGCCGCACATTGCAGTAGCCTTTATAGGCTGGCTTGGAGCGGGGTCAGCCATGTAAAGTACTCCTGGCCTGTTCCAGGCGTGATTGAATAGGGTTTCAGCAAATAGGGTATGTAGGGGTGCATTTCCTATCGTGAGATGTTGAACAGTCGACTGAAAGAGAACTAAACTGTTCTGCCAAATCAAAGAAGTTCAATTTCTTTCATTAGAAGGGAAAATGATGGTCTGAGAACTAGATCCTTTTGGTCTGACAACTGACTCTATTAGCTGAGAACTAAGGATGTCCTAAAATGGATGCCGTAAGTCACATGGTTTAAAGTCTAACAGCCTCAGTATCTAAATCTATCATCAGTAGTCATTAATCATGATCTGTCCTTGGTTTATGTATAACATTACATTGATAAACATATTACACAGGGGCTGCCAATATTATCAAACTCAAGAGGTAGAGCATTCTGCCAGGGATGCCTACTGTGGGAGTAAATCAATAACAATCAACTCAATAACAATAACAATAATAACAAAAATAGTTGATTCCGCATCTACACTCATTGGACACTTTATTAGAAACACCTGTACACCTTCTCATGGTGGAGGTGGTGTAATGGTGTGGGGAATGTTTTCTTGGCACACTTGGCCCATTAATACCAATCAATCACCGCTTGAATGCCACAGCCTAATTGAGTATTGTTGCTGACCACGTGCATCCCTTCATGGCCACAATTTACCCATCTTCTAATGACTACTTCCAGCATGATAATGCACCATGTCACAAAGCAAAAGTCGTCTCAAACTGGTTTCATCAACATGACAAAGAGTTCAGTGTTATTCAGTGGCCTTCCCAGTCGCACCTGAAAAATCTGCAGGAATTGCGTGATGCAATCATGTCTTCATGGACCAGAATCTCAAAGGAATGTTTCCAACATCTTGTAGAATCAATGCCGCGAAGAATTGAGGCTGTTTTGAGAGCAAAGGGAGGCCCTACCCAGTATTAGTATAGTGTTCCTAATAAAGTGTTCTTATACAAGTGAGTGTATATACCCATAAAAAAAACAATAAAAAAAACATGCACAACCTTGAAATTATCTGCAATGGAGAGTGATCAGTAAATGGAGTAGTGCAGTGCTGGGGTCAGAAGAAATAATAATAATAAAATCCTTTCTCCAGCACTGTGACTGCCAATGGCACTTGTTCTTATCAAAGGTTTTACATAGGGTGACTGATGTATATGTTGAATCACTAACTTTGGATAAAAGCGTCTGCTAAATGACTAATAAATTACAGTTGAATAGTGTTTGTATAATTTAGCTTGGTCTCAGTCACTGTTTTGCTGTGAAGTGTCATCCCCTCAGCGAAGGATACAATTGTGATTGACAGTGGTGGGACGCTGCTTCCCCTCTTACATCCTCTTATGTCTCACAGTGTTTTTACACTACACAGAGCAATCATTGATGGGAGGGGAGGGAGATGAGCAAGAGACTAGGAGATACACAAACTCACACTAACTGAGACATAGTATCAAGTTACATGTGACAGACTGCCAGGGTGCGCAGAACAGACTGAAAGGGCTCCAAAAGATCGCTGAAGGTCACACAATCAATCCCAAACTGTGCCAGTTCTTACCAGCAGCCCATCGTATAAACTCTGGCTTGTCCTCCAGCAGCATTGATTGAGGAGGATGTCTGAGGGAAGGGCATCTTTAATTGTACACAAAATAAAGCTCATAGGACTTTCCTCCACAACGTTGTTGGATGGGCAGGGATTAATTAAGTACATCTATAGCAAGCAACGCTGACCGTGGGGGACTCAGTGATTATCTGTGATGGGTCGAGGGCCACCCAGGGGGAAGATGCCTGCATGGCTGTTCAGCTGTCTAAATGGAGCTAGCTTTCCAAATGTAGATTTTTTTTCTCCTTGAGTTTGTTTGAATGAGAGCGAATAACTGTTTTAATTACAGCGAATAACTTTAAATAAAGAGAATAACTAGGCAATCCAGCTTGTGTTAGTGTGTGTGTGTGTATGTGTGTGTGTCCTCCAAAGCATGAAGTTGATGTCATGCCATGATGGTCTGTCAGTGGCTACAGCACAAAAGGACACCAGACACCACCCTGGGCTGCTAGTATAACAGCCTCCCTTCCATGGATCATAACATAATAAATCATTGGTTTCAATGGCTTTGATTCCATAGCTCGGCTGTCAATCTGATTTTCCTATTACACATGTCATTTCTCTCACTACACCACTGGAAATTGAGATGGCCATCAAACTGTTATACTACAGTCAAAACATAAGCCGTTGCAGATATATCTGCTCTGTGCTGTATAAATTGATGCTACTTTGACAAGCAATAGGATGCACTTCATTCTATCCTCTCATTTATTCCATATATTCTGGAAATCATCATCCCTGTTGCGAGAATCACATAATCTCACCTTTTTTCACCAAAAAGGCAGCATTGAAATTCTTCAGGACAGTGATTCTGGCCTGCATACCACCTCAAAGTCACATACAGTACCTTAACAAAACAGAAAAATGAGGGTGGTGTCCTATCAGTGGCATATGAGTTATGGCTGCGAGGCAGCCTATAGACAATCTGTCTCATGGAATAATATGTGTGTAAATGATAATGTTAAAGGTTATTGCTATGCTTCGCTGGCGACTCAAAATGCATTGCCTCTGTGGAACCTGGCTGATCATTAACTCAAGGTGTCAGGAGGCACACATTTGCTCAGTGGCATTCTCAGTAGCCAAAGGTTTGTAATGTTCCCTCTCTTGAGGAAAGTGTCCCTGTTGTATGATGTGTATCAAAGCAGATACGGTTTTAACCTTTGTATGACCTCATAGTTTGAAAAATGTCAAAATAGTTTTTCTATTCAAGTTTTCTTAAAAATAATTGACTACTACTCGGTGGACATTTAAATTGTTTAATAAAACATACTGTAATAGTGCCATGTGCTGGTTAGTGTCATAGAAATGCTACATTCTCTGGATCTATGGGTCCCTGACCTTCTACATGACAACTGCTTTGTTATATGTAAACTTAACAATATACAAGTAAACAACTATATAAATAAACAAGTATGAATGAATGAATGCTACTATTTGCCATGCCAATCACATGATGCCAAGGAATGTGTTATTTTTTTGCATATCCCCAAGACGGTATGCACACACATGCACATCCCTGGAGAGGTCAAAGCACAGAGTCAGCTGCATTCCAGCGTCCCTGGAGCAGTTGGGGGTTAAGTGCCTTGTTCAAGGACTCACTGGCAGTGGTAGGCATCTTAGATATACCTCAAGGCTACCTCCCACCCCCATGTACATGTATCTGTCATTGAGGGACAACAATATGAAGGAAGTAATTGTCACTGTATACAATGTGAAAAGGGTTGATATCCATACTGATGGAGGAGTCTTAACAATAACGTTGTTGCTACTCATACAGTACATCTACTGTATCCAACTGCTAATTGGAACATTAATGGACATCCAAAGCTGAGCTAATATATGAGAATGTATTTATCAACATCAAAGGGAAGGAGAAGAAGAACATGGCATAGGGAGCTGAGAAGTTGTAATTAAGAAACACAATGTTGCAGTCAAAGCGTGTTTTAAGCTTGACCTTACAGTGGTGATGAATGGTTGAAGTCTAGCTCATGACATATGAGCAGGGAGTCATGAATGTTACTGGCCAACTGCACGGTATGAGGTAATTAATCATAACATAGGCCCAGTCCATTTTTAATTAACAGCAAAATGTATGGTCTTGCTTGTCTTCAATACAAGGGATAAGGAGGAGCTCGAGCATGACATTACTATCAGTGTTGTACATTTAGATTGGCTTATTAGTGTGCTATGTGTCAACATAGTAAAATAACTACACTATTTCCAATGAAGCACAATTATACTTGACCAGTCAAAGATAACACAGCAAATGCACAACGTTTTGGTATATAACATCAAACATTTTGAAGGCATTAGCACAGTGTTCTTATCTATTTGTTTAGCGCCGTCCTTTGTTTTCAAATGGCTCATACGTCTACTTTGGTGGCATATGATCTATCCTCTTACAAAACCATTTCAGCAAAAGATGGGGCCCCTTTTAATGCATTGATTTATAGCTGTAGTGTTCCAGTTACCGGCTCTCTTTTCAAAGCGCAATACATCTCCACAGGTCAACCCATCACATCCATATAATCACTCATGTCATAGTATTCCGGTCCAGACGCAGAGTATTCCTGGAAGTACGGGGAGCATCCCAGCCGTGTTGTAGGTTAAGTTACAGAGCGGGGGATAATCGTATCAGGCATGGAGGTGTTTCAGACAGCCACTGTGACACCTGTCTCGTACAGAGCTGGCTCGGCAGCTGGAGGAACAGAAGGGCTTGATATGAAGAGAAAGTGGATGCTGCTCGGTTGGCTGACCCCAGAACCTGAGCCAAATTATTTACAATCAAAGCTGCATGTCATATCTGCTTAACATTCAGGGTAGGAGTTATTCGCTGCAATGGTGCTGAATGTCAATGCGAAAGACACTGTGGTGAGTTAGAGAGCAACCACTATAGTGTTATGACTTTCAGTGAAGAATATGAGAAGTAATGAGAGGTGGCAGATGCAGTGCTTATACTGAAGGACATTGTGACACCAAACTCTGACTGTGTAGTCAAGATACACCAAATGTTATTGTGTCGAATCATCTGGCAATGACACTGCATGTAATCACACACAGAGCACTTAATCATCTAGAACAGGGGTGGCCAACACGCGGCTCGCGAGCCGCATGCGGCTCTTTGCTCATTAATGTGCGGCTCTTCTTTTTAAAAATGATTTTCTATTTAAAAACATAAATAATAATAAAATTAAAATAAAAAATGGAATACACATTACATCTTACATTAACTTGTATTTGTCATATTTTTACTCATTTTAATTTGGGAGTTATACGTTTAAATCTGCATCCTACTGCCGAATGTGTGAATTAGTTGAGTAACGTTAACTTATTGCTGTAGCAGCGGAACCAATCCACTGAACTAGCGAACCAATCACATACCTTGAAATTGAAAAAAAAAGTGCTTCAGCGCGGGTTCATGATTTTGCTGGTGAGGTCTTTGCATGACATGTCTGAATTGTTTGGCTAGTAATCATCGTTCAAAATGGCAGGAAAAAGTGAAACCAAACGAAAATATGAAGAAGAACACCGAACGTTTTTAGAGGATTGGGAGAGTTTGTATTTTTTTGTTGAACGCAATGGAAAACCCTTCTGTCTAATATGCCAGACATCATTAGCCAATTTCGAGGCGTCAAATCTAAAAAGCCATTTCACCTCACTGCATGCTGCCATAGACCAGGAATTCCCAAAAAGTACAGCACTCCGCACGCAAAAGCTGAACATGTTGAAAGGTCAGTCCGAAAAACAAACGCAGTTGTTTCGCAAATTCGCCAAACACGCTGATATCGTTACAATGGCCAGCTATCAGGTCGCGTGGAACATTGCCCGTGCGAAAAAGCCATATAACGAAGGAGAGTTTGTAAAGAAATGCATCGGCGAAGTTGTTGCAATCTTATCCCCAGAAAATGAAAATATGAAAAAAATGGTTTCAGACATACAACTCTCTCGCCACACAGTTTTTTTTACATTTATAGGGGGGGGGGAACATTATAATTATGAAAAAGTTATTTAATTGCAAGGTGTGTGTGTGTGTGTGTGTGTGTGTGTGTGTGTGTGTGTGTGTGTGTGTATGCGTGCGCACTATGTGGCTCTTTGCAGTAGCCATGGCAATTTTTTTGGCTCATAGTCTCAGACTGGTTGGCCACCCCTGATCTAGAACGTACTAAATGCCACAAATACACTTCAGGCGTCAATGAAGACACATCAAATATCATGTGTACAAGACTGATGAAGATGCGATGAACAATTGGTACCCTATGACATCATTATATTCTTTCACTAAGTTACCATTTTCAAAATGCATCCATATATTCATAAGTAACCTCTTTTGGATGCAAACAAAGAGACTGCTATTCCCCAGTGCCCAGGCAGTATAGAACAATCAAGTCCTGGGATGACACACTGAGCAATGACCTCAGGGCTGTCAGCTGCCAGCCCGAGCTGGCACAGCTTAAATCAGAGGAACAGGAAGACAGGAAGTGGGGATTGGGTTCCACAGCAACTGAACCAGCCATCACTGGCCCTGTAACCACAGCAACCAACAAACTTTTTTGTGGAGGGCAAATTGTGCTCCATATGTTAATTTGTGAAATTGAAGAAAAGGAGTACATGAATGTTTCAATTTCGATTTGGATCTCTTTCATTTTGAAACAGACACACTCACTTTTCAGTCCCAAACTGTTATTTGTCTGCTGTACGGAATTGAAACACATTTAAAGTAAGGGTGTGGCTTTGCATTAATTAAATGAAGATGTATCCAAGATATGAGTGTCCAGAGGTGTAATGGAAAGTTTGCCAAGCAACAGACTGGAAGTAGTATCCCGATCCGCCATCATGACATATCTTCCACAAGATATTAAAAAAGTCAGTTCGATGCACTTACTGCCTCAACAATAACAATGCACATATTATGTCAGACTGAAACATAACAGCAACGTATAAGGTAAAAATAATCAAGAAAGAATATTGAAGGGAGGTTTAATTGTCCACCATGGGAGAAAGGTGATCATCATCATGAAAGTCGTCACAGAGATGTATCTTTTGTCTGCCTTGCAAGAGTGGTGGAGCTCTAAGGTTCATGGAAGGGACGTCCATATTTGAGGGAGGCAGCTGTCACCCAAGGGAAGTGGCACATCAAACAGAACTCACCTTTCATATCCCCCAAATCCACCATTTTATCCCTCTCCTCCCCCACCTTTTTTGGGGGTAGGGTAATGTAGGTATTGCCTGAAGTTTCAGTAAGCCTTCATCATGGTGGAGTTGTTTTTGATGTATTTTTTTCTGGTGAAAAAAATAACTTTTCTCCTTCTTTTGGGGTGGTTATTTATTTTTCTGTGGATAGTCATTTGCTGTTGGAAGGTAGGTCATAGATAAGCACTGCCTCTGCTCATTTCTAGGCCAAGCTACACCATCTTTTATAACATCTAGCCTGACATATTCTCTGAGCACACATTTCTCCAGGAACCATGCATATATTATTATAAAAACAAAATCTCTAGACACAGAACATCATCATAAGGTACCTTACGACTTCAAAAACTGTTGACTTACAAGTGTTTTTTTGTCACATTGTAACGTGACACTTTCTCTGGCATCATTTCAGTCTCACAATTAAAGCATGTAGAGGAGCTTGTTGATAATGTAAGATAATGTTTTGATTGTCGAGAGCACGTAGGATAATGTTGAGCGATAATATTGATAGAGCGTAGAGTTGAGCAGCCAGGGAAAAAGGTTGAGGATGCAGAGGACAACGAGCGAACATAGAGAGTTGAGCACTCAGAGAAATGTTGTGTGCCCCTTAAGTGGAGCGCAAGAAACCAAGTGTCTTTGTGCTTTGTATTGTCGGGATGACCCAAAAAGGTGGGGGGAAAGTATCATAGAGTGAACCTCGTGCTTTTTACTTGTTGTATTTGCTGTACTTTATAATTGATTTATCAAACTGAGTGTTACTTTAGTTTTACGTTTGCAGTGGTTAGCACTTAAGATTGATTACATTTGATTGGTTTGCAGTGATCTATTATGATTGACTTATTATGGACTTTTGCATGGACTGAGTTGATATCCTAGCTTTATGGACTATTGCATGTTGCCAGTGTTCTCTCTCCCTGGCTACCTCCCTCTCTCCTAGTTACACCAGCAAGGCCATTCGTTCCCGATCAGTCCTGCAGCCCTATAAAAAGAAAGGTGCAATTTACCTGTGGTTCTCTCTTCCTGGGTGTGAAAACCCGCCACAACACCGACACACCTCGTCCTCTGGCAGCCCGCAACAGCTCTGGTCCATTGGTTCCCGAAGTCAACGACTCACCTAGATTCTGATGGGCTTGTCTTCCTCTGTGTAAAGGGAAGTAAAAATAATATTACACAAAGTTGGGTTGAACATATTCCAATAGTGATTTTGATTGTGGCAGTGAGGATCCCTTGTGTTTCACTAACGGTCTTCCTGCGTCTTCCACTGACCAGACCGGGATGTGGGTGAGGAGTGATGGACCAGAGCAGATAACCTGTGATTAGCACATGATACGATAAGTGAAGGAACGTTGAAAAGCACTGTGTGTGCAAGAGGCAATTATCCCTGTTGGCAGATCTATTAGTAATTGGTGGCATCCCCTTGCTTGTTTTGTTTCCAGCACCTTCCGTAATACCTGGGTTGGAGAAACGCAAGTGGAGGATTCCCAAAGACCTGTGCAGCAGCAAGTGGAAAAACGATTGCCTCTCAAACTCAATAATTAAGAGGAATTAGTTTACTGGCCAGTAACATTTTAAATGTTTTAAACTAAATCTATATTTTAAAAATAACATTTATTTTTGTATTTACCTCTGCCTCTTTGTGTCTGTGCTAGTGTGGTCAGGGATCCTAGAACCTGCAAAAACAAATGTCGTAATTGGTACAAAACTGAGACATATGCTTCACACAGATTTTGTGTAGGCTCTGTTAATCAATGACTTGTTTCTACTTCAAAAGGAGCCAACATCATGCCAGACTTGAAGGACACAAGCCATGTTCGAGATTCAAGGAGCCATGAAGACAGCTCCCTAAAGGCTCAAAGACATACCTCATTGACTATGACTGATATGGCAGCTAAAAGGGCCAGTGCACTGTGTCCAGGCATACAGGAGGATCCACATTCTCCACAAAAACAACACACACACATGGTGGCATCATTAAAGCATTGGTATAATCATATTTGGCACATCTAAGAGTTGTTTTGCAATAGTCTAAAGTGGCTTCCTCTCCTCATCTGCCCTCCTCTATCTGCACTGAAAGCAGTATGGTAAAGCAGTAAAGATAAACTCTGGGATATGACATCATAGCAAAATGAGTGGGGCAACGCTGCCAGAGACGTTCAAAAATGGATATCTAACAGACTAAAGAATAGAGCTTGAATTGCTACAAGGTAATATAAAATCTATTTATCATGTAGGAAGAAGAAACGTTAATTATTTTTGTAGCCGTCCTCCACCTCTGTATCTGTCTGGCACCAGCACCTCAGACTGTGTATGTTTGGCACCTACGCTGTATGTAAAACAAGGAAAAACAAAGATAATACATTAATGTGCTCAACAGCCATCATCATGGGAAACCACCTCACGATGCGTTGTATCTAGAATGGGATTGAATACATGCATCTTGTCAAATAAATTATACTTTATAATTTGAGCTCACTGTCATGCAGCATTTTGAGCCAGTGCAGATTAAGCTAAATTGTGTACATTTTTGATTTTATGCATGTGACTTCTACCTCTCAGACCTGTCATCTTGTGAACAGTGCAACGAAAAAGATTAAAATGTAAAGCTCCCCACAATGCTGGAAACAAACCAACCTTGGTTGTGTCAAAAAATCAATGTATACCAATTACAAAGTAAAAGCAATAGATACATATTATTTCACACAATACCAGCCATACCCTTGTTTTCCCACTGGCAGTTAAGTAGTGGCAATGTTTTTAACAGGTCATACAGTAGATGGCGGGTGACGGTAAATAAGTAAGTATGCCTTTTTGAACCAGCTCACATGAGCCAGGATGGCACATAGGGCATGAGCCTATATCCTGTTAATACAGCGTGAGGCAGCTTCATGAATAAGTACACCCCCTGGACAGGATGCTAGTACCAAGACAGTGGGCATGGTTGAGACATTATTTACCTTACCATTTACTTTCTTTTGTCCTCTTCTCTGATAGGCCCGCACAGACGGCCAGACGGACGCTGTGATGAGTAGCTTACCTGGAGAGAGAGGGGGAAAGGTAGAGGAGAGAATGTAGCACATCTAGAAGCACATCAAATATGACATGATAGAACAT
This sequence comes from Argentina silus, assembly GCF_951799395.1. Classification (NCBI taxonomy): domain Eukaryota; kingdom Metazoa; phylum Chordata; class Actinopteri; order Argentiniformes; family Argentinidae; genus Argentina; species Argentina silus. Next base: position 8,871,551 of record NC_139655.1, on the reverse strand, counting down.
AATTGAAGCTCAATAACTGTGTTCACAGTAACCTTACTGTGCATTTCTCTGTTATCACACATATCACACATTAGATTGATGGGTTTATCACTCATCATGGTCTTGAGATGGCACAGGAACACGGGGGGGGGGGAATCTATCTGAAGCAAACAAAACAGACTCAGCTTACCTTAGGATAGTAGGGCGATGTAGAAATGACCAACCCATTGCATGCATAGGAGGAAACAGTGAAATGTGCCACTATGAGCTTACAATGAATTCAGTTTAAAACATGGCCAGACGTATTGCAATGTTATGTAATTCCTTTCCATGCCTTTTCCCAGAATACTGACCTCTCACCTGATCTTGTCTCCCGCTTCCCATCTCCTGTCAGATGTCTAGCTTGCCCTGCATCCAGCCAAATCATCTTGGCTGTGCCTCTCCTCTGAGGGGATATTGATGCAATCATAATCAATAACGATAGCCATCATACCTATCTAGCTAGATAACGCTGTCACTCCAATCTTGATTGTTAAAATTATTTGTGACAAAAGATAAACGTCATCTATGATCTACCCTCCTCCTGCTGATTAGCCTGATTAGCAGCAGTTAATTACACCATAGTGAAGGCTTATACTGTAGCTACATAAACTTCTCATCATTAATATCATGCATTGTCAGTAACTGGTTACTATTTCTATTGCAATGTCATTATGGGCGACATGATAATTGAGTGAGATGAAATCCGAATGAACGATTGATTAGAAATTGAAGGGTCCTTAACTTAACTGGAATTACTGAATCTAAATTACAGATATACAGTTCCCTGCGTAAGTAATGGGATTTTTTTCTTCTTTTGGCTCGACACTCCAAAAGTTTGGATTTTACAATTACTATAAGGTTAAAGTAGATAGATTTTCTCAGATCTCAGATTTTATTTGATGTATATATTGGTTTCACCATTCAGAATTTACAACACTTTTTATGCATAGTCCCCCTATTTTAGGGTACCCAAAAGTAATGGGACAACTGGCTTGACTGGTAAGTCAGGTATGCTCCGTCACAACTAATTTGTATGTCACTCAACAACCGTAGGATGACATCAAGTGACCTACAAAAAGAATGGTAAACGGCAGCTGGGGTGAAGTGCACGGCGAGGACGGTTCGAAACAGGCTCCTATGGGCAGGGCTGAAGTCGTGCAAAGCTAGAAGAAAGCCCTCCATCAACGAGAAACAAAGAAGAGCCAGGCTGAGGTTTGCAAAAGACCATAACGATTGGACCATAGAGGACTGGAGTAAGGTCATCTTCTCTGATGAGTCCAATTTTCAGCTTTGCCCAACACCTGGTCGTGATGATTTGGAGGTGCTTCAGCAAGGCTGGAATCGGGCAGATTTATCTTTGTGAAGGACGCATGAATCAAGCCATGTACAAAGTTGTCCTGGAAGAAAACTTGCTTCCTTCTGCTCTGACAATGTTCCCCCACTCTGAGGATAATGGACAATGTTCCATGCCACACAGCCAGTTCAATCAAGGTGTGGATGGAGGACCACCAGATCAAGACCCTGTCATGGCCAGCCCAATCTCCGGACCTGAACCCCATTGAAAACCTAAAAGTCACCCAAAGTCACCCATGTGAAAGACTGGTGGAGAGCATACCAAGACGCATGAAAGCTGTGATTGTAAATCAGGGTTATTCCACCAAATATTGATTTCTGAACTATTCCTAAGTTAAAACATTAGTATTATGTTGTTTAAAAATGAATATGAACTTGTTTTGTTTGCATTATTTGAGATCTGAAAACACTGCATCTTTTTTGTTATTATCTTTTTTGTTTTTGTTTGACCAGTTCTTTTTCTGCAAATAAATGCTCTTAAATGACAATATTTTTATTTGGGATTTGGGAGAAATGTTCTCAGTAGTTTATAGAATAAAACAAAAATGTTCATTTTACTCAAACACATACCTATAAATAGTAAAAGCAGAGTAACTGATAATTTTGCAATGGTCTCTTAATTTTTTCCAGAGCTGTAAATATATATTGGTGGACCTTAACAGAAATTAAACAATCCAAAACGCTTTCAACTGGCACTAGGCTGCATGGTTTTATGTATAAAAAAAAACAGAATTAGCTGGCTCCCTTTCTTACCTGAGAAGAAGCACCAACTGCTGGGATGTAAATATTTCAGGTGCTATGGGTCCCGCCTTCCATTTAGCTATCCAATCATTGGCATTGTAACAAAGAAGCAGTGCTAGTTCAACAAGGCTGCCAATCATATATGTCATTATAGATTTGCGAGCACACAGAGATCATATCCAGTGAGCGCTGGTATATTTCGAGCTGGTGCAGGCAAGTAACCGTGAGCAGGGCGACAAACGCTCAACTCTCTCTATGCTCGCTCTGTGTCCTCTACTTTTTTCCCTGAGCATTGAATGATGCCCCCCTGTCTGCTCAAGGGTACTTTACTGTTGATGGCAGATATAACTGACACCTATTATTGTGAAGTTATCACGAATGAGGGAGTTTTCTCCAATTGGGACGGTGAGATGCCATTTCAGCCATCAATAGGGTCACTACAATTCACAGCTTACATCGTTGAGCAATGGCCACTTCTCTGTATCAACTTTGACTACTGTTGTTTAAATGGATGCTTCATTATATAATTGGATTCAATTATCATTATAGTCACACACATACAAATACACACAGGGTTAGTTGATGCATCATTGTCTCATTATTCACACCTTTGTTGAACAATAATTATACATAACAATATTGGTGATAAATGTAATTGTTTGTCTCTGTTTACCCCATTGTGTGCTTTCAACCACCATTGACAATAACAACAAAATATTGTATTAGATTAGATTATTCATCATTTCCTATGATTCCCCAGACAACTAGGAAACACATTTTACTGTTGGCTATGGGGAAGAGGGTATTCTAATGAGTTGCAAACCTTGGAGAGTTAAGAGCTATGTCTTATCTCCATTCACACCTGGTTGACTCGGCGTCAAACTCTTTCATTCTCACTGACGGCTATTTATGGGTTTTTTCCAAAGCTGAACTCGGTATGCTGAGAATGCTGCTGTTCATCTGGCAACATGCATCAGAAAATAATTTGCTCTCCCTCTTTTGGTGATTTCATTAATTAATAACCTGTTTGCTTAGTTCTCTTTCAGTTGACTCGGTTCAACCCCTCACAATGGGACACATACTCTGTACCTATTAGCTGAAAACCCTATTTAATCATGCCTGTACTGGCTGAGGACACTTGCAGGCACATAGCCCGGCCTACTGCCCAGCCTCATGCAATGCACTCTCAATTATTCTTTCCACCCTTCACTCACTGACTGTCTGAAGCTTACCGCTGTGTGTTCTCATCGCTAGCTACAACTTACCTTAACTGTTCCATTGAGAATCTTAGGTTTCTCCAGGGTTGTTAGGTTGTCTATACTTGAACCCGGCGGTCTCATCTCGACAATCACTTTTTGGTAAGAATTTGGTCAGCCAAGTTCGACAGTTAGAAAGCTAACACAGGAAGGTCGAGAGCTAGCTTGGTGCTCATAATTCTTCAGAATTATTTGAACTCGCTAGCTCAACATGAATTCCTGAAGTTATCTTATAGATCCAGTGTGTTGGCAACGGCTATCACTTGGAAGGTGAGCTAGTTTTGTGTGCTTGTGGTTCATAGATCATTTGAGCTCCTAGCTAGTTCTCTGAATTACCTAATAGGAAAAATGTGTGCCCTGTTCACAGTTAGGTTGGCTAGTTGGGTGCTCATAGTTCTGAACTATTGAGCTCTTACTAGTTCAACGTGATTCCTAGCAAGTTACCAAGGATGGTCGGCTAGTTTTGGTGCTCATCATTCTTTGAATGACTTGAGATTGTGGCTAATTTCACAATTACTAGCTCATTTGCCTTGCGAGAGCAGAGCTAGAACCCTCTTGTTAGTTACAGCTAACTTCTGTGCAAGATAGCCACAATGCCTATTGTGCTTCAGGAAACTAGCATGCTAGCTATCTTCCACCATTTTAGTAAAACATAACTGCTGCACTGTGTTGGTGTGTGGGCTAGTGCCCCTATCTCTCAGGGGAGACTCATTTTGGTTGTTGCCCCTCTCTACGACGTAGTGTGTATTGACTTAACCCTAACCCTAACCCTTAACTCCACTGTGTTTGTCTCCGCAGAAAACATGGCTCCGGGTTCCACCCAAGCTGATAAATGCAGGTCCAACAAGGCAACTTCCACGGAAGCTGCCCCAACGGATGCTGATGTACTGTGCAGCCAGTCTGTGGGTTCACAGGGTCTCCCATTCCTGATCGCACCCTGGCTGGGGAGCAATCACTCAGGTTGCGGTAGCACGTCACCCTACACATTAGGCATGACTATACATGACCCCATAAACCCAATATGTACGTCTCAGCTGGGACAGGCTGGCACCTCACTTGCACCTAGCGAACAAATCAGAGGTAAATAGAGTTCCTGCAAAAACAGCAGAACTGTCCCAAGCGCTGGGCCAATTATTCCACCCTCGACCCGAGCTGATGGACTTATGGATTTGGCCATCAAGAGGTCCAACTTTGACTCAGAAGGCCTTCCTCCAAATGTGATTTCCACTATTCAGAGTGCTAGAGCTCCCTCCACCAGGGGTCTTTGAGGTGATTTTAGGTGTGGTGTGAGAACCCTTCCCTTTCAGAACCCTCTCGCTGCGATACTCTCCTTCTTACATGACCTGCTCGATAAGGGCAAAGCCTTAAACGGTTAAAGTCTACCTGGCTGCCATTTTGGCGTGTTAAGTAGGTATCGGATGTGCACCCCCTTATCTGTCATTTTATGAAGGGAGCGAATCATCTTTGTCCAGTCATGGCCAGTGTCCCCTCTGTGGGACCTGTCTCTGGTTCTTGAGGTGCTCACTAGTGACTGCTTCCAACCTCTGCAGACTGTTGACATCATGTTGTCTTATAAGACTGCTTTATTGCTTGCGTTGGCCACGGCCAAGCTTGTGAGTGACTATTGTGTGCTTTCGGTCCATCCTACCTGTACTCAGTTTGCCCCTGACAACATTAAGGTTACGTTACGTCCTAATGCAGCGTTCGTTCAAAGTCATCTCCATGGTGTACCGCAGTCACCACTCCCTTTCCATTTCCCTCGAGCAGGAGTGTATGAACATCCTCTGTCCACACACACTGCACATTTACATGGCCAGGACAGTGTTGTTCAAAGTTTGTGATCAATTGATTGTCTGCTTTGCAAACCTGGCCAAGGGAAGAGCACACAGTGCCTCTCCCTTTGGATTGTAGGGCCCATTGTTGAAGCTTACGATTCTTGTCGATTGCAGCCCCCTCTGTGTGTCTGAGTGCACTGGGTGTCGTGGGCCCTGTTCAAGGGTGTCTATGTTTCGAAGATATGTGCTGTAGCCAGCTGGGCTTCTCCTCATACCTTTTACAACCTGGACCTGACGCGCCCTCTGTGGCGCACACTGTCCTGAATGACTGTGTGATGTAGACGGGGTACATCTTTGTATCCATACGGGTTTCTGTTCGGACCAGCCAATCGGGGTATGTTGCAAGGGTACCATAGTCGACTGAAAGAGAACTAGAGGTTATTAATGTAAATCACGTTCTCTGAAGGAGATGAGGGAGACCCCTCACCTCGTTGCTGCTTTCACGCTGAGCTCATGAAAAGTGCTTGCCTGCAAGCGTCCTCAGCCTGTACAGGCTTGTCCAATAGTGAGGGGTGAGGGGTCCCTCATCTCTTTCAGAGAACCTGGGCTATATTCATAACCTCTAGTTTTACATCTTCAAACCCTTGCACAAGTAAAACTTCACAATAAACATACCAGGTTTGGTCTAAACAGATGTATCAGTCATGCACATTTTAGTAAGTGAAAACATATTGTATTATACTTCAACAATATCCTTAATGTAAACCATGTATCCACTATGTACTGTAGGCAGAGCAGTTGTATTACTGTACCTCACCAAATAGTGCAGAAATTCCAGGGCATTAGATGTAATGATGGGCTGAAACTTCCTTGCTGTGCAGACAGCATTTGTTAGGGAGGTGCAGAGATGTCTGGAGCTGGGGAACAGCTGGCCCTGCTCACTTTGATGGGGAGATTGCCAAATGTGATTAAACCAATTCCAAAAAGAGCCTTTTGCAACATAAATCTAGTAAATACCAGTATCAAGATTATTTTTCATTGGTTGAAATTGCTATATTCCAAGGGGATAGGTGTTGACATAATAGAACAGTGATTTTTCATTGGGGAGGTCATATGAAGTCTGGTCCCCAACTATGTCTACATTTTGCCTTTGCAATGATACTAAAACAGAATCTACAGATTAATCTGATGTGGAAATTAGATATTTAAAAAAAATGTCTAGACAAGGAACCCAAAGTGGTGCCTAAACACTGAGTGAAATTACTAGGGTACTTCACAAGTTAACAATGAAATCATAGCCTCCAAATTAAATGTGCAAATTGCCATTCCCATAGATTAAGCATGCCAAATGCCCAACTTCCTTGGTACAACACTCTTGTTTACTTGACTGCATGTCACTCACTCTAGCTGTAACTTGTTGTCCTTGGTCTGATATATATCTATATATATATATCTATATATAGATAGATATATATCGAAATCCAGGGAAAAAAAGTTCACTAAAGCATTAGGCCTAGTTCATTCATCTAATCATTATTCAATTAATATGTACAGCACTAGTAAGAAAAAACGTGTGCAATGTGATTATGTTAGTCATTGCCATTGTGATCATTTCAAAGTGGAAGGTTGTGGTTTTTAAACTTTTTATAAAATAAACCATTCACCCATGTCATGTTGAAATGCCAGATGTTATTAACTGTGATTAAAATTATACACTATTGCCATCCATGGATAAACACAATTGCCACTGCCACAATTACCCTAAAACTTCTGTACTTTGTACTGTAGAAAGTTGCTTTTATGAGAAGCACATAGGAGAGGACACATACAATTGTGTGCAGCATGAAAGTACATGCTCACGGCTCAAATACTTTCCACAAAGAGATCTCTGGAGAACAAGCCTCTCATCAGCATGGTAAAGAAAATAAGTTATCCAACTGACGTCTTTCACATATCCATTCAAGCTGGCCAGTGTGCTGCAGTGGGACAATTGATTTGGGTTTCGCCATTGCTGGATGCAAAATCTAGCCATTAGGGTAAACCACTATTCATTCTGTGGAACATATGAAAGTGGCTGTTGGAGTTCATTAGCATAATATGGGTCCTCATCATGCATCAATCTGAACCCATTAACGCCCCCCTCCCCTGTCCCTCCCTGCCCACCTCCCCTTAGAGGGCCAACAGTAAAGTGACCGTCTGTGAGGATGAATATGGCTGCTTCGTTCATCCAGTTAAAAACTGTAATGTTATGGCAGATGGTAGGGAGGGGAGAGGTACATGACCCATCAGACTGATGGAATTGAACAAACACACACACACACACACACACACACACACACAGAGCAGCCTACATAGGCCACCAAACAGGATCAAGGAATTCAGCTCTGGCTTTTGCGTTATTTGATTACATAGATTAGATCTGTTAATTCATCTGTGCAGTCTCATGCCATATAAATTGCATTCATATCACATTGAAACATGGTATGGCATCGAGGCCTAGAGACACAATTGAACAGATGAAATTCAATAATGCAGTTTAAGGGCTTTGGAGGGATCTAATTTCATGCTAGGTCACTCATGAAATTATCGCTTAATATATTGTAATTTCATATGTATATGATATTAATATATATACAATTATTATATTGGTTGCATCAAGAATGGATACATATTCAGTTCACACGTAAGAACCACAAAGGCTATTACAATACTATTATTTGTACTACCACCAGTACAACACAACACGGATCAAAGGACTACAAAATAGAGAGAATAGAATATTGACTCGCTTCTATATTCAAATTGGACAGCAAAGAGAGTCATTTTAAGGCTATAAAACAGCAGTAATTAAACTGCAGCATGATTGCACAGCCAGATTGCTAATGCCCAATATGGACACTGTGGTAACACCCATCTCATCAGCTATGTATGCCAGAGGCTCGCTAATGACCACAGAGAATCAGGACACTGTGATAACATCTCATTTGAAAAACAAAGATATAGAGAGAAAAGGGAGGGATCCCAGCAAAGAATGGAGTGAGGCCACCAATAAGTTATAATATAATTAACTCGATTTGACCGCTCAGAAAGTCATATTTACATTGCAAACCTTATTTGAATGTTAATAAGCCACAAGAAAAAAAGATGAGATTTGATTTTGAATCTCAGATATTAAGGATACAACAGCACAAAAGATGCAAAATTACATTTTACATTTTTTCTTTTATATTTTTGACATTTAGCAGACACCTTTATCCAAAGTAACTTACAACAAATACATTTGTCTAAGTAAGTGAATCATCCATACATCAGTCATCATAAGAAAAACAAATCTATGCTAGGACCAGGGGCTATTGGCAGTCACAATGCTAGAAGAAGGAATTACATTTATTTATTTATTTTTATTTACAGTAGAGTAACTGTACGTGGGGGTAGTGGGGATGAGGAGGTCTTTAGGAGGGATAGAGAAGGTGTTGCCTGAAGAGATGGGTCTTCAGTCTAAAGCCGTGACCGAGTAGCGTGACTGCTGCGTCCACGTAGAGGGGGGGCGGTAGGCGGCCAGCCAAGGTGGAAGAGTGGAGTGATCGGGCAGGGGTTTGGAGGCTGACCATTGCTTGCAAGTAGGGAGGGGCTGTTCCCTTTGCCGCCTGGTATGCGAGCACCAGGGTCTTGAATCTGATGCGAGCTGCTACCGGGAGCCAGTGAAGGGTGCGAAGGAGGGGGGTGACATGGGAGAATTTGGGGAGATTGAACACCAGACAGGTGGCAGCATTCTGGATGAGCTGCAGCGGTCTGATGGCGGAGGCAGGGAGCCAGGCCATGAGCATGCGTTGCAGTAGTCAAGGCGGGAGATCGCAAATGTCTGGACCAAGAGTTGTGCTGCTTCTCTCGTGAGGAATGGACGTATCCTTCTGATGTTGTAGAGGATCACCCCAAGATTCTTGGCTGTCTGGGAGGAGGTCACAGTAGAGTTCTCTACTGTGCTGGAGAGAAGTATCAGGTTGTTTACTATGTTGAATGCAGCAGACAGGTCCAGAAGAAAGAGGAGAGGGAGGAAGCTCGAGCAGAGTGAAGGGCCTCCGTGACAGCAAGCAGAGTAGTCTCAGTAGAGTGCCCAGCCTTAAAGCCGGATTGGTGAGGTTCAAGGAGGTTGTTCTGAAGGAGATAGTGAGACAGTTGGTTAGTGACAGCACCTTCAAGGGTTTTAGATAAGAAGGAGAGAAGGGATACCTGTCTGTAGTTATGGACAGCAGACGGATCAAGAGTTGGTTTCTTGAGAAGAGGCTTGACTCTGGCTGTCTTAAAGGCAGCTGGAGCAGATCCTGTGGATAGAGAGGAATTGATTATGGTGGTAAGGAACTGAAGGAGGTCTTTGGAAATGGATTGGAGAAAGGGGGGGGGGACAGGATCAAGGGGGCAGGTGGTTGCCCGCTTGGATGTGACCAGTTTTAGAATATCATCAGGGGAGAGGGGGGAAAGAGCTGATAAACCAGAGACCGAGTGTAGAGCAGAGGGTTTGGGAGGAGTGGTAGCAGTGTTGGCGAGAGGTAGAGAGAAAGAGCTGCTAATGTCATCAACCTTCTTTTCAAAGTAGGTGACAAAGTCATCTGCAGACAGGAAGGAGGGAGGTGGGTTGAGGAGTGAGCGAAAATGTGGGGAACAGTTTCCTTGGGTCAGAGGCAGAGGATTGAATTTTGGAATGGTAGTAAGAAGCTTTAGCAGCTGATGCAGAGGAGGTGTAGTTGAGGAGGAGAGAGAGATAAGGTTTTAGGTCATCAGGGAGGCTGTTTTTTCTCCATTTCCTCTTAGCTGCCCTGCCATACTCTACGAGCTTGCAGGGATTCAGACAGCCAAGGAGCGCGTGGAGAGGATCGTGCTGGCCTTGAGGTCAGTGGACAGAGAGAGTCGAAGGATGAGGAAAGAGCTGACAGAGGGTGGAGGAGGCTGCATCAGTGGATAGAAGGGAGAAGGATACAACAGAGAGTAGGGAGGATAAGACAGAGGAAGAGAGTATGCAAGTTGCAACGAGAGGATACAATGTGGATAGAATCTGACTGGGAAGGGGTGGATTTGAGTGAAAGGGAGAAGGATACAAAATGATGATCAGAAACTGGAAGAGGGGTAACAGTAAGGTTGGAGGTATGGGAGGATCTGGTGAAGACAAGGTCGAGCTGATTGCCTGCCTTATGAGTCGGAGGAGAGTGGGACAGGGTAACGGCGAAGGAGGAGAGAAGATCAAGTACTCCAGACGAGTGGAGCTTCTCTGACTGGATGTTGAAGTCACCCAGTAGTAAGAGCAGTGTGCCGTCCTCAGGGAAGCAGCTGAGAAGGACATCCATCTCTTCTAAGAAGTTGCCAAGCTTACCTGGGAGACGATAGATAACAACAATGTGAAGTTTGACAGGGGAGGTGACAGAAACAGCATGGAATTCAAAGGTGGATATGGACAGGTGTGACAAGGGAAGGACATTATGTGACAACTTAGGTGAAATGAGGAGTCCTGTGCCACCCCCTCGATGAGAGAGAGGATTGCTGTAGTAGCTGTGTTTTCCGGAGTAATCCATGTCTCTGTGAGAGCAAGGAAGAGGAGGGACATGAAGCAGGAGTAAGCGATAGCCTCTGCTAAGTGACAGCCTCTGCTTTCCGGACCGCTGACTGGCAGTTCCAAAGTCCTCCTGCAACAGTGAGGTTGTGGTCAGTTGAGCATGGTGGGTATATTAGATTTGAAGGGTTGCAAGGGGAGGTGTAGTGTCTATGTGTCCTCCTGAGGGATGAAATAACAGGAATCAGGAGAAAGCACATTTTGATATTTGCCGGTATAGAGATAGAGGGTTTGTGGGCAATACAAGATGTAGGTAGCGCTAGTGAAAAAATAATGAAATAGAATGAAAAATACTTAGTAGTTTGAGCTTCCTCTCAGGCCTTCCCAATGGACTCCACAGATTGACTCCTTCATCTTTGTGTCAGGCTTCATGTCAGAAGGCTGAGAATGCAAAAGAATTCAAGACCCACCTAGACAGGTTTCGAGAGAAACAAACAAACAAAATCCATTGTAAAAGCAGAAAAAAATGCTGAATTGAGCACTTTTCAGGGAATGCTTATCAAAACTAATTATAAAACTAAAAACTAATTATTTTATCATGACAGTCTCTTCATTTTAAATATTCTTCTAACAAATTATGAATGCACTGCAGATTTTGGAATATATCTGCAGCATCAAATTGTGTAGACAGGGCATGACTAAAATCAAGCATTTTCAGAATTAGCTGAGGCCACACAAAATGTATCAAACCGCTCTCTTTGAAATCATTATACTAAGCAAATAAGTATAAAGTACAGTAACTCCATACATAAACAATACACTGTGTTACAATACAGTTGTATATACTTGTATAACTCTCTACAGAGCTCAACACACTGAAATGAAATACAGATACTCGCAAAAAGCCATTTCCATTCAGGCTCAAACTTCCCTTCAATTCAAAGTCTGGAAAATAATGTGCAATGCCAGCATGTCCAAGGTTTAGGTTTGACACATTATCACATTGTATTACTGTACATATCCAAACCTTAAGTGACATTTATTCAAGCTGATCAGCTTAATTTAGTATTGTGACACAATGTTTAATTAATTTGACCTAATGGGTCAGCAAGGTTGTCCTCGTAAGCATTGATTGCCATTTGCCATCATCTCTCACACATCCATGTAGAACTAAGTACTACTGAAACACATTTCATGACTGTCAAAAATGATACAAGTTGTTTGCTGTGTGGGATCCCAAGCACTGACAGCCTAGATTTTTTTCATTTTTCATTTTTTTATGAATATCCTAGCAGGTTGTCTCACAGAGATGGCAATATTTCAAGAGAAGCAGAGGAGATTTAAAGAGGCATAAATGATTGTTCTGGTTCTGACAATATGTCACAATCAATGCTGTGGGGATTCCTTCAAGTCATCCCTGGTCAACAGAGTAAAACACTGCCCAAAGATGAAGCTGTGATTTTGAATACTAATGGTACTCATGAAATGGAAATGGAAACTTGTGATTGAGTTAAGTGGTAGGTTGCCACAACAGGTACATTGCAATGGTTAGTTAGTCTCACCTTGGAGTGTTGAGAAATAAGGAGAAAAAATACACATCTGTGTACATCACACATCTCTCCCATCTACATGCATTCTATCAATTTACTGCAATCTTCTTGTGCTGTTTTGTACTGTACTTATTCATATAACATGTAAGCTGTACATAATAGCAACATTTTTAGGAGAAATGTCGGGTAACTACCTCACAAAGATATGTCCACTCTTTGCTACTACACATACTGGCTCTTAAAGCAACTACACATGGCATGTCTATGCAGCATTCTAACACAGATTACTCAGCCCTGCATCTGTGCAAGGACAGCATTCATAAGGTGAGGGGGGTAAGCTCCTGCTTACTGCAGTGTGGATGGGTCTCGGAGGTGTGTTGTAGGGGGATATCTATCTAAGATCTGTCCCATCAGCACATGGCAAACACACCGCAACACCGGTGGGTGACAATCACAGCTGGAAAATGAAAAGTGCTGTAAGGCAAACAAACTCCATTAATACATATAGAGGAATGGAGTGCTCGATGGACACAAATGTCAGAAGACATTGATTTGGATGGCCATATTTTATTCCAAAGCCCGGGGATCCGATATTGCTCTTTGCACATAACATTCCACTTTAGGAGACCCACATTTGCTATGCTGAAATACAGACCAAAATTATGTATTCTTAGCTTTCAAAATGTGTCTGAGAGTAGTGTATTTGTGTTGCTTTCTGACAGCGACCAGGTCTGCGAATCAAAGTACAGACTAATAATGTGTGTTATCAAGCCAATCCCCAGCCTTGTCTAGTAATTCTCAACACTTTGTTATAATATTCCATTGTGACGTTGTGCACTTATGTCATAGGATAAATACAATCACAATAAAGTTGCAGAATTAAATGAATGTGTTTAGAGGGGGGCTTTCTCTGATGCTTTGTTGCCTGGGAATACATTTGACACACAATGTCCTTCTGCTCCAACTGGCTGACTGCCCAGAGGGCTACTGTGTCTTCTGTGATTAGTCAAAAGTGAGAAATGCAATTAAAATGGCAGGTAGCTGCTTCTTTTTATTACGACAGCTGAAAAGAGATGTGCGGTGTCGCAGGCTTGAGCGCCGAAACTGCTGCAGAGCGAAGTCCCTTGAGAGAGGAAGAGTACTTCTAGAGGACTTACCCGTGTTTATCCCCAATTGAGGCTGCGGCTTCCCTGTTATTTAATCTAAGAGTCAATTGGAAAGTTTAAACTTGACTTGACTGAGGTTGCGATGTGTAGTTCACTGTGTGTGTGTGTGTGTGTGTGTGTGTGTGTGTGTGTGTGTGTATGTATGTATGTATATGTACCTACTCAGGACAGTGATAGTTGATTGAATATGAACAAATTGTACAAAACATCTACAAACAGACATTTATAACTGAATGACATACTGTATACAACAGTAAATCCAAGGTCATTAAGACTACCCCATGGGCATTTTAGAAAGAAAAAAACCCATTATATTAACATTGTTTTTTTATTTTTTTATTATTGTATATCAGTCATGACGGAAAAATGGTATGGTGTAGCAATGTCTAAATCCAAACATTGTATATGTAAAAGGATGTTGATTCAATATCTTGTGCAAACCATAGAGAGACAATGGAAAATAACTGTGGGACATCGCTAAAAACATTGCACAGTTGAATGTGGTAATACCATCATGCAATGTTGGTTTATGTTTGTCATTTGATGGTTATCATCAATGTTGCTACATTGTTTATCACAGGTTGGAAATACAGGTTTTCTGATTTGACGGTCATCACACAACATTGTGACAAGGTTGCATGTGGACTGTAAAGTTGTATTATTTCAGTCATGATTCAGTCATTGTAACAAGGTTGCCCATTGATACCAAACCACAGGGAAGTTAAAACTAGGGTCAACTAAAACAGATCAAACTGTATAATGTATCAATTTGGATATGAAGTTCACTTACATCAATACAAGACTTTTAACATTGTATTTATGTAAATAGGCAACATCTTATCAAACAATTATTTTCAACTGTGAGATTGTCTGATGCTGACCGTCAACTGCCAATGTTAAGAAAACTTTCATTTTTAACACTTGGACTACCTTGTCACAATGTTGATGACTGTCATATGCTGATGTAATATTCAACCCATGTGCAATCATGTAGCAATGTTAGATGATGAGCATCAAATTACATTATTGTTTTTGAAAGTTTTTTATTGCTTTTGCAATGTTGGGTTAACATTGTTTTTTGATGGTTGTTAGTTAGTCACATGTTGGTTAGAATTAACAGTTTATTAGATGTTGTTATGTGATGGTTATTTTTCAACATTAAATTACAGTATGGTTGTCATTTGATGTTTCAAATGAGTCCAAGGCGGGACAGATGCACAGTTGTCAAAAGGCCTATGAACGCACCTTTACCTTTTGATAGACACCACTGGAATAGAAATTGTACCATGAAATACTGTATAAACCCTTTCCTCAATCATTAATTGGACTAAATACATATAGGCTATTAATTTGCATTCATATGGCACAGTCCAGTCGAAGTAGCCTACTCTTCCACAAAACATTTCCCCCCACAATCAAGTGTAGGTGCTTTTGTAGTCGTTGCTTATTTTCAATTACATAGCCAAAAGCAACTCAAGGACAGTATTATTTGAAAGGAATTAATCATGTTCATTTTTGTAAAACGTATGAGCTCCAAAGGGGTTAGTTAATTTAGAAGTTGAGGTAAACAAGACAGTGTGCCATCGGATGGGATGCGCGGTGGGCAAAATGCGCACGTGTGCAAACATTTCGATGTTGATTGGCCGTTGAAATCGTGTTAATCTCCGACGTCGGAGGACCGGCCAATAAAGGGCCCATAATTAAAGTTCGCTCATGTCCGTTGAGTCGTTGAAAAGATGTCTTTTTGAGGTTGTTGTTTCAACGGTCAAATTTCAAACCCATTTGAACATGTGATATTAATTACACTTTAATACGATTCTAACACCCCCCTCACCACCTTTCTACTATATTTATGTAATCTAATATACTCCCACTACTCTTCTATCTGTACTCCACGACCATACACATTTGCATCAACACACAATGAATCCTCAAGTCAATCTAAACTCAGTATTTATACAAAATAAAATGATTTAAAAAATCAATGGGTCTGCGAACTATCAAAACCTGCGGATCAACCAAGCAGCACGTTTTTAGCAGGATGAAGGTGTTATTGTCATAGCGGAATCACGTTGTAAAGGCAAACAATGCATAAATGCATAATGCACATCTCATTTGCACGGTTTTGCAATCAAATTATATCTGGTTGATTTTGGGTTATGGGACATAACATAGCTTATCTAGCAAGGTGGCTTAACCTAGCCTTGTATTTACAACACCAGACGGCATACTTTGTGGCTACCATTACCCTACTCTAGCTGGCTTTAGTTGTGGCTGGCCGCCTGGTGAGCTAGCGTGTTAAATGGTAATATACTGTTACCACCCTGTGTAAGGCCCGTTAGCAGCTCCGCCAAGGGAATTAATTCGCTTGGTGTTGTATCTAACGCAGCCGGTTTGTAATCGAAGGTCGTGAGTTCAATATTCGCATAGGGCAAGCTACTCTACCTCGCTGTTCGCTATAGTACGAATAAGACCATCTTGCCTAACATGCGGGCATATGGAACGTTTAATTCTCAAAATAATGCCACTTTATTCTCAAAATGTTGAGATTGGTAAATATTAAAAAAAGTCGAAGTACAACCGCCTCATCACTTTTCTTTTTCACATGGCCCTAATACTCTTCTGTACATGATAGATTCAATAATGCATAACATAAGAATGGGACAAGTTGTCACAAAACATACCTGTAGACACTGCTACAATGTTTGACTTGCTGGCAAGTGTTATATCTTCTCTTGTAATCCATACTACCCTCAGAAAAAAAGCACAGAATAAAGCATCTCAAGTGTTTAATCATTAAATCAATCTTATTTAATTGAGCCATGAAATCACATTAACGAAGTTCAGCCTAGATAATGATTTTGCATGAGCACAAAACTTAGATTATCTTCCTCAAGGTTTGCATAATGACAAGCTGTTCCAATATACAGTGGCTTCGGAAAGTATTCAGACCCCTTCACTTTATCAAGTTTCCACATTTTGTTGTGTTATAGACTCAATTTAAAATGGATTAAATGTATTTTTGGCCATCAATCCACACACAATACTCCATAATGACAAAGTAAAAAAAAAAACATGTTTTTAGAAATGTCTGCAAATGCATTACAATTGAAAGATAGAAATATCTCATTTACATAAGTATTCAGACACTTTGCGATGACCCTTAAAATGAGCTCAAATGCTAAAATGTCATCAACAAGTCAGAATTAATATCTCTGTTTTCCACTGTGTGGATCAGGTTGTCATTACAAACTGAGCAAATGGAGAGGAACAAAACTGCTCAGGAACGCTCCCCTGAGGCCTGGGGAGACATACACAAATATACAAAATTGAATGGCGGAACGGAAAAGGCAGTCGATGGGTTAACATCATCTCAGTCACTTTCCAAAATTGGTCTATAACCAAGTGGCCAAAAATAATCCCTTAATGGGAAATAATCTATCTCATATCCACAATTGTGTTTGTAACAATAACAGCAAAGAAAGTGTCTGGAAATTTGGGTTAGGGGGTTTATTTGGTTTTACTACAAAGCATTAAGTTTAGTGCAAATCCAGCACATGCAATGCAGTTTCTGCACCATCCCTTGTGTGAAGAATAATGGTAGCTGCATCATGGGTATGTTTGTCACTGGCAGGGACTGGGGAGTTTGTCAGGATCAAGAGAAAATTATGAAATTTGTGAATTGGTAGTGACATCCTAATCCACGCAGTGTGTAATTGATTCCTATGCAAAGCAGAGACTATAAAAACAAAACATATTCATTCCGAAATCACATGAACTATTGTCCTTGCACTCAGATGAACTCAATGCAACGTGTTGAGTGACTTATTTTATTATTTTTAATTATTTTGTTAAAAAAAAAAAAAAAAAAAAAAAAGACATTTTTGCATTTGAGATAATTTTAAGAGTATCATAGCAAAGGGTCTGAATATTTATGTACATGAGGTATTTTTGTATTTCAATTTTAATAAAATTGCAAACATTTCTAAAAACATGTTTTTGCTTTGTCATTATGGGGTATTGTGTGTGGATTGATTAATGAGTCACAAAACACATAAAATGTGGAAAAAGTGAAGGGGCCTGGATACTTTCAGAAGCCACTGTACAGTACAATACTCAAGCCAAACGACCATGACTGCTAAACAACCATCGTTTTCATTGTTTTCAACACTGACAGACTCAGTTCCCATCTCACCACACCCTCAACCTTGCAGCTCTGCCTGGAAAGATAGAACACTGTAAAATCCACCACTTTTCTCTCCTTCAATAAAGTGTCCAAAGACCAATTATCAAACTGATTCACATAGTGTTTTTGGCTTTGCGGCATTCATGAGGCTAGAGAGAGGTGGATTGACCTGTGACATGGTATTTAAGCATTAATGGCAGTTTTCTGGAAAGCAACACATGGGCAAAAAAATCAACAGAATAGTTTCCATACTACAGTATATTCTCCACAGGAACAGTATAGAGTGCATACAATGAAAACCCTGTCTGTAAAAAATTATTACTAATTATTTGATCCTCCTTGATAAACAGCCTACAGTAGTCAGTATCATGGACAGTTTATATACCATACCACACTTTGAAGAATAATGCATGAATTTAATTTAATGACAATTTCTGGATTTTCGTTTGCCTAACGGTAGCACCACTCTCCACCAGACACAATGTTGAGAAAATAAGTGGGGGAGACACATTGCATAGAAGCTAACTGCATTTTGCATTGAAGCTAACTGCAAAATTGTCAAACTCACATTAGCATTCATTTCTGATAGGAAATGCTTTCTCATACGAGGCAGATTTCTAAAAACCAATCAGTTGCTCAATGCAGTGAGATTAGTTTTGCATTACTCAGGAATACTATGCCAATGCAGGCCTCAAATCTATGTGTAAAATTCAGTCCCAAAAGTCCTCTGTTGCTCATACCATACAAATTCATTAAGTGTTTCCTCCTCTACAGAACCAAACCATGGATACCAACAGATGCTGTTCTTCCTTTTAATTTCACCCTTCCTGTTCAAATGCTATCTTTGTATTACCACGTGACCCAACTGTAATTTCACTTCTAATTGCAATTAGCATTTCAAACACATAACAATCCCATTTTCCAATCTCTGTCTCATTAGCACTCTCAATTGAACAGCTCAGAAGTTGCTTTATTAGCGTAGGTGCATCCCTCTTACTTCTCATCATCCTTGTTGTTGCTGCTCTCTTCTGGTGTGTCATATTATAAGAATATCGTTAGTCTTTGGATTAGGTTGAAAGATGAAATATCTTTGTCTTTGCGGGTCCTTGGGGACCTCCTGTCAGATCAAGAAACTCAGGGGGTCTCCTTTAAGTGTCTAAACGATCAGGAATGGACTTGGATTGCCGAAATTTGGTGTCTTGATGGTGCCCATCAGGGGGTCATTCTCATCGCTTAAGAGGCATTGCACAATCTCCCCTCAGCACAACGAGTAAAGGAAGAAAAAAACCTTTTATCATAACATTTTAAGCTGCAAGGCAATCAGTGGCAGACAGTGCCCTCAAGGGAGCCTACGGCACAGCCTGTCACTTCACTCAGCAGAGGGCACTGCTGAGAGAGGGAGGGGGAAGGGAGAGGGAGAGAGAGAGAGAGTGTGGTAGGAAGAAAGAGGGAGAGAAAGAGAGATCGAGAGGAATGAGGGACAGGATTAGAGTAAAACATCTGTTTACACAGAGAGACAGATGCCTAAAAAGACTTGCACTACTCACTCATAATGGCAGCTACCTCCCGCCATCTTCTGATGCAACCACAGATTAGATTGTCAACGGAAGGTGGAGGATTTTTGGGGGGCAGAGGGACAGGCAATTCTGATGGTGATGGTATATGAAATTGGTCTCAACTGACGGGCTGCTTTTTAAGGGAGTTGACACTTCAAGGGAGGGGTGGCGGAGGGAGTTGAGAGAAGGTTAAGGGCACACATGTACGTCTCTCTACACATGGCCCTGTTTTAGGGCCTGTGCCTTATTCATTATTTTACCTAAAGCTGTATTTGATGGGAGACCAATCTTTAAGAATTTCTGTGAGGTTAGAAATTACATTGCACATTAAATAGAGGGTTGACTGATAGATCTAACATTTTAAGTGGCACAGTAGCATGCATCAAATGCCTTCATTCCATTTTCTAAATCACCCCTCTTGACATACAATGTCTCTGTCTTTTGAAAGCTTTAGTTGAGCTTAGTGGAAATACTGTGTCAAATCGCTAATGTTACGCTTTAATGTCTCTCTGCTTGCATGGTCGTATCTACTTCATGTTCAAATGAAGTTCTGACTTAAGAGAGCTAAGGGGTTTAAAAAGTTGTACTCCCTAAATTCCTCCACACTTTCCAGTACTGTGATGTCACCCGCTTCAAGGGCTGTCTGGGGCCATAGCTCTGTCCCAGCTAAAGCTCATTATTCCTACTGTAGAATTCCAGCTGAAATATATTACCACAGGACTTCTACTTTTACAGACAGATTTACAATTCACTTATCACATTTTCTCCACTGTACCTACTCTCAAGAGTCTTTGCAGGACAGATAGGACAGAAAATTGTCCTGGGAAATTCAATTAAAAGGATTCCTCATTTCAAGGAATGATTACATATTGATGCAGCTATTATATGTATTTTTCTATTTAATGTTAAATATCTACTGTATCCATCGTTCAGTCTTTCACTGATTTCAGAAGATGCAGAGGTATAGGGGTAAAAGATGTTTCAGACTCGTGCTTCTCCAACTTACAGGAAAAATAAGCAGATAAGTACTGCACCTAACATGCATATTTAGGCCTTGGGGACTTGTTAAAGAGATGTCCAAGCAGACGTTAAGAGCAACTGGGGTGATGATCAACCATGATGCTGAAATACTGAGTCTTTGCCAAATATAATGAGGATCCATTTTCATGGCATGCTGACTATGGTGAAAATGTGTACAGTTTATGGAAAGGCAACACAAAATGTATTGATTTAATAATCAGAAAATAATATCAGGTAAAAGGGAGAGTTCACTGGAAAGTATAATTAAGGGCTAGTTGAGGTCTTCGATCCACAACTATTATCTCCCTTCACAGTACAACAAACAAACATACATGATGGTAACATTTTATCTTAAGGTGCATTTAAACCTTGCAAAAGATAAACCCAATAGTAGATTATTACAGTAATACTGTTGGTGTGTGGTGTTTTACATTCATTGTTTTACCACATTAATAATGCTAGTATTAGACTTTATCTCTTATAGGATCCTTCTCAATTAATTTTGATAAAGACTTCCATTGTGATTACTAACCACCAAATATGTCACCTATGGCTGGTTTCCCAGACCCATATTAAGCCTACTCCTGGACTGAAAAGCATTTTGAATGAGGATTGAGCATGTATGCTTTTAGTCCAGGAAAAGGCTTAATCTGGTCTGGAAAACCAGCCCCCACAGTGTGTAGGTCAAGTGGGTCTAGTCTGTGTGGGTCAAGTCCAACACATTAGTAAAGTATGTAAGTAAGTACAGCAGACCTCCCAATTGGGTCTCATTACATGCACAGATATCAGAGAGGCTGCTAATAAAGGGAGGCAGCACAGATGCCAACTGTGTTTTGACAGTACCCCCAAGCTTAAGCAGTAACCTATCTATTTGCTAATGAAGGCCCAGAAGGCATGGATTGACATTTTCTCCTGTTTATGTCGTTCAGACGACTGGATCTACGAGACGCTGTGCAAAGTGAGGTGACGAGGAGCTGATGACGCACTCACCTTTTATTGCAGATGTTGGAATTATCATCCAGGTCTATGTGAGGTGGGGAACTTAGATGGAAGAAATCTGTCAAAATACATTACTCCATATCATGATCCCCCTTAATCTTTAATCCTACCTGTCTTTGAAATCCATGCAAAGCAATGACCTCTACAAGCTCATCAGTCAGAAAAAAACAACAACAATGTTCTTGTTTCAAGGGGCCAGTCCCTTAGTACTTTGTGTATCATGGCTCTCGCCAATTTTTGCTGTGTCTCCATTATAAAGGTATTGCTGGAGAGTGTAAGACCAGTCACAGGCCAGAGAGCCACACGCCGGAAGCTCCCTGCTGGCTACTGGTACACTGAAGATGTGTTTTTGAGCCATGTTGATAATCATCGTCGTTGTCGTTCCCCGCACACAGCTTGTGGCACTAGCTTGCTTTCAGCCGCTGTAATGTCTTCATCATTAGTGTTATACATTAACAGTGGGTGTGTTTGTGCTCCATCCACAATAGAGCTATTTGAGGTAAAGGCATCAGCCCAAGGGAATATGAGTATGTAGATAGAAAACTGCTTAGCTCTGCGCTGTTGGTGGGATACTGATTGCTAGAGATTGCCTGTTCTCCCATTGTTTTAGTTAGAAATAACTTTGAAGTTGCTCATTGACTAAACTTCTGTTAAAATAAAAGTCCTTGTCTGTATACTTCATATTTAATCATTTAGTTCATTACTGTGCAGGCCCAGGGTCTATATAGAGTAAGTTTAAATATTTCAATCTAGCTATAGGCTCTTATGCCTGAACTCACTATACATAATACTATATATAAAAGTGATGAGCCATGCTCAGTTTGTGTGTCTTATGCCTGCAGGATATAATCATTATGTTTACTCTCAAATTATATATTAGCTTACTTCCAATTGCTATATCCCAACACAGAGGGGTGGAATCTAATTAGATACAGAAACATATATGAAATGATGCTACTGTGCTTCTGGGATAATTTAAAGCACTTATTAGGATAGTGTTTAGTGTTTCCATGGAAATAAGGATATCTGGTCCCAACCAAGACCAAGTTTCTTTTTTGTGCATGCAGTGTTCATTGCAAGTCTGCCATGCTGAAACTGAAGCGGTTGCAATTCAGTTAAATTATCTTAAGGGTAAGAGAGGTATGAGATGATGACAAGATAGATATGTTCCATATTAGATACATATACACTCACTGAGCACTTTATTAGGAACACTATACTAATACTGGGTAGGGCCTCCCTTTCCTCTCAAAACAGCCTCAATTCTTCGTGGCATTGATTCCACAAGATGTTGGAAACATTCCTTTGACATTCTGGTCCATGATAACATGATTGCACCATGCAATTCCTGCAGATCAGGTGCACTTTCAAGCTGTGAATCTCCCGCTCTACCACATCCCAAAGGTCTTCTATTGGATTCAGATCCAGTGACTGAGAAGGCCAGTGAAGAACACTGAACTCGTTGTCATGTTAATGAAACCAGTTTGAGACGACTTTTGCTTTGTGACATGGTGCATTATCATGCTGGAAGTAGCCATTAGAATATGGGTAAATTGTGGCCATGAAGGGATGCACATGGTCAGCAACAATACTGAAATAGGCTGTGGCATTCAAGTGATGATTGATTGGTATTAACGGGCCGAAAGTGTGCCAAGAAAACATTCGCCACACCATTACACCACCTCCACCAGCTTGGACTGTTGACACAAGGCAGGTTGGGTTCATGGGTTCATGCTGTTGGCGCCACATTCTGACCCTACCATCTGTGTGCTTCAGCAGAAATCGAGATTCATCAGACCAGGCTACATTTTTCCAGTCTTCAACTGTCCAGTTTTGGTGAGCCTGTGCCCACTGCAGCCTCAGCTTTCTGTTCTTGGCTGACAGAAGTGGAAGCTGACGTGGCTTCTGCTGTTGTAGCCCATACGCCTCAAGGTTCGACGCGTTGTGCATTCTGAGATGCTTTTCTGCTCACCACAGCTGTACAAAGTGGTTATCTGAGTTACCATAGCCTTTCTGTCAGTTCGAACCAGTCTGGCCATTCTCATTTGACCTCTCTCATCAACAACGTGTTTCCGTCCGCAGAACTGCTGGTCACTGGATGTTTTTTCTTTATTGTACCATTCTGAGTAAACTCTACAGACTGTTGTGTGTGAAAATCTTAGGAGATCAACAGTTTTAGAAATGCTCAAACCAGCCCGTCTGGCACCAACAATCATGCCACGGTCAAAATGACTGAGATCATATTTTTTCCCCATTCTGATGGTTGATATCAACATTACCTGAAGCTGCTGGCCCGTATCTGCAGGATTTTAAGCATTGCACTTCTGCCACACGATTGGCTGATTAGATAATTGCATGAATGAGAAAGTGTACAGCACATTTGTAACAAGCTCAGAATACAAAACACATAGGGCCAATGAAGGAAGAAAAACTGACAGGACTACGATTTGTGGAAATATCCTATCAAAGATGTTTGACGTGTCTGTGTGAAGCCATTTACAGTATGTGCTATGATCATTTTTAAGTCAGCATGCTACTGAACATGGGATTTTAGAACAAAAATATAATGGCGTATAGCTATATGGTTGACAGCTCACTCTAATAAAGTCCTATGGGCAACAATAGTTTGTTGTGGCAACCATTGTTCCCTTAACCTGTCATTTGCTCCTGGAAGAAATGAAAAATTATAGAGTTCTCACATGCTTCATGTCTTGTCAACTAACTCTATAGTAGATATGTAGTTGAATGACACATTCCACTCCTCTTAAATATAGTAGGGCACTTCAAATTTTAGAGGGCTCTTTCAAACAGTCACTTGTGACAGGTTTAGTGTGTCCACCTTGGGAGAACCATCTAGAAGTATAACATGTCCATGACAAGGCAGGGCCCTTACAAGAGCATCAGTATATTTTACTGCTAATAGAGGGGGTCATCCACTGATATTCAGTCTTTCAGATTTTTTAATACAGTATTTGATACAGACATCAATGACAATTATGTCACTTTTGAAAACATGTGGTCTCTGCTCTTCAGTAAAAAAAAAATATATATACAGAGCCCTGCGTAAGTAATGGGACAGTGAAGGATGTTATCTTCTTTTGGCTCTGCACTTGATTGCATTTCATGGTATTGTCAGATCATTAACTTTTTTCAATTCATATTTTATATGTTATGGGGGGCGAATATAGAAAGATGTATTCAGAAATATAGCGTGAGTAGTGATTATTCTGACGACAGTATTACTTAATTACAGTAAGTACTTAAAGCACATTATCTTGGTTGGTGGCCTTTCAGCTACCCCACACATCAAAGAATAGCATGCGTCCATTTTCCTCTTTAAGACTTACTAATGGATTTGAATAATCTCCATTTGACTGGCAGAAACAAATACAGTGCTCAATTTGGCAAGAAGAACAAACACAGCTGTAGGCATAATCATCTGATATGTGCATACCTCTTTGTTCCTGCCAAACCGTATTCATGGCAAGTTCACACCATTTTTGTTCTTTGTTTTGCCAGTAGAGTATCTGTAAAACAATCTTGAAACGCAATTATTATCAATTGTTAGACCATGTTAAACTGCATGTATCTGATTCCTTTAGTTATCTTGGGTCTCCATATGGTTCTGGTTTGCACTCATCTGGCTCCAGGGCATCTGCAATCTCTTCATCTGAAGTTCACATTTTCCAGCATGTTGTTTAAGATACCATTAACTACAAATTGTCCATCTCAGACTTGGATTAGCAGGATAAGCAACTTGTATTACAAGATATAAAACATGGTGACTAATGCTAGATGTTCTTAGTGCCCAACCGTGAATGTTGTGAACACTAATGGTCAAAGCCATTTTTGCTTGATCTCTGTCACTTTAGAGAGCTTGAGATGGATGCTTATTATACTGCACAAAATTATTTGAGGCTTTCATCCATTAATTGGAAAATATTGTCTTTTCACCATTTTCTGAGTCTCTGGACATACAGTACATAGTGTATATATCTGAAGTGAAAATCGTCAATTCAAGTGTTGAATTTTGGTTTCACCATGTCAAATTGGTATCACCCAAATATGAAAAATGAGGTTCCTGGGGTTTTCCAGTACTCTTTATGTAAAAATCTAACCCTGCTATTCTCGCTCAAATGCCCCCTTTTCGATGGTTGTGATTTAGGAGGTTATGCATCCGTCACCACGACCTGCTCATGTTATACTTGAATAGGATCCGTGCTCTGGGTTGTAAAACACAATCAAATAAACCAATTATACAATTTGTTTACATTTTACATTTTAGCCAGCACAAGCAGTGCAAACATTGCCAGCTCCCAGAAGATACAGATAACAACTGAGACTAGATGAAACTTGCCATTTAGGATGTTGTGGTAAAATCAGAATACAAAGGTAAGAAGATTATGTAGCTAAAGTGATCTTGTTGTTTGAGCTATCAAGCTAGAAAAACAACCTGTTCGCAAACTTAAGTTAGAGTTGCTAATAATGTTACAAAACTAGCTTCAAAGTAACTCACCAAAAATCTAATTGCAAAAAGTTGCTGCATGAATCTACATAAGAGACACTGTAGGCTGGAAACGAATTGGTCAACATTACAGCCAGCTAAAAAACATAGCATCTAGAACGAAAGGCTCATAAGACAAACTGTCAATCAAAAATGTGAAGTCATGTCCAGTCAATCCTGTAGTCTGCTGGCTTGAGAAATTGTGATGAGCAAAAAAGCTACTTCTTGAACATTTATGCTCAAGTATGTAACCTAACATTTACCCAGAAATTATTTGATAGGGAAATCAAAGTCACTTTAGTGGGCTTTTAAGATAAACCAATACTAAACCAAACCAGTACTAATATCATAATGATAACCCTAACCACAAACCCTATGGAAACAAGCAACCTTGCATCAGTGTGGGGAGAATAAACTAAAGAAGGTAAACAAAGGCACAATTGCACAGGACTCGGAATTCTAATTGAGAAAGATTTCCTTTTGATGTAACTCGAGAGATCTGAAAAAAAAAAAAACCTCTTCTTGTGTCCTAATTATAGAGTCATGGCAGAGATCTAATTAGAGTGATGCTAATAAGGCTTGTTTACCCTTATCTGATGTCAACATGGAAATGGTTAAAATCAGGTGTCTGCAAAGACTTCCTGCCAAGTAGAATAAAAAACACAAACAAAGTGTATTGTGATTCATCTTTTGGTTTCAGATTATGTTAAATCGTAGTGTCTTGTTGTCACACAGTCAGTACTCATGACATAAGTAGGAAAAGGCTTGAGCTGTGTCAAAGAAAATTAAGCCATGACATGAAAATGTCAACATTTCCATTCTGTGTTTCTATTTTCTATTTCCCATTGTCAGGAACGTCCTACAGTACATAAGGCCTGTTGAGAAAGCTTTTCTTTTTTGTTCAGGTAATTGAAACCTTTTCACTTCATAGGTTGCCCATATTAAGAGCATGATAAGAGAGTCATGTTGCTCCAAAACCAGTCAATTGTCATCATTTAGTGGTGTCAGGCTTGAGTGGTGTTACCTTCTGTGTAAGCAGTTGGTGCTCAGCCCTGAAGTGCGCTATCGAGTGTGTAACTAATGTTGCCTGAAACCTCTGCTCTACTATTTCTATGCAAAGATTATAAGGAGCATTGTCCCCTATGCTTGGAAGGACTCATATCTTCCTTCCATTCATCCATCCATCCATTTACCCTTCAGTGGGTTCTCTTTCAGTCGACTCAGTTAGACTCCTCACTATGAGACACGCAGTCTTGTGTACCTTTCGCTGAAGACCCAGTTATGCTTGCTAGAGATAGCCCTGCACGCCATTTCCTCCTTTTCACTTTTCTCTCACTGACTGTCTGAAGCATACTGTAGTTGTATTCTTGTAGCTAGCTGTAACTTATCTTGTTGTCTTACTGTACTACTGAGAATCCTATGATTTTCCTGGGATGTTAGGTTGTCTCTGCTGGAATTCTGCAGTTCAGCTCAACATTCTAAAAAGATTTTCGAAGAATTTGGTAAGCCAAGTTTGATGGTTTTCATCTTGGTCTGTAGCTAGCTTGTGTGCTCGCACTTCTTTTGAATGGTTTGAACCCTGCTAGCTTGATGATAATTAAGACATAGGCTTAGAACAGGGGAGGCTGGTGAAGGTATAAATAGGAGGACGGGCTCATTGTAATGCATGGAACGGAATATGTGTTTGATGTCCATTCCTCATCCATTCAGTGTATTACAATGAGCCGTTCTCTGATTTCTACCTCCACCTGCATAGCAACGGTACCAAAAGGCAGTTGGCATGGTAGCTATATTCCGCCATCTTAAGTGAAGCTTTGGAGCAGCGACCATCTGCCTCTCAGAGCAACACATGTACCAGGCAGACTAAATTCAGGAGCAGATTTACTGTCGCGTGGAGTCCCCCTAGCAGGGGAATGACAACTCCAACCGGATGTCAGCCAGAAAATGTGGAGACATCACGGTAGGGCCACCGCACTGGCTCACTAGGGCCTCTGGGCATGGACACGGTGGCTCACTAGTAACCAGACGCGTTCTTTTATGCATTTCCTTCCCTCCTCGGTGGGCAGAGATAGCACAGCTTCTTTATGCACAACCATGGCGGCCTCCATTGAGCAGGGACTTGCTATCCCAATCACAGGGCCAAATATTCCACCTGCACCCGATTTGATGGATCTATGGGTTAGCCTGTGAGAGGTCCAGTTTACACTCAGAAGGCTTGGCCCTGAACATGTTTCAGCACGATTCAGGTTGCTAGAGCCCTCTCCACAGCAAGTCTACACATCCTCAAGTGGAGGGCATTTGAGGGTTGGCTTGAGAGGTGTGGTGTGGTGCCTTTTCAGTGCTCCACTCCCACAGCACTATCCAGGACCCTTTAGACCCCAATAGAATTCTACAACATACCTGCAGTTTACTGGGGTTTTGCCTTAAATTATTTTATTTCTCTAATGTCTGAAATAATGGTGAATAACTCAAAATCTAAGGATAAATGTCAACTACAGGTTCATTTACTTTTAAAGATGAGAGGCTAAACTTTATTTTCATAATAGAATCCCCTTCACAATTTGTCAGAAATCCTAACCACACTATCAGATCGTATGGCTATCAATGATAGTCGAAAAGTATCATCTACAGGTGAAAACATTAGTTAGCTAGTCAGCTACAGCATGGCTCTCACCTAAATTACCTGCCTACACTCACATCCTTGGATTACACACCACTCTGGATTATTGGCTCTAATATAACAAATTACAAATGTCCCATAGTGAGATGTTGACTGAAAGAGAACTTTGGGTTATGGTATGAAACCCTGTTCTCTGAAGGATATAAGGGAGACATATCTATCATATGCCTCTCTTGTACAGGCTTGTGAAAAGGTGGTTCGCAGAATGAAATGACAGTGCATTACAGAAGCCTTTATAGGTTGGGCTGGGGCGGGGTCAGCCATGCAAAGCACTCCCAGCCGGTTCCAGGCATGATTGAATAGGGTTTCAGTGAATAGGGAATGCAGGGGTGGATATCCCATAGTGAGATGTCTCCCTCATCTCCTTCAGTGAACTGGGGTTACAGTTCACAATTCATAATGTAGGCATACACAAAACCGCCTTATCCAAAATATAAACTTTAAGCTGAGCTGTAAAAACAAGCTGCATCTTATTGATAGTTCTATGTTTGTGGTCCATTCTCAAGGGCACATTTCACCGCTCTTTGTCTGCTCCATGAGTTGTCTGGAGCTCTCATGAATTCACAAAAGAATTGAGGTACTACGTGAGATTAAGGTTTTATGGAAACCTGCTGAAATTGCAAAAGGCTCTTATCAATTAACGTGTTTAAGAGCATCAGTTTTGAGAAGTTGCTCATCAGTGCTGATCAGTGCTTTTCAATACCTGTTGCATAATATTGATGACATTTATCTGGCTTGCTCCAAAAATATGAGAGTTACAAGAGTCACGAGATCGAGGCTCACGCAGGTTTTAGAGTGAAGCGCTGTGCAGCCCCGCAGTCAATTCTCACCTTTTGTTAGTTACTGTATGTATCAAAATATGAACAGTAGATGAGGTCATGGGATTTAAGCCATTTTTAAACAAATATTACTTTGCCCCTTGAAGTAGCTTCCTCTGGTTTAGATGGTGAAGAAGCTGTTCAAGGTACCTGTGGTAACATAAGAGTGATGTTGTATATAATGTTTATGATTGGTAAACCAGCAGTTTTCTTGAAATAAATAAATATACTGCATCGTAAAATTGTTGACAAAATATATAAAGTACATTACATGCTGAGAGATCTGATGTTATGTGTACATGTACGAGAATGATAATGAATTACAACAATAATGTGCATATAGAATATTATGTGTTTCCATTTAACTAGATAATGTTGTTGAGAGGAATTCGATGAGGGCTATGAATAATGGCATTGGCATATTTTATGATTCAGCCCCCACCCCCTTCCCCCTTCCCCCTTCCCCCTTCCCCCTGTATCAGAAATCCAATATCATCTTCATTCCAGGAAAGGAAACCATAATATTATACAAAGTGCCACCCACACACCCACATAAAACAATCCTATTATTCAACATTAAATATGAAATGTCTGACATGAAACTGCATCACGTCAATCCATATACCTATAGAAGGAGAAAAAGTTTCATTGTGAACACAGAATACTTTTTCAAGGTCTATTTGACCATGGCAAAACACTTAGAAAACAGTGAGCTAGCCATCTTCCATCCATCTTATAGATTGCATGCAGTTGTTTGAAGTCTGAGTCACAGTGTGATGTGCAATAGTGTGACATGACAACGTGGAAGTAAATTGGCAGGACTATGGCATAGTGCCAACACTTACATCTCTGGTTTCAAGTTACTGGCCTCAACTTCTTCAATGTGCATTGATTATCTGCCCAGTGTCTCCTGAAAAGTTTGTCCTTGAATTTTGTTAGATTTTTTCATTTGGGGAAATCACATAAGATCAATTATCAGTGTACCGACCATATAATAAATGCCATTTGGTTTTGTCCAAAGCGACTTACATTGCAGTGAGTGCATAGATTTTTCAGTATACATGGTGCCAGTGGAAGTCGAATCCACAACCTAAGCGTTGTTAGTGCCAACTGCTCTACCAACTGAGCCACAGAGGACCTCCAAGGGTTTCAAACTGTAGAAGCACTATATCTATGTAACGATCCAAGACATTATTTTTATTTTATTTAAGGGTATAATAGAGGTATCACCTATGATATCTTAAGTAACAACACATTGCTTTGAGTGGAATGTCCGCTTCAAGTTATGTACAGTACCAGGGTTCTAACCTCATCAAACATTTGATGTGAAACACTCATAAACTGATATGCAAATTATTTGTTTCACTTGTGATGAAAACCTTTTGTTTGCATAGTAAAACAAATTAAAATAAAAAGTGAACAATGTTAACCCAAGACATTGATTGATTAATGGGGAAACACATTGTTGGTGCGCATGTAAGCAGCACTGGGGATACTGTAGGGGATCCTGTCTATTCCATGACAGATATGGGACATACTACTGGGGGCTTTTGTGATGGCATTCAATGAAATGACATACCACTCCACAGGACAAATGCTTCTTCATTTATCATCTTCAGAGTGACAGGAGCACTCCAGTGTTAAGAATAAGACACCTACGTATCATATTCTATACAGACAACCACTGTCCATCCACTGCGTTCCATGTGAAGAAGCCTATTGACCTTGAAATAAGCAGACACCTCAAACTTGCCATGATATTAAGTTCAAAATTCTGAGCTGACATATTTTCTTTCTCTGCAAGATAAAGGCTTTGTTACCGGCATAAGGTTATTATAGTAACTTTGACTTGTTTTGCACTGTTTGATTTATTTTGCACTGTTTTGCTACATGTGTCAGAACAACCTGGCAACTGACCTAGTAGCAGGATGATTTGTTGTTTGGCTCAAGTTTGAAGAAGAAGACTGTTTATTTGGCCATGCAATCAATTCTCATCAATTGTAAAAATGTGATTCGTGCACCACCCCCCCCCCCCCGCGCCCCCCCGCGACAACACATGTGCACACCCAAGGGAGAACAGAACCCTGGGCTCTGGGCAACAGGGTCAGCCATATTCGGCGCCCCTGCTCAAGGGCACAACGGCAGTGGTAGACACCAATGAATCAGATCACCTTATCTATTCAAAGGAATGACATACATATACCATACCGTATTCTATTATCAAGCTACCACGGCCATAAAGAGAATACAACGACATCCTTTACACATCTAGTGACAGCTAACCCGGACACAGCCTTGATGCTTCTGTAAGAATGTGTCACCATGGACATAACCAAGACATTATGAAGGTGAAGACGATACATGACTGCTGAACAAAAAGCTGTAATTCACTCCTGCGGATGTCTGTGTAATTTAACCAGTGGGCTGAGCAGCAGTTCATTGGCAAGGCTTTGGGGAGGGAAAGGATACAGCACCAGTCATAAATCACAGTCCAGGATTAACAGCAATAAACATTCATCTTCTTAACCTCTTAAAGCAATATTGCAAAGCCCCTGGATTATGGCACAGCATGCTTGTAATCATTGTTGGAAGATAAAAGGAGACGTCTTCAGAAGCCTTCAATTAGAGAAGATATACCGCCTGTCATACATTAATTTATATTTATCACATTCATTAGGTTCAAAAGTACGACTGAGTAACATTCAAATAATGTGGTTGCTAATAGGAGATTATTTCCCCCAATGAACATCAAATGTGTGGTCGGAATTTCAGGTTTGACAGACTCAAAGTTTTGACATGGTCTGGTCTGTAATGTTGAGTTATTACTTCCATCAACATCAAATTAAAAATAAAAATGAGGAACTCAAACCCAATTTCACTATGCTAAGCTGTTTTCAAGAGAATTTATGCAAAATTATAGTCTGAGGAACTAATTACTATAACGTTTCTAAAGTTGAAGAGTAAATTTGGTAGTACTTGTCTCCTACAGTACTATAGTACATTGTCAACATTTCACAATCACCACGAATCAACTATGTGTCTTAATTGTGGTCTGTGTATAAGGGGGGGGGGGGGGGGGGAGAGAAAATAAAAGAGAGAGGGACAGGATTAAAGGACACATTTGTTAACACAGAGAGACAGATGCCTGGAATAAACTGTACTGTCTGCTTGTGGTCGGCATATATGCCGGTGGTAGCATAAAAAGGCTGGTTTTAGATTAATTAATAAATAGGAGGTGCATCGAGGCCATGACCACTCACTGACCAATCAAAACGCATTCCATAGCAAAATATATGAGGAGCTCAACTGTGTATTGATGGTGTTCGGTGGCTCGTGTTTTTTCCTCAACTCGGATTAACGTCGGGAAACACGAATGGTCTTCCAGACAATAGGCTATATTGAATTGTCGGAAAGTTTATCAAATACATTAGCACATAATTGCGAGACAATAGCTGAATTAGGCAAACGTTTTTAGACTTGATACAGCATGTGTGTCAGGCCACGTATCCCAATAGGCATGCATTTGCAATAGCCTAATGAACAAAACATCCTGCAAGGTTGAACCAATAATGTTGAGATTTTGTGAAGCTTTCACATACACTATGAATGTGTTGCCTAGAGCATTAATAAACAAAGTAGTCTATAAATATAACATCCTATAGACTATAGGTCTGCTTTTCAAATGAACAGCATAATTTGATGTGCCACCGCTATCAACATTGCTGTCGTAAACAGAAACGTTTGGGCTAACATGTACTTTTGGTGTGTCTTAAATGTCCCCTCTTGAGCTTGCCATTTATTTTTAAGGACACATCTCAAATAATGCCATCCCTCCCACCTCTAGTGTAACCGAGCTGAGGTGGGACTGGTAATTTGCCAATCTTGACGTTGAAAATACTACTACTTTGAAAATACTACTGCGCTAACTTTTAGAAGCTAAAATTGCCAACATGCTTGCGTTGATAATAGAGCCCCTAATCAAATTGGTCTAAACATTCTATACATCAATGGAAAACAGAGTGCTTGATTTCATTATTTCATATTGTTCATGTACAATGTTATATAATATTCATTAAAAGTCCATACAAGACTGCTGTAAACGATCTGTCAGACTGTTTAATAAATAACGGTAATGTTGCAACCGGTTGCTCAGAATCCAATGTGTCGCTTTAATTAATACCAACAGAGAATACATACTTTTAAACAATGTATTTTGACTCTGCGATTATATGGGACAGGCGCTTATTGCTTCAATGTAATTAGTGGCCTGGCTATTATTGGAGACAGGAGTTTATTGGAGACTCGGTCCATATTGTAAGTTTTACGGTATGTCATGTATTTCAATAAGTGAATACAGATCTAAAATACTCCATTTGATTTTCATCAAATGCAGAGATTTTCCATGTTGATTCTCCCTATGGCATTATTAAGTATTAGAGCACAGTTTGTAACATATTTAATGACTATACAGATTTGGTTCATGCAATATTTAGGCTCCTGTAGAAGGCTTATGGGTGTTGGAGTCAAATCCTCTTGTTTTGTAGTCTTTGATCCCACTTACACCCACTTACTGATCAAGCCTTCATTCAATTGATAACAGTTTATCTTGCCTCTCCTAGTGTGGGCTCGTGAGGCACGCTTCTTAGATGTTCTTTCCTGTGTAGTAACAGGAATTGCATACAATCACAGCTGCTTAGATGGACACATAAACGGTGGAATCTGCCATTAAGGCGAATTGGATACTAATCAACTAGTAAGGAGCCAGATATTGTTGACTCCTGTAATTCATGAACAGGCAACACTTCACACCTTGTAAAAGGGTCAGTTCAGGATTTTAGATGTTATACTTTTCCACTTACTTGGAGTGTTGTTGGCTCACAACTGAAAGACATTTTCTTTTCGGTCATAGTTGCAAATTCTTGAGCAACTTTTGATGCTAGCATTATCTGTGAATTGTTTCCAACACAATATAGTTAATAGTTCACAAAGCACTCTGGTATAGTAATCTTTCCCATCATCTAAATATTTGTCTTCTATCATAAGGACACAGGCTTTAGCTGAACAGGAATCACAACTAATCATCTATACTGACTCTCAGGTTTTACAATTTACTTATATGACTGACTCCAAGTTTTACCTCTTACTTACAGTCCTCCACATTACAAATATAACATTATCTATGCCAGTAAATTGAGCCTGGCAACTATGTCACAGTGACAGTGCCATTCTCTCTTTTCTTCAGGATACAGTAAGTCCCAAAGGCTCCTCTAAACACCACTTTCTAAATTACTATAATTTGTCAATTCAGTGCAAAAATGTTGAAACAGTATTATGTGTAAAACATTGATTGTTAATAGAATTGTAGTGATTCTGGTCTATGTAAGCCTAACAAAAGTACATTTCTCTAAATCTGTTTGGAGTAGTAGAACACAGGCACTTGGTTTGGAATTGGTCCGTTGAAACGTGTCTATCGGACGTAAGTCGATGGGCGCGTTCCAAACCTAGTGCCTGTGTTTCAAAACAGGAAGTGTTCTCAGTTTGAATAATACACTATGCTGGTAAGAGTGGAATTAACAAAACATTTTTATAATGCGCCACAAAGCCATGAGATGGAAGAATTTCTTCTGGAGATGTTTTTAAGCAGTCATACTGAAAGCAGTGTTTTATTCCCAGTCCACTTCCACTAGCATGGCCAACGCTGGCGGCCAAGCCCAGCAATAGCTAAGTGTCTGGATGAGCCTACAACTCTCCAAGTACGTGGAAAATGAGGTATACTGTAACATCCAACATCCTGAACTGACAATGAAGGCAACAAACCACTGGAAATCCAACCATTTTCAACAGACAAGGAGAGTTTTAAAACATTAATTAACAGTAGGCAAGGTGAGTGGGGGTGAGCCAGTGACGTGAAAAAGTGTAGCAATCTTTAACTTTTTGGCAGAATCGCTAGGCGATAAACAATCAGAGGAGGGAAGGTCTCTCTAGCTTGCTTGTTCTCGCTATCTAATGCCAGCTGTGGTAAATAAGATAAACAGCCACATCTTTAGTCAGTGATTGACATTATTGTTTGTTGTGCATGAAATGGCATACTGTATCCTGTAAGTGTTACTCAGGTGAACTGTCCATTTAAACATGTAACATCATAAAAAAAATAAACTATCTTTGCAAGTGCCATTTGCATTTCATTAACCCTGTGATGAGATAATCTTTCATTAAATGACATTCAATTTGCGCTACCCAGAATTGCAATTTGAATAATACTTAGCCATAGTTTCAACAGCACAATCTTTTAATAGAATTTCCCAATAATTTGTCTGTTGGTAGATGCACTTAATGTAAACATTTCAACTGGTTTTGTGTGTTTTACATGAGATAATACATCTCTGGCAAAGAACACAATTAAATGGCATAGACCATGTGAACAAAATATATTGTGTTTAGTGGCACCAGATGTTTGCAACAACTGGCTCTTCATAAATTATAATTTGTTCTTCCCCAGAACCCTGCAGACACATTAGTAAAGCTTGCAGTGAGTTTAATAATAACAATATACCATTTGCTTCAGAGTCCATGTAAACCATACAAATGTGGGCAAATGGACAATTTAATAAACAAACTAAAGGGATGGTAGCCAAAGGGAAATTACAATTTACAGAGATACCAAACAGAATTAATATTTTCAGTGATCTGGGATTATACAAGTGTAAAAATAATAATTTTGGTGCCGGAACAACATGTTTTAAGATGACAAAATCATAATTGTATGTTCAAAGTATGTTACTAAGTGGACTTATGATGTAAAATACAATGAAACTCATACTTTATAATCTTCCATAATGCAGACCTACCACATATAGTTATTGT
Source organism: Argentina silus (assembly GCF_951799395.1). Lineage (NCBI taxonomy): Eukaryota > Metazoa > Chordata > Actinopteri > Argentiniformes > Argentinidae > Argentina > Argentina silus. Next base: position 8,835,520 of record NC_139655.1, on the reverse strand, counting down.
GACTGCAGCAGTTTTTTAAATTGTGCAATAATACAATGAAAAAGTTTCAAACTTCATATTCATGAGTGTTGAATTTGAAAAATCTGTAAACAGATCTGTGAATAGTGCAACAACTTGACTTTTTTTTTTTTTTTTTTTACATTTGGGCCAACATTTACTTTGTGGGTTTAGAAGACTGAAATGTGTGAGTGTAATGAATTCTGTATATACTATCGGACATCCTGGTCTCTAAAGGCTTCTCCTAATCTGTAATATTTTCCCTTGTGATAATGGTATTTCTTAGCCTAAACCCTGCAGCATAGAACAGTTGTAAACCTTTATTTCCATTTTCTTGGCTCATTCGTCATTCATTCACTCTTTTCAGGTATTATTTGATTTCTCTGCTTGTTTACTTCTTTCTGATCTAAATTGCAGTATGACATAAGTTGAACATGGCTGTTTAAGAATAGAGAGGTGAACTTGAAAATAAACATGCATTTGTTTGAACTCCAGTTTCTATCAATACATTTTAAGTCTCAAAAAGGGTCCATGTATGCATATAATAAGTGTTGTTTCTATGACAACAGGAAGCCACACAAAAATAGGCTACCCCTGTAGAATGCCAGGGGGGGTTGTGATAGTCCGAGGCAGTTGACTCCTAATGAAATACGAATGTACATATCAGTGTACACATTTTCTAAATAAATGGGCAAATAGATTAGAGATGGCTGTAAATAATAAACACAAGTTAGTTCAGTTAGAGAGATAACTGAAACCTGAATAATAGAGGCTGCGGGGTGTGGTGAACAATGTTGAGTCTGTGGTGGATAAACAGGTGTTGGTCAGCAGAATAGAAGGAAGAAAAGTTCATAGAATTTTAATGCCTTTCTAACTTAACGGACGCTCCTCGGGCTAAATACGTAGCTTCCAAGCCTTAATAGTGCTCACTGATGTATAAACACATTAAGAAGACAGGACATTCATATTTGATGTGCTGTCTCTCTAGCTCTTCTTTTTGTGAATATTTACCCGCGTGTCTGTCTCGTTATTGTGATGGTTTTTCCCTTGTGAGACAGTGTCACGGGCGGTGCTGGTGTGGTGGCCGGCAGGGCCATTAACAGAACAGTGAGGGGTCTGGAGGTGGGCCACCAGCTGCCTGGCCCACACTCTCAGCTGCTTCTATAGGCCCCTCCACAGCAGGTGCCCCCCAGTGTATCAGGATAATTGAGGTAACCCTCTAAGGCTAATGGAACCAAGTTAATGCGCATCCTGTATGGTCACATTACCATCATTAGAGGGACCCAAAAAAGATAAACAATAATATATTTACAAGGTTCTAATGAGCTGCATATTTTGTGCACTGCTATTTTCTGAAGAATATTAATTTGGATTCAGTGCAGTTAAATTGCAGTAATGCTCCATGTTTAATATCATAAAGACCTCTAGTCTTGGTTACACTTTACATTCAGGGTGTGGGCAGGACTGCACGAAGCCCACAGATCGATAAACTTCAACTCCTTGTGAGAGAGGCAGGGTCAGATATTTTTGGTAACGAATAGGACACTACTGAGAGGCTGTGTTGGTAAAAATGACAACCACTATTGAAAACTAATTTGGCCACGTCTGTCTTCAATGTCTTCCACAGCAGAGGCGAGTTCCCCATTGTATTACCCTTGGTTACCCTAATACCATATTTTTTGGCTGCACAGTCATTTTCTTGTTAAACTGATAGCTAGCATCAGAGAAATGCTACCAAGCTAACTTCGCTCATTCGCTCAACTCATTTGCTAGCTACTCTACAAGCCATAACCACCAGTGTTGTAGCTGTCTACTATCTTTCCCATGAAAGGTTACTTCTTTACAAGCGAATGCAGTTGGCTAACTAGTTGGCTAAATCAGAAATAGTAACAGTATTCCTATGTTGGCATATTAAACTTGTAATTGTAGTTCTAGACTAGACACTTTATACTGGAGGGATTTGCACATCAGATTTGCACATCAGATTAGGGATTCAAGCAGCAACGTTGTTGGGAAAGTTGAAACAAGTGACAATAGCCGAATATGCCTGTCACATAGGCTATGACATGTAACTATGTGAAGGAGCATTTTGAGGGAACTATATTTACATGGCATATTAACACTGTCAATTCCAAGGTGTCGTAGGGTGTGTAGAACATTGGAGGTGTGCATTCACAAGGATATCCGCATCTGTTGAGAAGTCAACTTTTAGCGGCTTAAGTTTCAGGGGGAATCCCTGCACGCTTCTGAGATCTTGTGCACTGTCCCAACTGCTGGAAGTGTGCATATATCTGTTGTTAATACACACCCTGGAGTGCATTAATGCTTAGTATCGTAATTTAGCAATCACATTGCAAATTGAGTTGTGAGGTTTGTGTTATTACACAAGTGGAATATGGACCTGTAAAAACAAATAATGTAACTCTATTACTATGCAATTACAAATTAATAACTTCAATGTTATTACTTAAATTAATAATGAAACTACACAGCTATAGGGGCAGCAATGTGTAATGTGTAACCCAAGACTTCATTACAAGCCAAAGAAATGAACATTAAGCATATTCAGATCAGATTTAGATAGAGGGTTTGAGTGAAAATGTCTTCAATATTAAAGTAAACATTTCCTTCATCATTTGCATCACAAATTTCAAGACATTATGATATTCGATATGCAAACCTTATTAAAAGCACAGGTTATCACATTGTGTAATGTTTTAATCTCCGCCAGACACATTCAAAGGGCACTTTCCAGACACTTTAAATACACCAGATCAAATAAACCTGATGTTGCTATCTCATCTCAACATCACAAGGTAGTAGCTCACAGGATATTACACCTTTTGCCTTTTACTACTGTAAGTTCTAAGTTGGAGAACTAAGGAATGATGGAAGTTCTGACCATTGCAGGCTTTTGGGCCTTCCTGCTGAAGGTTGGTTTACTAGCTGGTCACAGTTGCTTTACCCCAGAAAGCAACATGCGTGGTCCTCATTCATCATTGACATGTCCTTCAGCACTTTCCTATTAGCAACTGTCGGCCGGCCTGGTCTCATTATTACATCATCATAAGGGTGTCATCTTCGAACTTCATCAAAATAATTGGCCCCATTCGTCAGACTGAAAGAGGGTTGAGCCTGTAGACAAGTCTGTGTGGATATATGGCCATCTTTAACACTAGTCGTCCCAAACAGAGGTCCACAGGCGTGTGTGCCACTCTATAATAAAATAACCATTGTGAAACCCATGTCCCCCGTTATTTACATGATCAAAGCAATTACCTGTAAATAGAAGCCTGCACAGCGTGCACCCAGCATGCGAAAAACAGACACGTACCCTTCATCACACCCGTGTAGGCTTATTACATTTGTTTACTCAAGCAATAGTTTTTCTCTCAGTCTATTAGAACTTATTCTTCTCCACCTGTGTGTGTATGTAGTCTACAGTAGCCTCTGTGTGTCTGATTGATGATAAGGGCATGATATCCGCGCGCAGGGAGACGGACAAATTCCCCCCAATTACAGACATTTGGAATACTGTTGTGCGTACCTGTAACTCAGTTGCTTGTTAAAAGCCAGAAGACAACATCAATGTTTGTTTTAAATGTTGTTTGCATGGTGGAGCATGAGAGCAGATGGATTTGACTTTACTGACACATTTGCGTAAAAGATGTATAGCCACTAAAAGAAGAAGCGATTTTGTGTGTATAAACCTTCTTGTAAATATGTATAATTATTACATGTCGTTATTGCTTCAGATGTGTGTTCTGTTTTACTTGTTATCAAGCATTGGTGTCTCACATTTGAACACATATTATTATTATTTTATTTGTTTACAGTACTGCAGTTACACCAAGTTACTCCGGCAATATGTTATATTCAATATTTAAAAAAAAAAAGTGTTATTCTAATGATTTTTAAGTCTTGACTAAACACAACCAGTGCAATATTGACTTACTATGTCTGAGCTTGAACAGCTGAACATCTTACTAATCTGCTTTGCTTTTTAATTGGAGAGTGAGGGTTAGGGTTAGGGCTGGAGATGTGGTGAAATCTCAGAGATATATGATCAGTATGATAAAAACAAAATGCACATCCACAGTGTTTGGCTAACTGCTATTTTGTTCGAGAATGGTATAATGGGCATAACAATTTATATTACATGTGCAATCAAAGTGAATAGCCAAGGCTCCCGTAGCACTGGTCAATACTACTAATACACTTAAAAAGTGATGAGGGAGGAAGCAATCACTGTCGCAACGGGGCTTTTGTATCTCTGGAACTAAATCTACAGTGACATGTTGCCCTGAAGTGTGTGAAGGGGGCGAAGGGGGAATAAGGGGGCACTGACCCATTCAGATATTGCCACTAGAAACCCAAAACACTTTTATGCTCTCAACAAAGGATAAATAATACATGTGTTTGAATAAAGGCAGATGGTAAGTAGCCCTTTTGAAAGGGTACACAAAATGAAATGCACACATCTAATACACTTAATGTATCACAAAAATGGAGATGCCACCACCAACGTGTCCCCCCGAAGGGATGGGATGGTGTGGGATAGGTTGTAAAAAAAATACAACATAAATCAGGTGCGCTTTTTCTTTTTTATATTGAAGCACATTTCTGCAGCTAGACCCTGAATCTCAAGTGCCACCCGTTACCAGACGGAACACCACTTGTTAATGCACCTCCTCCTCTAACCCGAGGGCTCTTTCCCTGTAATTTAATGGGTAATATATCACTCCATCTTACCACACATACCACGTCATGTAAATTAATGCGCAAAAGGAAATGATGTATTCCATAATTAAATACACTAGGGAATTAAGTATATTCAATTCTCATATTTCATATTCCTTTAACTTCTAAATTCCTAAAAATGTACCTACTATCAAAGAGGGAAATGTTTTATTCCAGATGAGAAGATAAGGTTCCTCGTATTGCGGCAGCATGAGGTAACTGAATCTGACAGTCAGGACAAGCAAAACCGGAGGTGTTTGTTTAAGCTTGCCATCGAGCCACTGAGAGGAACAGCTGATGGGTTCTGGGGTGTCCTGTATACAGCCCAACCCCAGCTCAAAGCTCTAAGCATTGTTGGTTTCATCATTGTAAATGGAAAACTGGCTAAATAGAATATTGTGCAACATATTTCAACATCCCGTCTCATTGTTTTTTTCAATTACAGATTGTAAATTCTGCCTCTCACCAATACACAAAAGATAAAAAGGAGAAAGGCATCAAAGAAAATAATTGCTGCTGCCTCTGCTCCTATAGATGTGTATGAGACAAGACACACAGCAGAGCCTGCAGAGAAGCTCTTTAGACCAGCCTGTATGTTAGCGTGTAGGCACACTTACAGCATTAGTCACATCACTCCCCCTGTGTCTGAATACCTGCAGAAAGAAGACTCTTTCTCTCTTCTTCTCTAACTAGGGCATTTGGGAGACAACCATACAACATCCCTTGAATACATGAAGGTACGGATGTAAATTAAAAAGCAGTTTAATCTCCAAGCATTCAAACACAGTGTTTAAACTCAGAGAAGAGGTTGATAATGAGTGGGGTACAAAGAAGTGGGGAGGGGAGGTTCAGGTGAGACAATTTTGAAGGCTAGTTGTGTAAATTCTGTTACAAAGACCTGTTGTTTACTACAGTGAGGTTTGAGGGTCAATAAACATTTCATCGCCTAGGATTATAACCCATTTTCAAGGAGAGACAATCGATCAGAATTATTTAGCATTACTTAGCATTACATTTTGGCAGTTATACTGTACATTCCGTAAAAAAAACATACTTTACATATTTACCTCCCTAATCTACCACAAATCTAAAGTTTAACTGATTTAAAATATTGATACCTTTTTGTCTCAGGGCCAGCTCTTCTCTAAAAATGGGATACTGAATAATTAATGTCAATCTCCTATTATGTTTCCTCAATTGTTTAAGGTTAGAAAAATGTGTGTGTTGCATATTTACAAGTGTGAGAGGTGTTCCCTGTATGCAGCAGAACATCCATAATGGTATACTCAGCGTAACCTTGGCTCCATATGACAGGGACAAGGAACTGTGAATAGAATACCAAATACAGACTTCTGCAAAGAGAGGGGCACTCCCAAGCTGCACCTTGACAGTAAATTAGGGTTGTTTTTTTTCTCATGAAAACTACCCCTTTTTGCAACTGTACCACTGCTGCCCGAGAGCCATCATCAGCAAGTGTACCATTCAAAAGTCAAAAGCCTCAAGTATTTTTGTTGAGAAAATCCTCATTATGGCTCATAAAGTACCACATACTGAGTCACACCAGCACAGAAATAAAGAGACAATAGAAGTCTGAGATGTTTGAATTGGATGGTCCAAGGCCTGAGTCTTCTTGTGTTGATTAACAGAAAAATCCTTTAAGAGGCGGAAAACAAATCAAGGGCACTTAATTAAAACTGTGCTCAATGGGAATTATCTCATGGAAACATTTGCATTCAGACATCTACACTTGAAACAATCAAGGGATTGGCAGTGTGTGTGTCTGGTTTGGCAAGTGTCTTAGAAAGGAGAGGGGGAGAGACACAGAGAGAGGGCAGCGTGACAAAGTGGGTGTTTGATTGTGATCCTGGAGTTTGTCTTTTGTTGGGGAGATATAAAATGCACTTCTCAGCATGTCACAGAAAGTGTGGTTGGTCAGTCTTGACTATGGAACCATTCAGAGAAGAACAGGGAACGCCCTCTCTACCCGTCTGTCCATCTTTGATCCCCATGGTGATGTGCAAAAGCACTTAACCTGCCAGCGGGGTGCTCAGCAGGGGGTCCGCACCTGAACACAGGCCCTGTCACGAGAGGGAGGTCCACAGGGACCCAACACAAAAGGCTTGGAGCACGCAAGGCCAGGCACAATCTGTCTACCTCTGCACTTGCACCAACAGACAACACTGACAGGCAGAGATGTGTGCATGTTCTGAAATGGCGCTGAGCTGTACAGAGGATGTCTGGATGACACAAATAACCTTGTGAACATCACACTAGCTGTTATGCACTTCTTGGCATAGTTTGCGTCATAAAATGACACCACATTAGGTAAAAATACGGGCATAATACCTCAATCTGTCATACCCACTAGATGAGATATAAAGATGAATAGGCTACTGAAACTCTGAAAGGAACAACGTGGCTCATGAGCTGTTTCTTGTGCAGGTGATTGGGTGAATGATGTAGGTTAAATTGATACAGAGAGGAATACAAAGGCACAGAATAGCTATGCCTGAGGTGATGAACACAGGCTCAGGGAACAGTGCCCTATAAATAAGTCACTTTCTTCTGTCTAAATCTGAATGACTTATTTTTGATTGTAAAAAATGTTGAGTGCCTTTCATACGCTGCAGTCACTGAGGCTAAACATTTCTGACAAAACAGAGATTATTAGGGGACGTGGGATGGATGAGGTATAAATCATCATGTTTCATTACGTTAAACAGAATGCTAAAACCAGACAATGAATTTGGGGGATTCATTGCAAAGGACAAATTAGTACAATACTAGTCACAATACTAGATAAGAGATGCAGTATTTTCTTTAAAAATGGGACAGCATTTTACCCTCGTCTGAAAATATGAAGGATCACATCAGGGAAAGCATTGGGGCTGAAAATGGTGTGCGAGTCATTGTCAGCCTGGTTCCACAATGTACCCCATTAAATTAAACCCTATCCGAAGGTATCAAAGTAAAACCAAAGGCTGATTTGCCAAAGTGTTTGGAGTACAGTTGAGACAGACAGTCGACTCTTCCCCCCGCCAGTATCAAAACTGCAGAGGAGCAGTGGACTCTGGGGAGGTCTGACGAGGCTATTCAATTGCTGAGGCCGCCGACTGACAATGAGGATCATGTCCAGAGGACAGAAATAGAAATTAGAACAAAGGAAATGAAGGCAGAGCACAGTGGTCTGCAGCTCCCCATGAGCTGAAATTGTTAGGACACCATGTCTCACGAATCAGCCAGAGCTGTTCAAGAAGAAATATTCTGATACTTTGATTTCACTTTTATGATCCATTCAACTGCATGTCACTATGTAGGTTATTGATGCAGTTTCAACCCTGATTAATTTGACATGTTTGTTTTTCTTTCTAATTGATTTAGGAAGTTAAATACACTAAGATGACACATCCCTTATAGTCATACAGTATAGTAGGTTAAAACTAAATATGGTTGAATTAAAATTTACATTGCATTTGTACGAAATGTGAATATTACAATTAAAATGATTCTTAAAAAGAATAGTTAAGATCAATATATATATATATATATATATATATATATGTATGAGGGTTTATGTTTTCTCTATCACAATAGTGACAGCATGGCAAATAAGGATGACACTGCTTGAAATAAAGCAATTAAGCAGATGCAAAGCTTACATTTGCACTATTGCACTCTGCAGCATCTCAGCCATTATGCCCCAGCTAGGGCCTGAGTCCAATGCAGAGGCATCACTGAGACGCAATGCAATTTCCACGCTTTGTGATTCAAATGGGAGAGAATTGATCCCACCTCACACATTTGGAAGGGTAGTCTAACTGAGGGCACCATGCTCTAATGGGATAGACGAGGCACACACATCTTGGCCAAACAAGCGACAAAGGAGAGCAGGATAGAGGGTCTTGAAACCTGATTCATGAACTTTTACTGTTAAAATACATAAAAAAGTTATTCTTGCCAGCTTGATTATGAGATGGCCCTGCACTGAAAAGAATGACATGGCATACTGCCTCTAATATCCCTCCACTGTCTTAACTATTGATATTCTTCGCAATGGACTGGAATAAGATCTTGTGTTTTAGTTATTCTTCAACATGAGAATAGCATTTCATTTTAATCCATCGGAATTGGCATTGTTACCTCCTATTTGTGATTTTTTCCAATGTAAAATCACTGTTCAAGCTAAAGCTAAATGACAGGTTAAGTGTTCCCCACTTAATCGTTGATGGATAGGGATGGATTTTTGAGGCAGCATATTGAAGGTTGACATTCGCTCCTGCTAACCTGTCATTCCTGGGTAATCCCTGAGCTTTTTACAACTACACTGAAACAACTAATCCCTAATGGCCAGAGAGCAAGCTGAGCATGTCTTAGAGGAGTTGAGGTAAAGTAAACATGGCTCCTTTTGAAATCATATCTTTTAACAGCTTTGCTTGCTAACTGACCCTGTGGTGAAAGTCTTGTTGCAACGACAGCACTTCCTGAAGTCAAGGGGAGGACAAAGGTTTCTGTCAAGCTGTCCTGAGTTCCTTTAAGCACATTGTTTTGGCACAGGTCAATGCTACTGTACACAATCACAATAATGTTTGCATACTGCCTGGGCTGGGCCTTGATCTAATGTGAACTTACATCAATACCTGAGGTCCACCAGGCGTTGAAGCCAGCAGCAAAACAATTAGAAAACTGTAATGGCTGTGCACCTGCATAGAGTTTTGTAACTCTGTGTGCACCTAAGCGTTTTACATTGTAAGAGTTTTACATTACATTGTTTGTATTTCTGTGTTGGTAATCTTGAAAGTACCTATTGTAATTGCTCATTGTTACACTGTACTTACACTGTACTTGGGGTTATGGTTAGAATTAGGGTCAGGGTTTGGGATAGGGTTATTGATGTCAGCACAGTGTTACATTGTGTAATTACAATACTTTATTACTGTACTAACAATAGTAATTACACAGCAATAAGAACACTAATGTAAAGTGTTATCCACACACACACACACACACACACACACACACACACACACACACACACTATAATAATAATATAGACTTTGATTTAGAAGATATGGCAATATAAAGTGAGTTGATGTGCAAATTGTATCTTGAATTGGAGAGGCCACTGAGACCCCCTGCTAGGGTTGCAGAATAAAAGTGGGTTCACAAACAGTGCACCCTGGACTGCATTAGTATCTCTACAGGCAGCTGCGCTCAGTAGAGGCAGAGCCTGGAAACCACAGCCCTGTAACCAGTGTTTCTCCAATGAAGGTCATGGAGGGGAAAACATATTTGCACCGAAGGGTAACCTGACCAGAATAGATGAATCACAAGTGGGTTTTGAAAAGTTTTATGTTTGTTTAGAGATCAAGTTAGAAAATCTGAGGAATATCACCCCCCACAAGCCTGGGGGAAAATATCAAAGAAAAGTAAAGTGAAAAGTGGTTTGTTTTTAGGAGACCTGAAGTGCTGCAGCTGTAATTAAAACCCACATGCTAATCAAACTATGTCACTCCCAGTGGTATTCACACTGTGTGGAGGTGGCATGTTATACTGAGAGCTACATGAGCAGGAAAATAGTTCACATCTCTGCATGGGAGCAAGTATTTCAAGCCAGCAAACCTAACTTACCCTAATGTTCTTTTATGTCTCTTTACAAGGAGAGTAGTGGAGTTCATTTCCCATGCTCTCCAGATGTCACTCTGGGTACTTTGGTTAGTAATGAGGGCCCGGGCGTCTGTCATTGTCAAGCGACATGACCACTCATGTCATGCAACATAACACTTTTATGGCAGAGAGGAATCATTGCACTATGACAAAGTGTCATAGCACCCTGCCTATGGCGATATTGTCATGACCTCATATTACAGTACCTTTCATCTGGTTTCCCTAAGGGGTACCGTGTCCTCTTCTTGTGGTCCATTCAGTTCACCAAGTGTCAGTGTGTTTACAGAAAAGGCAATGTCTAACACATGCAAAATGGGCTGGAATTCATAATGGTGAACTGAATGGACCACAAGAAAAGGATACGATACCCCTGAGGGAAACCAAATCAAAGGTGCTGCAATATGAAGTCACCCTGAAAGTGTTATTGGAAGTTCAATTTAGATCATGTAACTGAACATCCGAGATGCCAATAAAATGCTATAATGAGAAACAACATGAAAAAAAAAAAACACTCATACAAGCATGAGCTATTGTCTTGCCACCTAAGTAATTGCAGGACAAATGCAGTCGGAACCAGTGCACCAATGGTCCCTGTTCTCAGCCTCTCGTCATTAGGAAGAAGCCCAGTGGAGCTTGTTAGAGGACGAGTTGAGACGTGGTAAATAAGGTTAATTGGGGGATCTGTCAGACCCGAGAAGATGTTCACGCTGACACGACACAACCGGAACATGATTTCATTTTTCCCTCTATGCTATCACTGTTCATTAGTATTTTGCAGGGGGTGACAAGGCTACTGTAGTGGCAGAGTTGATGGTGAAGGTGTGTCGCACTGAGACCGCAAAGCTGGGACACAAAGCTTGGAGAGGAAATATCCAGTGTTTGGAGTGTGTAATTACAGTACACCGGAGCATTAATATCCCCTTTCATTAACATCAACCAACCCTGGTCTTCTCTGGGAAGCCAAACATGCCCCTTTGTTATGGCTGGCCCATAAAATTGGGAATTAAATCACGCGCTCTGTAACCTGCTTTAGAGCACCATGATAAGTGCACAACAGTTCAGTGCGCAAAAGCACTTGAAAGAAATAGTCTCAGTGTTAATGAGATTGATAAGACAATTACTTCCAAGGCTAACTCATTAGTTGTGAGTGAAAAGAGTGGACAGGGAAAAGGGGGGTTGGTTGGTTAAATATGCATGACATCACCATGCTCAGCTCTGAGAGGTTTCTATTAATATAAACGGCCATGCCTGTTTTTACTGTACTTTTCAAGAGACAACCACATGAAAGCTATCATCTTGGGTTCCACTCAAGCCATAAGGTTATCTCACAATTCACATAAACAGCCGAGCGACTGTCAACCTGTTAATTGAAGGTCTGGTGATGATCTCCGGTTTTGCCCCTACAGCAACAAGTACGTATACTCATGCCTACTACTACCACTGTCTATGAAATGCCAAATTACACTATAGCCCATTCACACCATGCTCTGGTGGGCTTAATGCAGCCCAGTTCACCAGGTCCCTGATTGCACAGAAATATTAATGAATAATGTTATCAGATCAGGAGATGGTCGAGCGTGGTTCTAAACCCACATATCTAATAACCAGTGGCTGGCTCATTCCAGACCTCACAACACCTCACAGACACATTAAATATGCATTTGACTAGTTTCTGTGGCCAACTGTAGCCTTGGTGTCATCGCTGATCTAAACTAAACTTAAGGACAAAGAAAACTGAAGCAAATTCTGTTGTCTTAACACCACATGCATTTTGCATAATCACATCAAATTTATTGTTGAAGTCCGTATTAAATAATTTCAGATATTGTTGTATCTTACATACATAGTACATTCTGTGACCCTTTAAAACCTCTACACTACTAATATAATCAGTAGGAAAGATGAAAAGAAAAGATGAGGGTTTAATTAGTGGACATTGGAGTGATTAGCCCATTTGAGTTGATTGGAGGATTTGAAAGACATTTTGAATTATAGCTTTTGTTGGATGATTCACTGCAATATTTACCAGAGATTCAATTCATTTTTCAAGGTTATTAACAACCCAAAGTGCAACACTACTTATTTTTCAATTTTGAAATGAATCGGACCTGCTATGTTTTTGTTGATGCTACATTTAACTGTTTCTCAGTATAGGCCTAGCTTGATTATGTTCATTGAACTTCAACTGGTACACTGAAAGTAACAAAAACCCTCTTCTTCATCTGATTGAGATCACTATAAAATAACATGCATATTAATTCAAACACCTCCTCAAATCTAGCGTAATCCCATCCCATTGTAATGAGTCAGTTGCTTATCCAACAACGGAACACAAGAATACAAATAGAACACAAGATAATACACAAGAACAAAATAGCAAACGATAAACCCTTACATTATGGTAATGAACCTAAACAAAAAAAGTTCCATAATATTTATCCAATGAATTATCAATGACAGTAAAACATTTTATACCATGATTTTTCTAGTCAAGGAATGTGTGTGTGTGTGTGTGTGTTTGTGTGTGTGTGTGTGTGTGTGTGTGTGTGTGTGTGTGTGTGTGTGTGTGTGTGCGTTTGATGGTTACCACTTGATACACATTTCACTGTCAGTTGCATAATGTACTTTACCAGTGATAAGAAGCTGGTAGACTGCATTCAACTTAAAGGTTGATCTGATGTTAATTTATACTCTTGGATCTCTGTGTCTCCACTGAGCCACAGTAATGGATTTTGAGCCGGTGATCAAAGCACCCTCAGGAGTTCCCCCTTTCGCCTTCTAGAGAGTAATCCTTGAGCATTTAACTAGTCCATGTTGAACAAACCATTCAGTGGCAAACTTTATTTCTCAGTTGAATTCAGCCTTTAATCTCTTTAATTCTGATGAAACATACAATTTAACTGAAGGAGTTATATTCATTTTATTAGAAGTTTCACACAGCAGCTACTGATCTCTACCCACTGTAGGATATAGAAGATGTTACAAAAAATATTGCAGTACATTTTTTTATCAGATGCTCTACTGTACACTATTATGGGCTATGAATGAACATACAGTACATAACATGTACAGCTTGAGGTATCCTACTCCCTGTCATTATTTGAGTGATGCATATCCATTATACAATTGAGGTACTTGAGTGGCCAGCTAACATATTTAAGTCAATGTAGCAGCCAGGTCACAATCCATGGTATTTCCCTGCCATTCAAGGAGTCTAAATGTATTGATTCTCCCCAGTATGGCAAATAAAAAATAATGAAGCGAGCAAAGTGTCTCTCAACCTGGATGCCCATCTAAATCATTTTTTAATCAAGTGAGTGCCCTCCTCTAATAAACGACTGTGCCGGGAAGTGGCTTAGAGTGTGTGACCTTGGATGGTGATGTATCCTTCATAATACACGTATTTATGCACCCCTCTTATGATTACGCATCAATAAATCACAGGTTAAACTTTTGAAGCACCTACATACAACAGACTAAACTGGTCACCTGATTTGAAAAGGGAAGGTTTTATGGACATGAGGAACAAATCCCTATAAATACATCTTCACTTAATTTCAATAGGAAAGGGGATGCATCAATACAGCTATTATGACTCCCACAAGGCAAGAGCAGCCACACTGATAATAAATCCCTAGGTCTAGGTACATTAGATTGCATTTACTAGACAATACATAACTGACTCCACACCCCATAACCCCAGAGGGCAGTGTTGCTCATACGTCCCTTACTGTCAGGTGGACCCATGCTCACACTCTACCATTGCTCGACCAAGCCTCTTTGATGGTGTCTCTAGTTTGGCCTTGAGAGAAACAAGGACATTTTTGGACTAGTAATGTGGGACCTAAGTCCCTTCAATCGTGTATATACAGTGCCCTGCGTAAGTAATGTGACAGTTATTTTGCCTCTACACTCCAAAAGTTTGGATTTGAAATCAAACAATTACTATGGGGTTAAAGTAGAGATGCACAGCTTTTATTTGATGGTATTTGTGTACATATTGGTTTCACCATTCAGAAATTACAACACTTTTTATGCATAGTTCCCCTATTTCAGGGTCCTCAAAAGTGATAGAACGGATATATCAAATGTCCAAATTAAGTACTCATGTTTAGTGTTTAGCCTGAAGTCTGCAACCCATTGACCCCACCAGACACTGGGTATCTTCTCTGGTGATGCTCTGCCAGGCCTGTACTGCAGCCATCTTCAGTTGTTGTTTGTTTTGAGGACATTTTCCCTAAGTCTCCTTTTCAGCAAATTAAATGATGTTTCTGTATACTTCAGAATGTATCCTGCTGCTGTTGTCAGCATTTACATCATCAATGAAGACAACTGAGACAGTTCTAGTGGAAGCCATACATGCCAAAGCCATAACACCCCCTCCACCATATTTCACAGATGCAGTGGTATGCTGTGGATATTGGGCAGTTCCTTTTTTTCTGTGGTTTGCACCTTGTAGTGTAGCCTCTGTAGTTCTGCCGTTGAAATCTTCTGTGGATGGTAGTCTCTGACACATTCACGCCTACCTCCTGGAGAGTGTTCCTGATCAGTGGGACAGTTGTTTTGTGGGATCAGTGGGACATTCTGCAGTCATTCACTGTAAAAGTCTTCCTTGACCTACCAGTTTGTTTGCGATTTCTGAGCTCACAAGTGCTTTCTTTCCTTTTAATAATGTTCCAAACTGTTGATTTTGTTTCTGATAGATTTGTTCTGATATTTCAGCCTCATAATGGCTTCCCTGACATTGACGTCTCTATGATCCTCATCTTAACAGACACCAATAGCATACTCCAAAGGCAAACGCAAAGCCTTGAATCAATACTAGACATTGAGCGCTCTCTTATGATTGCAAAAATCATGTGACGGAGTACACCTAACCAACCAGAAACACCTGTCAAACAAATTGTCCCATCACTTTTGGGTACCCTGAAATAGTGGGACTATGCAAAGAAGGGGTTGTAATTTCTGAATGGTGAAACCAATATGTACACAAATATCATCAAATAAAAGCTGAAAATCTCTACTTTAACCTCACAATAATTGTTTGAATTAAAATCTAAACTTTCCCATTACCCTAGGCACTGTATATACTTTACCACCATCCATTTTAAATACAAATCTGAACAAACAACAATGCTGGAGCTGACTGACCCAGAGAGGACCAAAGCTACAGGACCGAACAAAGGTTGGAGGATGCAGGTGAGCATGTCACTCTGAGGCTTAACAGACACACATGTTATTCAACATGTGTGACATACGTGAAAAATACATATTTCATATGAAATACATATTTCACTTCCATGTTAATATGTTTTCCCTAGACAACAAACCTGTGGTAGGTTTAGGGATGATGGTAGGCCGGTTCATACCACTGCCTATGCTTGTGCTGTTGTACCTACAGTTTATGCTTTGTCCCTGTTGATAAAGCATGAAGCTGTATTGAAGTCCGCTATGGTCTAATTACTTAGCTTTGGCTGTCAAATAACATTAATGACAAACACAACAGTTAGTTAATAGAGATTTGATTAGGATTGGCATTCACATACTGTATGAGTCAATGTCATGCTTTTGGATATCGATGGTGGAATGGGGTGGTCTGAGGGAGAAAGCTATATCTTTTCCCTGTCCCTTACGTCATGGAAGAGTCAACATGATGAAGGTTGGCATGGGTGGTATCAGAACTTCTCAACGCACATAGAAGTGTATAACAACAACATATAATCAAACTGTCAATAGATCTGGACCATTTAAGTGGGAACAATAGAGATCATTTGTTTGCATTGATGACAATACAACCAGGCTACAGTACAGGTACACCCAAGGAAAAAGGGGGACTTGAAAGGTCATGGTAAAGCGTCATCATTGGTAAAGCTCGAGGTTGTGTAGGTCCTCTGTGTCACTGCCAGTTAGATTTCACTCATCCCTCTCAGAAGGTTCTGCCATTAAACCTCTTCAGCACACACACATTATTTGACACACTGTGAGGAAGACATCTGACATTCTGAACATTCCCCGTTTTGTAAACATTGAATGTGTAGTTGTTAATTAGTTGCAGATTATGTGTTTAAAATAATGAAATGAAATTAGAAAACATCTACCTTCTTCACTTTTTGATGATTTGCCATTTATTGCCATGTTAATCATGATCAACATACTACACTCCTGTATTAATTTACCTCAGATAAACCCAGTTCGAAAAAAAGAGCACCTTCAACAATAAGGAGTATGGACATTGACAGCTACAGGGGCTGGCATACTGTGAGATATTGACTCAATATGATCATGATTATTCCACTCTCCTTCTCATTCCACATACACTCACCACACTTTATTAGGAACACTATACTAATACTGGGCAGGGCCTCCCTTTGCTCTCAAAACAGCCTAAATTCCCTGTGGCATTGATTCCACAAGATGTTGGAAACATTCCTTTGAAATTCATGATGACATGATTGCATCAAGCAATTCCTGCTGATTTTTCAGGTGCACGTTCAAGCTGTAAATCTCCCGTTCTACCACATCCCAAATGTGTTCTATTGGATTCAGATCTGTGACTGGGAAGGCAACTGAAGAACACTGAACTCATTGTCATGTTCATGAAACCAGTTTGAGACGAGTTTTGTTTTGTGACATGGTGCATTGTCATGCTGGAAGTAGTCATTAGAAGATGGGTAAATTGTGGCCATGAAGGGACGCACATGGTCAGCAACAATACTTAAATAGGCTGTGGCATTCAAGCGATGATTGACTGGTATTAACGGGGCCCTAAGTGTGCCAAGAAAACATTCCACCTCCACCATGAGAAGGTGTACAGGTTTCCTAATAATAAAAGTGTTCGGTGAGTGTACATCTGATACTTAAACATCCATACCTAAATCATGTTTCTTTCTCTTGTGTTGAATTCTAAGTAACAGAGGCTTTGCACTTGCTATCACAGTACTGGGAATGGTTTCTACTTGGTTGCTTGGTAGAAAGCAGTGTCCCACTGTAACCATCTGTGCTTCCTCAGTCAGTCCAAAATGGAACACTCGCTATTCATCATGTGTTACTCAATTATGAATGTTTTATAACTTGAACGTGCTGCAGTAATATACAGTATTTCAAGAAGATATGGTGAGAGAAGGCTGAGTGTGGAAAGCTGAAGCCATTCACAGCCAGTGTGTTATTAGAATGCCATGGGGATTTTGTTTTTATTAATAAAATGTCTCTTCAGGATTAATTGATCGCTTTTGTTCCCTGACTCTTTCCTTAATTCAGCCTCGTAATCAGCAGCTTGTTACATTAATGTTTTGAATCTCACTGGATGTGTGCTATCCAGCCTGACCTCATCAATCAATTTGTACAATATCCTATGTAAACTACCCCATGGGCATTCTTCATTCATTCTTCATACATATATGTTGTGACTACAACTAAACTGACTCGTTGTACAACGATTGTGAGAGGATTGTTTTTGAAGGTTCTTTAAACGTCAAAATGCAAACGCTGGATGTCTGTAGCTGTTGCAATGCTGGATTAACATTGTTATAACCCTGATATTGTTCAGTCAAATGTTGGTTACAATGAACAGTTCTTTAGACGTTGTAATGTTATGGTTATTTTTCAACGTTGACTTAAGGTAGTCATTTGACCACTTAACATTGCTACACAATTGTCCTAGGGTTGAAAATGAAAGTTTTCTTAATATTGACTGTTGACAGTCAGCATCAGACCATCTCACAGTTGTTGCTAACCAAATAGATACTTAGGCAAAGAAAATAACCTTTCTTGTTCTTGTTTTCCCCTCTGTATTTATATATATATATAATATTTTTTCTACAGAACTCCTTATAACTAAATCATGTTTTACAACAGCTGTTGCTAACATTGTGCTTTGTGTAAAATGTAAGATTTCACATGGAGGGCACATGTAAACCTCTCTACGATTTCACACGAAGGTCCCACTTAATCCTCTTAACGGATTCTGGGACATTACTTTATGTACAATATTGTACAAATGATAATGAGATCACGTGTTATCCTGTGTCACTTAATAACTTACAAGTAATTAAGTATTTCTAATCCAACAACATAGCAATATGTAGCTCTGTGCAATGCAACTGTAGTCAAACAATTTTAGAGTAATTCAACATTATTGATTGAATGGTGCAAGCAATGGCTGCTAGAATGTTTTAAAGGACAACAAAGCCAGTGGGTGTGACTAATGATGCATTTAAAAGCTGATAAATTGCTACATTCACAGGCCTTTTAGCTAATTCCCTTTTTTTTGACGTCTCAACATGTGGCTAAATAATTAACACAGATGTCCCATTCACCTCACTGTTAAAACATTGTCCCTATGCAGTCTTATCTAATAGCAGTAAATCAGTGAAAGCCTATGGGGTTTCCAAGCTAAATTACTTAGGCTTTCTTTGTCTAAAGAAGCTCAATGAAAGATCTAAAGCAGTGAAGCCTCAGATGTGTCTGATCTGATATTATAACTAAAATGAGGTCTTACTTGCTTCATGGCTCTAATTACTAAAATTAGATAGACTCCTCTGCAGGATAAGTACAGTGGCTGCAATGGGAGGTTGCCTTCATCTCTGATTGAATATTAAACAATGTTTCACATGCGTTTAGGCGTGAATGTTGATAGCATGTACTCATGACCTAGTGTATTGAGACTCTGAAAGTCAGACAAGTTTAAATATGGAAAAAAAAGACCCACACCCAGACCTAAAAGTGCAAACTGGGGGAAAAGTAATTGTCTTATGCTTAGTCAAAATATAATTCTAGTTAATAATGTTATTCTGCTTCTGGGTGAAAAGTAAGCCATTATACTGTACCTTGACTTGGTTGTGTGAGCTCGTCTCACTAAATGAGGGCTTTTTGCCCCGAAACCAGTCCTTGACCTGAGGTAGCATAACCTTGCCATGAGCTTAATCATAGGGTCTTGTTATCTAATACATGCATAATTAAGGCCTGTTTCAGAATAGGTTTGTCCTTGGAGGTTTTATATTTTTTATTTTTTTTAGAGGGCCAGTTAGTAGTAAGCCGTTGGCTTACTGTAGATACGTGACGTTTTCATTGAGGAGATAGGAGCTAGGAATACGTTTTTACGTCTCTGTTGATATGTTGTGCCTTCATAACAATGATACTATGGGGGCACTGTGGGTCAGAGATTCACTAAGGATGTCGCTTTAAAATACAACATGATTAACTTCAATGTGAGTACACAGACTGCTCAGTTTCTTTCATTGCAATCAAACATACTGTGTCGACCCTCCAAGACATGTACTGATTTGAATGCATGTCCAACCAGTATCAATTGAACAATGTATAGCTGTCTGATTTGCATTAGCAGGTATGGTCAATTATTTGGGGAATCGACCATTTCACTTTTTGAATGACAACTCTAGTTTGTAGGATATGTTTTGCAAGCACAGGTTCAGGATGTGCCTTCAATATCAATCAATTTCGTCATGCTCATGCTAATTACAATGGATTCTTTAAGCAGAAAAAAGGCATTTAATATAAATGGAATCTTCATGAAACTTTAACAAGTATCATGCCAGTATTTACCATTAATGGGTTAAATCATTGCACATTTGAAGCCCTTTTTTCAAATGCACATAAAGAGAGTGTCCAGAGCACAGCTTTCACAGTTATTAGTCTCTAAATTATTAATCTTTGAGATTTTTGAAAGCAAGTCCAAAAACAACATTCCATTATTGATTATAACGCTACATTCATTGATCCAGAGATTTCATCAAGCTGCTATTCCAAGATAAGAGCACATTTTTCACAGACACACTTGATTGTACCATGTTCAGGGTTGCAAGGAGGTCTGCAAAAAGGCTATGCAAGGAATACAGCATTATTGTCCCTTTGGATTTCTACTTTTGCAGCATATATTTGATAACATTTCCCTGTAGATGTCCCATGACATACAAAGATAACTGAGCATATCAAACTGTCCTCCAGTGTAATGTTAATGGACTGATGTATCAGTTACTGTCCTGTATGTTAGATTAATGAGGGAAATGAAGAGTTTTTTTAACTTATTGTTTGGTGTGTTGACAAATGTATTTATCATAGGAGTGCAAATTGGTTTATTCCCCTATGTAACTGGTTAAGATGTGACAGAAAGGAATAAGTGTTAGTTTGAACAGACATTTCCCCCGACTTCATTCAGTCTGTTTATGTCTTGTTTCAGAAAAACTGGAACTTGATTGGACTATGATTGGGACTGAATCTCACCCAATTTAACTTTTCTGATGCATTTGCATGGTAGTTACATAGGTAGTTACTTACATTTGCCATTAAACAAATGTACAGTAGCTATATAATCTTTGGGACTACCAATACATACTGAAATACCAGTCATGTTTTCCCATGGTAAAGCAGTTTCTGAAAATTCATTAATTAAAACCTTGAACTCACATTTCACAAAACTAAGTTGACTGATATTATCTGAGGTGGTGAAGGGAGGAAGATATGAGTAAAGTTACTATTGTGTACTCTTTGTTTCGTCAGTTGTCTCTGTCCTTGTTGGAGAGCTTTTTGTGAAAGCTGTCATAGACATTGGGCGGATGGAATGAAAAGTGGTGATTCTGACTGCCAAGGTGCTTGGCCCTTCTCTTCATTGCCTTGGGATGTTGATGTACAAGCATCGGCAGTGAGTGGCCAGAGCAAAGAGGACATGTGACACTTCTGTAATCTGAGTGGCTGTCATTTGAATATAGAAAATAAAGTGTTACCATTTACAATATCTTCACACACACACACGCACACACATACACACACACACGTACCACAGACACATACACACTTTATTCCAGTAGATGCACCACAGAGCTGTTGACCCAATCCATCATTTCAGCCCTGAATGCCAGATAGTGAGTCGATGGTCACCTTCTCTTTAGTATGACTGGAATAAAGATGTAGCCCTCGGAGCACTGTGTCAACTTTCTTGTAAGAATCCTGTGACTTCTATATTCCACTCAAGAGAGAGACATTGAGCGTAGCAATGATCATTTCTCTTAACTGTTCCCTAAGTGTCGCGGGCACTTTGAAGTCCAGTGTAGGCATCTACCAGAACACTTAAAGGAATTAATCCCCTCAACTAAATATACCTTCTTAATATTTACCACAGGAGGCCTCCTAATTATCCTGCCATTACCAGCTCAACTTTCAAATATTAGTATAATACTGATATTTTAGATATTCTCAAAGGAAACAAGGAATAGGCAGCAAAAAAAGTTTTTAAACGATATTATTAGCATAACTTTTAAAATAAAAATGTTGTATCTCAGGGTTACTGACTGGAAGGTCATGGTGAGTAAGTCATTTAATTAAATTTGCTGTATATAAAGTCCTTAGTGAACTTTTTTGAAGAACGCTATGCAAATACGATTTTAATTATTAGTGTTTTCAAAGTACTTGGTTTTGACTGCCTTGTCTGCCTTCACTATTCCCTATGTGTACTATATGCTGAGCTTTGAAGTTGTAGTGTTTTTCCTTGCACCTTACCGAAATTGCAACAGCATCATTATATTGCCCAGTCAAACCTCATCGATTGGCATCTGTTATTTGCCAACACAAATTCAGCAACAGATAGGAAAGATTTAAGCCAAGCAACTATTGGCCATTAGATAAAAGCGGTCCCTGTGTTGGGGGTAGTTAATCTTTTTGAAATGCTGAGTCACGATCATTGAAAATCCCACTGTGGAGAATAGGGATTAGATTACAAGATCAAATGAAGTTAGAGCATGTTCATCAAGGGTATTTCATAAAGGACATGCCAAGAATGTGTCTTAATAGTGCCACACTTAATGATGTGGGATATACAATGGCCTGAGCAAAACAGTTACGCCACCAATATCTGAGCGGGCAGGATGTACCCTTTGCTTTTAAATTGGTAATGGATCAACCACATTAAAATCAATTCAAATACAACAAATCCAACACTATTATGTTAAATATTGTTGCCAGTGATTGTTAATTGCCGAGACATTTTTAATGTCCCTCTCTCACTGATATCAGTTGTGCGACCTTATTCAAAAGCATGTGTATACAGTATCACTCCAAGCAGAGATAGAAAAATTGGCAATTCAATTTTTCTCTTTCGGTTTCAAGAACGGATGCACATGATATGTTGTTCTTTGATTTTGTAATTGTGAAGTGGAAGTGGTTCTGTGAATTACTGCACACTCGTCTGCCAAGTAACCTTGACTGAGACCTTGAGATTTGTGTTAGCTCCCATGGCTGATCCCAACCTAAAAACCTGAGTTCAGTTCCCGATTGGTCACAATTAATTTATAATGGATTCAAACTACATGACTAACATACCTGTATTTCCCAATGGTCAATTCAATGGGCAAGGATAGTAGGGTGTGGACTCAAATAATGGAAAAATCCTCTATCCCAATACAAACAAAGTGTAATCAGGACATCAGGGCAAGAAATTAAAAGCTAAAAACTGGAATGTATAGGCTCTGTTCACTTGGACCCAAGTCAAATATTGATTGTGTGGCATAGCCGGCGGAGTGAAACTGCTGAGAACTCCTAAATCCATACTGTGGAATTTCAGAGACGTGAGCTTCCATTATTTAATTATCACTTCCTCAAGTGGGATCAGCTCTCCAGTGGAGCCCTGACAGCCTCCCCTTGAATAGGACCTGCCAGAAGAAGCAATGACTGTAATTTGCACCTTTTGCTTTCTCTCATTTCTGCAAAGCAATGTCAATTCAATCCCTCTGCTGCGAAGAACGCAGGACTATTTCACCATGAGTAATGGCACTGGTAATGGGATTTATCAGCAAAAGAGCGTATGAGAAAATGCCCTCATATGAAACTCTCAGATCACCATATTCAGACTATAAATTGAAAGGTTATAAGAACATACAATTAAATACTGGTTTGAACAGATGTCAATACCACTAAAGTGTTACTATGTTTAGGAACATGTGAGTTGTCTTCATGTCAACTCGGTTCGACCCCCCACTATGGGACATGCTCTTTGCTGAAGACCCCGATTCAATTATCCTTGGTACAGGCCGGTGACACTTGCAAGTGATAGCTCCGCCTATGACCCATTAGCAGGAGGGTTTGCTAGCTTGTGTTCATAGTTAAAGGCCTGCTCAGAAGTTTCTAGTTCAACATAATTTCCTAGCTAGTTACCTTGTGTTAGAATCTAGGTACCTAGTGCAAGCTTCAGCTAACCACTGGGACAGTTGGCTAACTAGCACATGCTACTAATTGGCCTCAGACAATTGGCATGCTAGCTGTGTTCCACCATTAACTGTAGCTTCATTGCTGTACTGCTTTGGTGTGCGGGCAAGTCTTTTTCTTTCTAGGGATAATTTATACAACAAAAAAAAATCTCTAGGGCTTATATTAAAATTATAACTTCAAGATTTAAAACAAAGGTTAGTGAGAAAATAAAACAGACAGCTATTTCATTTGAGATGAAACAAGAAAAATATAACACAATATAAGTCTATATAAGAAAGTTAAGAACTTAAATACTTAAATCAAAACGTCAAAGAAACAAACAAAAGAATATACAATATATTAATCTAGGCTACACTTTTACACATGTAGATTCTATTAACACATCTTTTGATTTGACTGAAAGAGAAATCAGGTTACAAATGTAACCCAGGTTTTCTGAAGGAGATGAGGGAGACCCCCTCACCTCATTGCTCCTCTCACTCAGAGTTTGTGAAGAGTGGTTCGCTGGATGGCATGCTTTATGTGGACAGGATTCATTATTTCTTTTTTCTTTCTCTTTTACTCAGAATGGTAGGTAGGCAATTTGCAAGAAGAAATGTGTGTGAAGTCAGTGTAACTGTGCAGTTAGTTTGAGTGTGTGCGTGGGAGGGTGTGTGTGTGTGTGTGTGTGTGCGTGAGTGTGCATGTGTGTGCACATGTGGTGAGGGATGGATCATTTGTGTGTACAGAAATATGTGTGTGTGTGGATGTGTGAGTGCCTGCGTTAGTGTTTCTTTCTATTTGAGGAATGCATCAACAGAGGTTTACCTTGTATGATTGATGTGGCAGATACGATTCATGCTGTAAGACTTTGTACGTGGAGACTCCTACAAGAATTTGGGTCTCTCAGTCAATTGTATTGTAAGGGTCAACTGGTCAATCAAATACGAGGTCAGGCAAAATCCACTACCACTACAGGGTGAGTTTCAGACCTTTTGGCCTCTGGAATTGAGAGGCAGGCAGAAAGCTCAATCTCACACAATAGCCTTACAGTTACTTACTTCACTACTCAGAAAGTATGTTGTTGACTTATGCTAAGCAAAAGGTATTTACAGAAATATTTATTGCATTCTTTTTTTACCCTCTATAAGAATTGTGATGGGGAAAGTAAAGAGGTGAAAAAAAGACAATACAGTAATTTCATGGAAAAGTGTTTTTTACTCAGTTGAATCCAAGCATATAAACTGATGCCTCCAGTCTTGCTGGCTAATAGCTATACACATTGTTAGGTTAACCCCTCCAAACCTAACTGGACCCTTGTTGAGTTAGCCGTGTTTCACCAACCTGGCCAACCCTGGCTGAGGCAGCAAGTAGAACTAGAGTCAACACCTGATAAAAGCACACAGAACGCCTTGTGTCTCACGTTGCAAAACTTTGTAATACGTATTCCATGTATCTATTTCAAAATAATTTCCACTCTACAAAACAAGCTACTTCATGAATAAGTAACCATTTAACAATCAGTTATTTCAATTGTCTAACTGTCTACTCACATCAATGCTGACAAATTGTGAATGTAATGAAGACGCAAACCAACAGTACCATACCAAGCCATGGCTAGCCTCAGCTGCTCTGCAGCATAGCTGAAAGCTGACAATGGAGACAGAGCATTAGTCATCAAGTTCCTGCACCCAAAAAGGAACAGAAAGTGACCATCCTGCACTTATTGTGAACTGAGCCCTAAAAGGGTAAACGCAAGGAACAAATAAATAAGTAAACACACACTCAACTTTGTATTCTCCATCTTTATACACCTTCTGTCTATCATTTATAGCCCTTTCTTCAAACAAGGTGAAAAGATATAGTCCTCTAGACTTTAAAAGTGCATTTGATATCCCAAGCTGGACATTTGAAGCATTAATAATAGAAGACATGGTTTTATTTGTATTTAAAAATGAATGGATGTCTCCAGGATTGTTTCCTTTTCATCATTTCTATGTGTTAAAGGGAGTGGAAAGCAGAGACAGAAAATAAGTATGAATGTAAAAATTGACTCTATAAGTTGGCTCTCATTTCTGAATACTTGAGGACAGTAAAACTGAGTGATAATGCATGTGTTCTTGGCCACTTCAATCAGAATATTCTGGTTATAAATGGCATGGAGAATATTGCTTTCTGAAATGCTGGGCATCTTTAGGTAGATGGCAGTCTATTCACCAGTGTCACTCATTCACTGTATGGTACATATCGGGCCAGAAGCGTAGCTATTCTCTACTCTTGACGCCTCCTCACACAGAGAGATTGACATTAATTTTTTGTATTTAATTGATGTTCATTCATTCTCATCATTGTCACATTTTCATTATTCTTTTTAAAAATTCTAATATCCATATTATCCACATTTGATCAAATTCATCATCCAGAACACACAAACATGCACTCGCATGCACATGTACCCTCAGAGAGGCTTATGTGCTCAAACATCCAGCATACACATTTATTTACAACACTGTCACCTCCCTCAACAAAATCACCATAATGCCATTCTACGTGACTGTTGCTCCGCTGCCCAACTGCATAGAAGTCTCTTCTGGTTTGACTCCTCCTCACCCCATCCTTCCTTTTCTCTCTTTTCTTTCCTTCCCTTTAGACTATTCTGAGTCACTCATGAACACTGTTGTACTGACGCACCCTGGCCATTATGGCAGAGTGCAATTAGTAAGTGATCGGTTGAACAGCTTGAGGTCCAGCCTGCCAATGCTCTCCTTGACCGCCTTATGAAGGAAATCTATCTAATGATACAACTACTCAAATTCGCCAACAACCAGAACTAGAACTAATCTTAATGGCCCACATTAGTAATGTTAATGGTTTTTTTTGCTGATATGATGCCCTGGGGCTGCACAATGTTAGAAGTTTCAAGTCTCCAAAAAATGTCCATGTAGGCCAAAGTATGTATATTTTTGGTGATATTTGCTTAACTCCTCCTAAATATATATATGCTGTGATGTATTACATTTCATACAGCAATAGAGCTCCGAAGTGTGATGTGGCTAGCCAGTTTGTAACATTACCGCTCAGAGTCAAATATAACCATCCAAACCCCTTTCACCTTCTTTGCAAACAACCTTTCCACACATTCTATTGAGAATTGCATCTAGCTATATCTGGCATTACTTTCCCAAATACAGTAGCTCCATGAATGACAAACGTCACCACTCGTGCTTCCATTCTTTGAGTGTTTTTATACTCAAAGTAAACCAGGTTGCAAAACTGGCTGGTGTGGGCCTTTAACTCCTGATTGGTCATTATGACCAATGGATATTAATTATTATACTATGAATATCATACTACAGTACCACCACAAAGCCCAGGTTACAGTAAAAGTGTCATTAATGCAGTGTCCCACAAATGCCTGTCTCTTATACTAGCCAGGTAATATTATATATTTTAGCAAATAAACGCCAGGCTCTAATAACCGCCTGGACAATGTCACAGTTCAAGCAATCAAACACCTGGGAGCTTAATTCAGGTCTTACAGTAATATCAAAACAAGGCCTTGGACTTCAAGTCACAGCTGACTAAATAAGGGACAGGTCTTCCAGTGGGAATATAGAGTATATGCTGTAATGCACTATACTGTATATATCCATTGTTTGTTTTCCACTTTGGGTGGTTTTCTATTTCTGCTTTGCCGAAGAAAATAAATCACAAGTTGTTTTCACTCTCCATGACAGTGGTGTGAACTGATAGAGGGATAACAGAGCTCATCTTTGTTTATTCATAACTGTGTGTTTATGTGAGTGAAGATGCCTTTTTGATTTCCCAAACCAAAAACACATGCAGCAAATGTGGAAACTTGATTTCCCATGGTATTTAAGGAAAAACAAATTGAAAATGCCCGTAGTGTATTCATTGCAAATAACCTTATGCTCTACTATATCCAATAGTCACATAGTCTCATTTTTGTGTTGTCAAAGTATGTGATTCATAGGTATTGTAAATTACATTACAAATAGCATTCCCATCAAATCTCAGTTGTTCTCAGCAAGATTATAGACAGACATAGGCATTTTAAGCAACAACATATTTAGAATATGAAAAAGAAAAGTTTTCCTCACTAAAGATTTCCCTGCTGAGTTTATCTACTGTAAACAAGTATTTTCTGGAACTTATTTGCACAATATGTTGATCCTGATATGTAAGTTCACATGAGGGAAAATATTGAAATGCATGTGTGTCAGTTCTCGTAAAAGCTGTGTATGCTGTGTACGAAAGTGCATCTTGATTTGTTTTTATGCACAACATGTTATGGAAAGTGTACCCAACTTAGAATTAATGACTATGAAAATGTCCCTCTGTAAAAAGCAGCCTGCAGATTCAATCAATAAAATGGCAAGCTGTACATCCGCAGAGGGATGTTTATGAGCCTAATTAATGAAATGCTGCGAGGATGATATGAATTTATGAAGCGTTATGTGTATTTCCAAAACTTCAGTGTCACCCGTTTGTGAAGAAGAAAGTTCAGGTGTTTACTAACAAAAGGCATTTCTCTGCATTATTGGAATCATATTTAAAAAGTGTCCTTGTGAGTGTGTGAGTGTTGTGTGTAAGAATATATATTAATATTCATTGACTCTGCTTGCCAAAACAAGCACATGCAGCAGGGCGGCAGGGTGATTCTCTAGCTTTATTGACACAGGGCCAAATCAATTCTACTTGGCAAAGTAGACTGCAATTTATTGATCTAATTTGGAGGGAGGATTGCTGAAATCCTCTTATTCACCAGCAAATGATGTTCTGATTGACAACCATTAAATAGTTACTTTGTGCACTGGTAACATCTGAAGCTAATCATGAATCATATGGGTCATTAGGTGTATTACCAATGTCTGAAGACGCCAGACCACATGTGACAATGGTATGAACGCTCCTTAGTCAAGATAATCTCTTCAGACCTCTTCACCCCCCACTACCCCTCTGTACAGTTCCTCTACTGTTAATAATAAAAACATTTTTGTTTTAAGTAATCCTTCCTTCTTCTAGCATTGTGATCGCCAATGGCACCTGGTCCTAGCATAGATTTTTGCTGATGTTGACTGATATCAGTTAGATGATTATACATTATACAGTAGATGATTCACTTACTTTAGACAAATGTAGGCTACTTGTTGTAAGTCGCTTTGGATAAAAGCATCTGCTAAATGTCAAGCATTTCAAAAATGTAAATAATCCATAACTGGACAAGTTGTTTGTCTTGTAGAACGGGGTAGCTATACTTAGCAATGCATTGGTCACATGGACTATGAATTAGGAATTCAAACAACTTGCATGTGTTGATCTAATTGAAATGTTACTTTCATTAACAATGGCATTACTTACAACACCCCTTGATCAGCTAAAGCTATTGGCTTTATATCTCAAGGACATAACATTCGTTTTCCCAATGTCATTCTGCTGCAAAGCTAATGTGGACACTTCAAAATGATATCTGTTGTTTAGGGGGATGCTTGTTGGAGGCACCATGAATGCTGTTTTAATGCGTCGGTTGATTGACCTCAACATAGGAAATCATACAATTATAGCCCTGTGACGTTGGCAGCATATAAGCGGGGCAGAGGGGCCTAAATATGTCCTGTCCACTAGTAGGAAAGCCGTTTCCCTGGCATCACCCGCTGCTCTGAGATTGCATGTTTCTGTACTCTGTGGCAACATCCAAGTTGGCCTCTAACCAGTGAGAGGAGAGACCTCACTGCATGCCCTAAAACAAATCATCAGTGTCAAATAGAATGGTGGCCTGTACTTTCAGAGCACCCAAGGGCCACTTTTTTTTTTTTCACTCTTATTTTTTAGATAATATAACAAAAAAGACATGATCATTTATTGATGATACCACAATACATCACAATATAAAGGAACAATTGTATGACAGCCTTGCAAAGACAAATGTGTTAACCAAATATTGATATTGTAGGGTACTTCATGAAACATGAAAACTATTTTTTCAGAAAAAAGGCATTACGCTAATGAAAGATGCACAACTACTTTCAGAGGCTGAAACCATCTGAAAGACTCTTAATTGTTCAGGCCTTTAACACGAGTAGGAGAAGGTAATATACTGTAGCTGCAGAGGACAATTCAGAGCCTGCCAAGCCCAGAGACTGTTACTGCATCATAGCCAGCATAACCAGCTGCCTCGGCTGTGGTTGTTTGCTCAATATACCTCCGCCTCTGCAGGCTGGATCTCACACCGGTGCCTTCATCTCACCACTCAGAGCAAAGTGTCTAATGCATTTCTTCCTGCCTGCTCCCACTCAAAATCTTCACTAAATGCTTGCTCAACACCAGCTCCCCCAACCCTCACAGTGGACAAATACATTATATGGACTCATTTCGCAGGGGGCTTCTAGCTCCCAAAATAGTGTGGACTTACACTTGTCAGGACAGATTACATGTGATGTGAGCCAAAATGCCCTATCATGCAGACTTTGACACCCCCCTGAAAAATGGCCATGTCTTATGGAATGGCAAAATCCAGCTAATATAAAGGTTTAATGGCATTTGCTCAATATCTGAGATTGCCCACTAAATCAGATTATATAAGGGTATGTTCCTATACATCCAATCATTTCTCCATGAAAATTGTTTCCATGTTCATTATTATATATGTGGATTTAATACCATTTCTCTGGCATTATTTTATCTCCCGTGAGAAGAAAGAAAAATCAGGCAGGCATTAAGGCCTCTCAGGCCAGCCTCACTCAAATAAGCATGTTTAATCTCTTTCATTAGGGTGGCATTACGCCTTTGAGCAACTGATTAGATGTATCATTCCAAGTGCCTGCAGTGATTGTCGTTAATGGCAACCTGTATTGTCCGGCTATTGTCAAGCTGAATCCAAGACTCTGTAATGACTGGAGTACTTAGGCAGAGGACTCAAATGCACAACTCAGAGACAAACTTAAATTCAATAGAATAGTCTTTACTATCAAAAAAGGTTTGGTACACAGGTAGGCAGTCAATGGGTAGGCAGATAATCCAGGAAGGGGGATAGGTAAAGCAGGGTTTGGTACACAGGTAGGAAGTTCAAAAAGTCAGGCAGATAATCCGAAAAGGGGTAGGCAAAAAGCAAGATCAGAAACATTCAGAGATCAAAATAACCAGGAACACTAGGAAAAATCGCTGGGATGCTTGACACAAGGTACAAAGACGAACTGGCACAGAGACAGGGAAACACACAGATTAAATACACAGGGAAGGATGATGAGAAACAAGTGAAGCCAATCAGGGGGGATAGACAATCACACAGGCAGGAAACACACAAGGGCAGGTGGTAAAGTGTCTGAAACAAGGTGAGTAACACAAAAATAAACAGGAAACAATAAATGAAACAACATGAAACAAAGACAAACATAAACTAAGGAACAAGTCAGGATGTTACATGGGTTTACAGGTCAAGATGGGCTTGGTGGAAATCCCGGATGAGACCTGGACCTGGATGTTCTTGGTGGAGACCCAGAATCTCTCCTCAGGACCGTACCCCTCCCAGTCCACCAGGTACTGACGTCCACGACCCCAACAATGAACTGCCAGGAGCCACTTAACCATGTACACCGGCCCTCCATCAATGACCCTGGAGGTCGGAACCAGGGGGCTCTCCTTCACTGGCTTGACCCTGGCCACATGGAAGGTGGGATGCACCCTCAGGGATCTGGGGAGTCGAAGTCGCACAGCCACAGGGTTTATAACCTTGGACACTGGGAAGGGACCCACAAACTGCGGAGCCAGTTTGTGGGATTCCACACGCAGGGGGAGGTCTCGGGTGGAAAGCCAGACCTTCTGCCCAGGCCAGTAGGTGGGGGCAGGAGTTCGCCGGCGGTCTGCCATCTGTTTGTACCGGGCCGAGGTCCTGAGGACCACCTGCCGGGCCTGGCACCAGGTGCAGCGACACCGGCGAATGAGCGCCTGAGCAGACGGAACACTGACCTCCGCCTCCAGGTCAGGGAACAACAGGGGCTTATAACCATAGGCACACTGGAAGGGGGAGAGACCACAAGCAGAGCCCTGCAGGGTGTTGTGGGCATACTCAACCCAGATGATGTGCCTGCTCTAGGTGTCTGGTACATGACACCATAGGCAGGTCTCCAGATCCTGGTTGAGCCGCTCGCTCTGGCCGTTGGACTGGGGATGGTACCCGGAGGAGAGACTGACAGTGGCCCCCGATCTGACACAACATCCCTAGGGAATCCATGGATAGAGAAAACATGAAACAACATTGCCTCCGCCGTCTCCCTGGCGGAGGGCAATTTAGGCAGAGGGATGAAGTGCACCATCTTAGAAAATGTGTCCACCACCATCAGAATGGTAGTGTTACCTTCTGAGGGGGGTAACCCCGTGACAAAGTCCAGTGAGATGTCAGACCAGGGGTGATGAGGCATAGGAAGCGGACGCAGTAGACCAGGAGGCGGGTGTCGGGAGACCTTGTTCCGGGTATACACAGGACAGGCAGCCACATACTCTCCAACCTCTCTCTCCATGGACAGCCACCAGAAGCATTGCTTGACCACGAAGAGAGTCCGCCGTATACCAGGGTGACACAGGGTGAGAAGGGAGGTGATGGCCTGCGAGCAATGGGAGACAGGAACAAACAACTGGTTCAGGGGACAGCCATCCGGTACTTGGGTGCTAACACTCACCTGTCTGACCTCTTCCTCAATGCCCCATGTAACAGCCTCCACCACACAGGAGGGGGGCAGGATGTTATTGGGAGACCTTGGGGCTGAGTCAGGGTCAAACAGGTGAGACAGAGCATCAGGCTTAACGTCCTTGGAACCAGGCCGGTATGACAAGGAACAAATAAAGAACAGAGCCCACCTGGCCTGCCTGGAGTTGAGTCGCTTGGTGTTCCGGATGTACTCCAGGTTCTTGTGGTCGATCCAAACCAGGAAAGGTTGCTCCGCCCCCTCTAACCAGTGGCGCCACTCCTCCAGAGCCGCCTTGACAGCCAACAGCACCCCCCACTGGTAGGCGTGGGCCGTTCAGCAACAGCACTGACCTTTGGCAGGGTCCATTTGAATGTTGTTCTCTGAGATGATGAAACCCAGGAAAGCAACGGTGGAGGCATGGAACTCACTTTTTCGCTTTCATGAAGAGTTGGTTATCAAGGAGGTGCTGGTGAACTTGGTGGAAGTGCTGGACATGGGTTTCCTCATCAGGGGAGAAGATGAGGATATCATCCAGATAGACAAAGACAAACTGATTAAGCATGTCACGGAGAACATCATTCACCAGAGCCTGGAACACAGCTGGGGCATTAGTGAGTCCAAAAGGAATCACAAGGAATTCATAGTGACCACTAGGAGTGTTCAAGGCCATCTTCCACTCGTCCCCCTCTCTTATCCTTACTAAATGGTATGCATTTCTAAGATCGAGCTTAATAAAGATCTTAGCCCCATGTACCAGTTCAAATGCAGTCGAGATAAGAGGGAGGGGGTACCTGTTCTTAAAGGTAACATCGTTCAGGCCTTGGTATTCAATGCAGGGAAGAAGCGTCTTATCCTTCTTGTCGATAAAGAAGAAGCCAGCCCCAGCAGGAGAAGAGGATGGGAAAATACCGGCATCAAGGGAAGAGTCAATGTACTCCTTCATAGCCTCAACGAGAGACGCCCTCTGGGAGGAAAACTTCCTGGGATATAGCGCAGTCGTAGGACTAATGAGGGGGTAGAGAGGAAGCACAGGTCTTATTGAATACCTCCTTGAGATTGAGGTAACAGGAGGGAACACTAGAAAGATCCGGGAAGTCGGAATCCGCTGAAACCAGGAGGCGTGAGGAGACAGGAGACCTAGGGGGCACTGGAGGAAGAGGTCTGAAGACTGGTGTGGATAGATAATAATACTATAGGCTCCTCTACGGCAATAAGGGTGTGGGACAAAGCAAGCTTGATATACTCAGGTTTTGATGGCTGTCAGAAGTGCAGTAGGTATTGCCTCGTCAAGCATTGGTTTCTATTTTCCATTTGCCACTTATTCACTGAATGCTCCAGTACTTATTAAGTCTGGCTCTTGACTGCAACACATACAACATGTCTTTCATTTTATTATTCCCATGGCTCTCAAAGGAACCTAAGCCCTGCAGCTTGCAGCTAGCTGTGTTTTGCCTCTTCTGAACCATGTTACAGTAGGTGTCCTGTTGTTAAATAAAGTCAAATAACAGTTGGCATACTATTAGAGAGTTACTTCATTTGTCAGATACAAGTCTGTAATATTATGCAATTCATTATAGATTTGTTTTCTGGCTATCTATCCTGAGATGAAGACAAGGGTAAGAATATAAATTGCATTGTTTGGAATAATTCAAGCTCCCTCTCATTATCTCTGTTGGTAAAGCATGTATGCCCCTCTGGTAGGTATGGCCTTTTGACTGCTGCTATATAAAACTACAAACACTGATTCCACTGATTGCAGGTTTTTTCCTAGTTTCGCATGATATCAAACCATACCCAGGTCCTTAGGTTTAGGAGATGTGGTGAGAGATAATTCCTGACACTTCCTCCCAATGTTTGCAGTACCATGGCAGACACCCCAGCTGCCCTCTCCTAGGCCTGGTCTCCCCCGGGACTGCCTGGTCTTGTTGTCCTCAGCTCTGTGGTCTGGAGAAAGGCAGACAGGGCATTCGATTAGCTCAGCCACTAATGAGAACCACACCTGGGTCCCTATTGTCCTGCAACCCCCTCAGCCACTCTGGGAAACTGAACCAAAAAAAAACAACACTCAGGGCCACTGGGGGAATAGAAAAACAAGATCAGGTTTGGAAAGAGGTCTGTTCTCTCCCTGACAGACTCTCTATCATGAGTTTCAGCTCAGTTTATTCAAAATAGGGAAACACTCCTGTTTGTGTGTATCTGTCCACCCTGATAAGACTTTTCTAAAAACAACAGACCATATCATAATGAGATGCAGCCTAAACTGTACAGTATTATCTCTCACCTGTGAAATATGTTGTGAATGATCGAGCACTCCTAGCTGTTTGGCTGATAAAAATTCAGATTATAAACTGAGATTATTAAATGAGATTATAAACCTCATACATTTTGAAAATACAGAAAAGTGGAAAATGCCAAGGTTGATATTATCTCTCTCAGAAACATATAGGTACCAACTCTTTACATCTTAACATGCTCTAGGAGGGTTCTTTTACATCAGGGCCTTGGCAAATGAAAGTCATTCATCAAAACATACTTCAGTTTTGACAATCACGATACCAAGGACGCTTTAGTACTGGGTGTAATGGTCCTCCATTACACATCATTATCACACATTTCTAGGAGTGATGTTCTATAGGTGGTTACAAAATCAACTCTGTAGATTGAGAACCAGTCAGTCAGTCAATGAGTACTGTTAATGTTTTCCTTCACTTTCAAGTCATTCTTGATTGATATGCTAAACATACGCACAATGTATTCTATTTCCTGTATTCTAAAACAACATTTTGTATCCAACAGCAGTAAAATGCAGGAGTGAGGGGAAGTTTAGTCCTCAGGAGTCATCTTTAAAGGGAGTGGTGGTAGTGGTGTAGGGTAGTGTGTGTGTGTGTGTGTGTGTGTGTGTGTGTGTGTGTGTGTGTGTGTGTGTGTGTGTGTGTGTGTGTGTGTGTGTGTGTGTGTGTGTGTGTGTGTGTGTGTGTGTGTGTGTGTGTGTGTGTGTGTGTATGTGTGTGTGTGTGTGTGTGTGTGTGCGCATGTGTGCGTGCATACAATACTGGATCACTCTGAAATGCCCTGGCTGATGCTTGACTGGGAGCATCCGTTCCACCTCACTCAGTGGAGCATGTGCCAAGAGGATTAAAGATGGAGTCCTCTTGGGCCACGCCATGCCATCTGGACAGGGGTTGATCTGGGGAGGGGTTGCAGGCCACTGCTGCTGGGTGTTCAAAATGCAGCATAACTACAGTAAAATGAGGCTGCCACGTCTGAACACACAGAGCAACTCAGATAACAAATGGCTAAGGGATTTATAATGTCTGCATCTCAACTGAGGGAATAATTAATGCTTGATCACACATTGTACTATTTAAAATATTGTTTGATGCTAGTCTCAACCTCGAACAATCACCAAAAAGAAATGTATTTTTCCATATTCTTTCCGTGTTCAGGAATAAAGCAGAGGAACATTGAAAACATTAAAAAAAACCTTCCTTTTTGGTTTCGTCAAGGCACTCAAATCAGAGCTATGACTTGACAAGAAACTTTGCATGTGATCTACTCTACTCTATCTTCATTGAGAGTGTTTTAGTATATCTATTATGAAATTATTAAAATAACATCACTGTTTTTGTATCTTTCAATATTATCACAGACTTCAAATAGCTGAAGAAAAGTTGTGTCTTTCCTCTTTGAAGGTCAACTACTCCTCCTACAACCCTCAAGGACAAAAGGTTCCAGAAATAAAGTATGTTCTAAGTAAGGACCTCTCTACAGAGTATAAATTACCATATAACAGATGCATACAGGTTGTGGTTACTAGACTCAATCTTAAAAGAAAAGGGAAATCATTTGGCATATTGCCCAGATACAAATATAACAGTTCTGTCAGGCAGTAGGTCTTTTTATGCTCTAGAATACTGCAGTCATATTGAGACATGCTTAATGCTAATGCATCAGTAACCTTTTCCCAAGAGTGATGCTTGTCATCTCAGTATTTCTCATCACATTAAGGTCTCTTTTGAAAGGTTAAATGAAGTTTTGATATTTTATATTTTAACAGATACAGTATTTGCTAAATACAGGGTAGAAAAGGTGGGCTTCTTTATTGACTGTTTCTTTCTGAGGTGGCATGGGTATTAGCAAAAGCCAGATGATGTCCCTGACTCTGACTTAAGCCCTAATGGTATATCAGGCTCATGCACTCACACACACACACACACACACACACACACACACACACACACACACACACACACACACACACACACACACACACACACACTCTTTCTCTCTCTCTAACACACCCTCTACTCACTGTTACCCCCATTTCAGCATCTGTGAACATATTAGCATGGAGGAGACACCATCCCCAAGAGGCACTGTCTTTCTGATTAGAATATCCCCCTGGTGACCACAGCGCACATCACTGGCTCTCGGCAGGAGGGTGGGCTCGCTAGCTCCCTCTAATCTGCTTGATGAAGATCCCCAGTGCTCGGGGGACCTGACAGGGGGCTGCCTCACACCAATCACGGCTGCCCCTGTCCTCAGCGAACACGCGAGCCGTTCGCCACTGAGCCAGTCAGTGAGCCAGTGCTCACAAACCCTCTCTCATTCTGTCTCTCTCTCTCCCTCTCTCTCTTTCTCGCTCTCTAACGCACACATACACACACAGGCTCGCTCTCTTTCACTCTGCTGCTCACTCACACTCTCTCTTTCAGTCATCATTCTGAATCCACAGGGAGACTCACTTTAGCGCCTACATTATCTTGCTCACCCTATTGTTTTGTACATCTAGCAGCACAAGCTTCAGCACCAGCTCTGGCAGTGGCTATAGCTTTGCACAGAGCAGGATAATGCGAGAGGGGCACCTAAGTGACAGATAAATGAGAAAAGAGGGAATTAAAGAGGAGGAAAAGGAGAAGAGAAGAGAGGCTTCCCTTGTATCCTACGCAGGGAAAAGCTTGGAGGATAGTTTGACGGTTTGACTGTTTGGATTTAACTGGCTTGAAATCCCTCTGCTGTAAGAGTGATCCAATCAAGGTAAGTGTCATTTTACTAAGCTCTTAGTTGTACAGTGTGTGTATATTTCTTTACACTTGTGCTGACATGGCCAAATTTCTCTAGTCAATAATTAACAAACTGAGTTACGGTGCCAGCAACTCTGGGGTATATCTGTCACTTACAGTGTTGCTGCAGCTGGTCTACACAGTTCTCAAAACCTCCTTGTTGCCAAAGATTCAGAGGGAAAGACATTATTTTGCCAATGTAGTCTGTCATTTTGTAGTGTGTTCCAGTGTAGTCCGTTTAATTTCCCATCAGGGCAGGAATGTTATTCTTACTTGTGATTTGGAAGTTCATACAAGCAGGATTCGTGGGTGTCCTTGAAAATGTTTCAGACTGAATAGTTTGAGAAAGGAGATCTGTGTTCAGTTCAGAGGATTGCAGTTAGTCCAACAGAAGATTGTCTCTAATGCAAGACACTTTGGTCTGTAGGACAGGATGAGCCTTGGATGAGACAGTGGGTGTCAGTGAATGCAGATTGGTACACATGCAGTACAGAACCCCTCACTGAGGGTGTGTGATGACCTCGTTTATAGGTCTGACTGAGTGATTTCTCTTCATTTGCATTTGAAAGGGAATATAGCTTTTCAACTCAGCATTGGAAAGTGTTCAAACATTAGTTATCAAACCATAGCATGTCAAGTGGTTTAGACAACATCAAGGAGCTGATTTGAGGTGCCTTGGGGAAACAAAAACAAACAAACAACAGACATTGTATTTAATATTCTTGTAATGTGGTGAATAAAATACATTGTATCATTGTAAAATAAAATTATGCAGAGAATACCCATGTGGACTTTGATAGACTTGCATCCTGTGAATAGCACATTTAGTCTTTTAAACACTGATGAACCGCCTATAGTGACAGTAATTTAAAGCGATAGTGTTTTTCATTGAGACTCTAATAAACACACAGACAGGCTTCTGATTGATCATGGTCAAGCATGACATAATGTACTGTTTACATACACATTTAGTGGATGAAAAAATGCCTCTAGTTTCGCAAGGGATTAGAGCAAACAAACTGAGAGGATATCAAACAGACTAACACAATCTGATCTGCTGTGGAATATTGGATCACAGATGCATCTGTGCCCCTGTTCGACAGTAGCAGATGCTTATTCAGATGAGCTGAAGATGAGATATGACGACACAAATTATGAAGATACACCCGGGCTTTACATGAACCAAATGACTATTGGAAGATAAGTTGAAGATCGTCAGTGTGTTTCAGTTATACATTGCAGTCAGTGTATGTGTGCATTTGTTTGTTCGTCTCATTGTATATTTGTAAATCCATGTAAATCCATATGGATTGTATGAATTATAGAATGGAGCCAAGAGTTTATATTATGCGGAGGCTTCAATATACTGTAATCAAAAGAGGGCTTTGCTCATTGTTTAAACAGATCGTTTTCACTATTTTTATTTAGTTTAAGCCTACTGTGGATGTAGAACATAATCATCACACTTTAGGAAAGAAATAGCCATAACACTATAAACTCCTGAATGAAAATACACTATAATGAACATTCTCAGTCCCCCCTATCTGCATGCAAACATGTATGCAGTATTTGACAGACGTGAGTTCCCTGCATCAGACACATTTATGCACTGACACACTCTCACAACATACTGTACCTATGGATTGCATGCAAAGCCCTCTCACGTCTGCACTGCTCCAAGCAGATCTAATGAGACTCACCTTAGTGTCAGGCGCATGCATTTGGTATGTTCAACTTCTTATCAGCTTTCATTCTCTAATCAAACTCCATGACTAGATAGATTAAAGAGGGGGGTAATACTGTGAGATATTTTACTGTAAATATAGCTATCAATGCATCTTTGGTACTGTATTGCATTGCATTTACTCTTTGACAGACATATATCTGCCACAACAAGACAGCAAAGACACTCAGTCGAGTTGTGACATCCCATATGAACCCTTAATGCAGAGTCAACTGTCCCTCATGGCTTTCCCCACTCTCACTGCGTACCATGCAATTTTAATGGCAGAATTGAGTGACTCAAACAGAGAGCACATTCACCGTATTAACTCATCTGCGGTACTGTTTGACCAAGACAAGGGGGTGTTTATGGATGTGCACACCATTATCATAAGCAGAGCAGTGGCGATCACTCATCCTGATATGCCACCTATCACTGCATTCTGCTGAATGTGTCCATCAAGAGCCTTGGGCTTAAATGGGATCGATACTTAAGATTATTTGGTGTCTCTAGACTCTCCTCACATTGGGCTCTTCAATCTCCACCCCCATGCAATGTACTCATCTTGACATTGTTCCGCTCTAGATGATGTGTTTGTGTGTGTGTGTGTGTGTGTGTGTGTGTGTGTGTGTGTGTGTGTGTGTGTGTGTGTGTGTGTGTGTGTGTGTGTGCGGCAGGTTATATGTTAGACTGAAACCATTGTATGTGTCTTTAGACTGTGCTCTTCTTTACATAAATAAAACATTCTTGTTTTTATGTGTTTTAATTTCTAACATAGTACATCATTTTGATTCAATTACCCAACACTTTAAAAATAGGTGATTTTCAAACCACAGAATGCAAATAAGGAAAACTAGTTGATCCTGTCACAGGCCATCCTCAGATGAGAGTAACTGATTTTGCTTACAAAATTGTAGGTGAGCCTGTTTTTTCTTTGCTCTGTATCGTGTCTGCTTTACAGTAGCATACTGTAGAACAGGTCATTTCTAGGACAGCTATACTCTGTCAAGACCCCACAGATATTTAAGATGAGGCACTTCGCTCTCTCTCAGACAATCAACAGCAGGAGTCCTAAACATCTCAAATTAAAGTCCTGCAGTGATGGATGAGTCTCTGTCTCCAGGAGCTATTGCACCTGTTTCCCCCTGAATGATGGGCACTCCTCTCCACTGCACTTTGCAATTATTTATATAGATTTGTCTCCATTAGGTGGTCAGGTTTTTGGAGGTGGTACATCCTCTGCAGTAGTACACCTAAATCTAAATTGAAAAAACTCCAGATAAATGTGTATCCAAACACATGTTATGAAAACCGCTGAAATTAGATTATGTCAAGCTTGCCACATGCCTGTGGAGGGTAGCTACATGATGCAACATTAGAACATGCTGTACATGCCTAATTTGAATGGGTGCTGTTAAACATGGTGAACAGTGATCGTAGTGTGGTGCAGTGTGTGTGTGTGTGTGTGTGTGTGTGTGTGTGTGTGTGTGTGTGTGTGTGTGTGTGTGTGTGTGTGTGTGAGCTGAAGGGTGAGTGGGTCCAGCCGTCACGGCCAAGCCTACTCCTGAGAGAACTGGTTGGCCGGGAGATATGCCGACTCTGCAGGACGGAGATTATTGCGTGGCCATATCAGAGCCCCGCCACGGCAGACATCTCTCCCCGGCACCACCACTGCTGGGGCCTGGCAGGGGCAGGGAGACACAGACTTTGCTCCCAGAATTTGCTTGACATTGTCCTGATCCCTGATCAGTTCTTTTTATATTTTCTATTACATTTTATTAAATTCCATTCTTTTCACCTTTTCATTCTTCTTTTCATTCTTTTCAAATAATTGTTGTTGAGACCTTGTAGAACTGTAACCTCCTTGAATGTGTCATGGTGGATGTGGAGAGGGAGGCTGATGAATTGTTGTTAAGTCGGTCATATTCATTATTTTCTTTATTTACTTTATTTAAAATTTTACTAATTGGCTGCCTCCAGTGTTTTGAATACTGCAGCATAACGGTTTAAAAAAGCAGGGACACTGAAAACCCTGAGGCTTGTGCCTCTGAATACATTTGTGCCATGCCTCTGAGATATTCACCACCTAATCCTTGTCAACAGTAGACAGGAATGGCGGTGGTCATAAATCCACTGGAGGCCATGCATAAGCAAATTATGCAGACTATTTCTTTACAGCTCTGTGCTAAAGTTGTACTGTCAGCCTGATCTCATCAATCATTTTGTACAATATCATATGTAAAGTAATGTCAGAGAGACGGAAATATGTTTACGTGTGGGCAGTCAATATACGTAAATATCAGTCAACTGGCAGGAGAATACAAAAGGAAGAATGATTTGGGAGGTGGTAGGTTGGGTTGGCGACAGAGCGTATAACCAAGTCTTGCAACTAATGCTAATGCTATTACCCGTGACAACGTACCCTTACTCTAACCACTTCACCCCTACCCTAACCACTGTCTCTGCATTTGTGTAGATTCCTTTTGGAAATGTTTTACACCCTCAGACTGGTGAATAGTTTTTCAGACAGACATATCCAGACACTGTATTGTTACCCAATCACGTCTATGGTCTGATATTGCATTTGTCTGTGCAAGAGAGGTAGGGCTGTGTGTTTGAGGATTAGTGAAAAAACAACAGTGTGTCATCATCTCTGGTTGGACTCCATAATTTAAAACATAACCTCGCCGGCTCACATTGGCAACACTGGAAAGATTTTCTGTCACACAGGTGAATGACTATTAGTTTACTGACCCTAGAGGTAGAGGGAGATTGTAATGATTTCCAGAGAAGGTGCTCGCTGTAGGCCTTTGTTT
Source organism: Argentina silus (assembly GCF_951799395.1). NCBI lineage: Eukaryota > Metazoa > Chordata > Actinopteri > Argentiniformes > Argentinidae > Argentina > Argentina silus. The sequence goes on along the minus strand of NC_139655.1, from coordinate 8,793,618 downwards.
TTGGGTGTTGTATCACCGTGGCATACCACTCCTGCAGGATGGTGTATGAGATGCAAAACATTTATATGGAATACCCCATTTGGTGCATTCACAGAATCTAAGATGACTGCAGGACATTAGCATATCCTTTTAACAAGTATGGCTTTGAGTGTGAGATCATTCATTCATACATATATTCATTATTTCTGGTGTTTGGGTGTTACTTCAAACAGTACTGAAAAGTTGTATGTGTACGGATGCATGACACAGCGCATGTGGGAGTGATGAAGGGGTATTAATTACAAAACAAGGTAATTCTATCTGACCTTGATAGATACCAATTCCTTGGTTATGAGGGTCATCTATCTATTAGGATGATCTAATCATTCAATTTACATTATTTAAATAATAATTTGCTTTTATTGTGGCTCCACAGAGAATGTATGTGGAGTATGCTGCACACATGTGCTAAACGTTAGTGTATTACAAGCTATTATTCAGTATTTCCATCAGAGAAATACAATAATGTATCATGCAAATGTCCACCCAGCCAAAAGAAGGGGCTGGCTAATGAATACAACATTAGCACTTTATTGCAATATGTTGTGTTAGCCATATGTGAGTCTCAATATATTTCTGTCCAAGACTACTTTTCCCCCAATACTAGCTTTACTCCTCTGCAATTAATATTTAATTCCTACCTCATGTCACATAGAATTTGGAGTTTTATTCATCCATGCCAAAACCCATCTTTGTTTCATTAAAGAGAAACGTGTTCCCTTAAATTAGATAATTTCCCAGTGCAGTGGACACCACTTTCCTGTGAAATGCCTTATGGAACTACTTTCACATTGTACTATACTCCAGTCATATGATCACCTATTTGCATATATGCAGTTATTTTTTACAATGCATGCTATCATCCGCCTGTGTACTGTATCATGTCCCTTTACAACTGTCAGTCCTTACAACCGTCAGTCCAGTCACACAGTCCAGTTATAAGATATGTGCGCCTGTGCACAATAGTAGTTACCGACTAAGGCGTGTGTGCATGCACAGATCAGTCAATACAGGCAGAGGGCTACAAACGAAGATTGGTTATAACTGGTTGAATAAGTAAGACTAAATAACTAACTATTTTTAGTATTTTTGTTTGCTAATTATTGTTGCTAATGCTAATGTTTGCTAATGCCTTAACCCAACAACTTACCCTTACTCTAACCATTCAAAGTTAATGCCTAACCCTAACCTAACTCTGACCACTTGAAGTTAATGCTTAATCCTAACCCTCATCCTTACCTTAACCACTCAAAAGTATTGCCTAATACTGCCCAAATTAAGAACTACATAGTTGCATTTCTAACATAGTGTATATATAGTATTTAAAAATAACATGTTATGGTAGCCTTACCGCATGAATGTTTTGCTAGGACACTGTTGACAACCGTCCATAAGTGCATACATCTCTATGAATATGGTAATAATGCGTTACACACAGCACCTTCATAGAATGTATGAAGTACATGTCTGTTTCAATATATGGCAAGGACTTATATATTTTACAAAGCAATTGAATCAACATTTTGAGGGTGGAGTGTTCCACTTTGGCCTACATGTGACTTGTGTCTGGGTGCTGGGATTGGATTTAGAGCCACTTCTTGATTACCTCACATCTATTTCCCGCTGTCCTGCTTATCATGACACAGGGAAATTACATCATAACTTAGAACTGGAGGACAGCACCAACACTCCTAGGGCAGCAAAAACACTAACAACGGTCTCTGTTTGATAATACAGGGGGATAAGACAACCAACAGGACATCCAGGAAATTGTATTGCAGTTCAAAAAGAAATGTCAACTGCTCTCATTGCCATAATTTCTGTATTAAAGACTGCAGAAAGGGTGAAGCATGCATGCCCACAATCCAGTTGTATGACCATCAGATTCCAAAATCAGATTTAGTCTGAAGCAAACATATATAGCATAGCAATATAGCATTTGATAAATAAATCACTCTTTTCTCATATTAATCTATCAGATTTTCTAATCTGTATTTTGGCTCACACACATCAGTATTTACATTTCATCTCCAAATTCAATTATGGAACTGTGCATGTCTTTGATAGGGTATACAATCATAAACATTGTATACTGTAGATTATAGGAAAATATGCATACCTACTTTATAGAAAATAGAGAGCCTTTAGGGACAAACTAAAAACATGGTTATTAGAATCATCCTGAAAGCTGTCAAATTTCACTTATTCAGTCCATGGTAATATTGGGAGGGGAAAATGATATAAACTTGCATTCAATAGGTCTATGTAAGTCCACCCCCCACACAGCATGATCGCCCCTACTGATCATTGAAACTGTGCACATCACTGTCTTAACATTGAAAAAGAGAGGGAAATGAAAGAGACAATGCAAAAAAAAAACTTTAGGTTATAGTATGTAACCCTGGTTCTCTGAAGAAGATGAGGGAGACATCTCACTATGGGATATGCTTCCTTGCATACCCTATTCGCTGAAACCCTATTCAATCATGCCTGGAACAGGCCAGGAGTGCTTTGCATGGCTGACACCGCCCTGACCACCTTATAAAGGCTTCTGCAATACACTGCCCTTTCATTCTATGAACCATCTCTTCACAAGCCAGTAAAATAGGGGCAATCTGGTGAGATGTCTCTCTCATCTCCTTCAAAGAACCAGGGTTACATACCCTACTCAAAAGTTACCTTTTAGTTGATTCAGTTTGACTCAGTTTGATCTCACTATGGAACATGTGTAAAATGCCCCGATTGCCAAAGCCTGTACAGAAAACCTGAAAAAAAAACCTGCCAAAGAAGGTGCAGTTACATCCAGGCAGTAGAATCTCACGAAAGTGAGAGGGGGAGCCCAACTGGCTGCAGCACAAATCTCTGAACAGAGATGCCCTTGATCAGAGCCCAAGATGTAGCAATTCCTCTAGTGGAATGAGCCTGCACTCCCAAAGGGGGCTGCTCACTTTTAGAACTGTACGCCTCCTCTATACAGTGGGAAGGTGCTGTTTGGATAGTGCTCTACCCCTTAGGAGGTAGGGCAAACTCACAAACAGTAGATCACACCCCTTAAATGCCTCAGATCTGTCCTTGTGAATGCGTAGTGTGCACACTGGGCAGAGAGTGTTCAGACACCTGTCCTCCGGAGAAGAAGTGGCGGGGGATGGAAGGAAAACAGTTCAATACATCATAGAAATGACTTCGGGAATGGACATATCGTCACCCTAGAGTCGCCAGGGGCAAACTAAATGCATGAAGGTTGAACCGAGAGGTTCCTACCACTCTTGACCATGGCCAGGGCTAGCATCAAAGCTGCTAGCAACAAAAACATCTCAAAGTCAATGTTCACCAAAGGCTCAATCGAGCGCTCGTAAGTGCATCAAGAACCAAGGACAAGTTTCAAATGGGACAGCTGGCCTGGAGACCGGACGGATGCGGCACGCTCCCTTTGCAAAAACAACGTACCAGGGGGTGAGCCCCTATAGTCGTTTCACCAGGACCAACATGGCATGCCGGACGGTGGCCATGTAGCCTTCAATGGCAGGTCCTGTAAGAAGGAGAGAGCTGTGGGAGTGGAGCACTGAAAAGGCACCACACCACACCTCTCAAGCCAACCTTAAACACCCTCAAGTTGAAGTTGTGTAGACATGCTGTGGAGTGGGCTCTAGCACCCTGAATCGTGCTGAAATACATTCGGGGCTAAGCCCTCTGAGTGTAAATTGGGTTCCATCCACTCAGGGTGTGGGTGATGTACTTGGCCCTGCGATTGGGATAGCAAGTCCCTGCACAATGGGAGGCCCCAAGGTTGTGCATCAATAAGCTGTGCTATCTCCACCCGCCAAGATCTCTCTGACCAATCAGGAGAAAAGATAGACCGCACAACCTCACTCTGTTCAGAGTGGAAGAAGTTCCTGGAAGAATGGAAGAAGTACCTGAGGGCTAGTAACACAGTGCAGAGTTTGAGAACGTGATATGGGCATAGCTCATTGAGTCTGACCATATGCAAGTTATTGAACATCCTTTGTGAACTGCCCCCCCATCCCTGTAATGACGCATCTGACGTCACAACCCTATGTGACAGGACCCTCCCCATGTGGCAGCCTCTTCGCAGATGGGAGGGGTCTCTCCACAGCTGTTGCGCCATTAGACACATCTTGGAGACAAGCACGCATCTGCATCGATACAGAGAAGTATCCAGACGGAGTGCTGTGACCCATTGCTGGAATTCTTGCATGAGAAGGAGGCCAATGGACTACCACTATCAGGAGGACACCTACAGTTCGAGACTGTCATGGCTGGACAAAACATGTCGAAGCATAGACGAAAAGCCTCTCGCCTGTCCACGGTGGGGGCAGCTTGTACTCTGTATAGAGCATCAGGGTCCCCACATATTACCCAGGGGGAACAAGGGGTACCTGCAGTAACAGTCCCATTGACGGGGTCGCACAAACAGGCACCCTGCCCCACAGAGGGGCATAGGGGGTCTGCCTGGCCCGAAGGTCTGGCTGACCTGCCTGTGAGAGTTATTCTTTTGCAGAAACTCTTGTTTGTAGAAGCTCCTCTCACCACTGGCCTGTGCACCTTTGGTGTGCGCCCACCCACTCAGGGGCTGACAGGGTTTGGGGTTTTGTGATTTACACCTGGAACAAACAGTGTGCTCCCCTGGCCCCCACATCCCCTGGCACTAGGAGTGTGTTCTATCGGAACACTGCAGACAGGCTTACGAATAAGCAAGTGAAGAGTGAAAAGAATGAAATGGCAGTGCATTGCAGTAGCCTTTATAAGGTGGTTGGGGCGGGGTCAGCCATGCAAAGTGCTCCCGGTCTGTTCCAGGTATGATTGATTAGGGTTTCAGCGAATAGGGTATGCAAGAGTGCATATCCCATAGTGAGCTGTCGAACCGAGTCGATTGAAAGAGAACACTTCAGTTGTGGCCTAGAGGGGGGCGAACCTAACTGAGGAAGGTATTTGTAGTCATTTGAACTTGACTAATCACACAAATGTGAGGTGTGTCTTCAAAAGGAGGAGCTTCAAAACCAGCATAAAGGTGGTATGCGGCAAAGGGAGCAAGAGGTGCGTGGGGGGTTCTGTGGGTGGCACTATTTGGGAGAATAACCAATGGCTAAGCAAATGAAGGCCAACTTTAGGGAATTGTTAAACCAGATTCGACGAGTGAGTGAGGTGTCGTAAGATGGATGTTTGTCAGAATGGAGCTTCTCAGCAATGTACCCGTTGTTTGTAACTCCAAATCTGTCCAAATGTATTACTGAGTAGGACAACAAAGCATTCTAATTTCCTGTGGTCTAAGAGGAGGGCATAAGGACGAGGGCATTTTTTCTTCAATATTTCTTATCTCTTACAAGTGCCTCATAAAAAATGTCATTTAGGAGATAGGGGGAATTGTCATCTGTTTCTTATTTTGCTATTCAGAAGACTGCCGATTTAACATAAAATTACCCATCCGCCCCTCCTGCCTCTAAATCACTGTGACTAGAAAGGACATCTTTTTGTGTATAGTGCTTTGACTAAACAGCTTACCATTTCAAGTGGGGTTGGCCCTCATGCTTTATATAAACCATGAACGCCGGGAGTGATAAAGCATTGCACTTCTTCCATTAAATGGAATAAGAAATCATCTGGACAGACCCTATATCTTGGCCTGGGTGAGTCTTCTTGCAAGCGAGACTTCCTCAAGGTCAGCATGGTCATACTTTCTTTAGTGCATGGACTGCCCATGATGAATTGGGATAGGGGAGGTAGGCAGGGGGAGTAGAATTCACAGGGGCTAATGCATTGTGTTTAGCTGTAAGTGGAGGCAGCAGAGAGTTGTGCATCGCAGCTGTGAGAGAGATTAAAGAAGTGTGGGAGACCTCTTAATTCTTTATTACATACAGTATGGTTCAGAGAGAAATAAAACATAGCTAATCCTATGTTGGGAATCAAATAAGAAAGATAATTTATGATGTTAAAAAGTTGTACTGTACGTTTGTGTTTGTGTGTGTGTGTGTGTGTATCTGTGCGTGCATGTGTGCTGATGCATGTGTGGATGTGATGTACAGTATTTACCACTACGTACCACTACCACACTAAAGGTTATTGCTTCTGACAAGTTTGTTGTAAACTCATACATGTACATAATTACTTTGATATTGCCATCACTGCATGAGAACCACTGTGGTCCAGATAATAGCAAGAGTGGCCATTGTGATTCTCTGGGTCCCACATTTTATGTCCTCTCTCTCTCTCTCTCTGTTTATCTGACCAGGGCTTGAGGGTTAAGGGAGCAGAATTGCAAACCAAAAAAAAAGGGCCAGAGGTTCCATTCTGACAGTTACTAGCTGGTCTGGAGAATGTACTTGACAAGCAGGGGTTCTCCGACCTCGTCGTTGAAAAACAAAACAGAGACCCAATTTATGCCGCTGGTGGTCTAGCCTCACAAGGCCTGCCTTTGACTGCCCACACACCGAGTCACTGGACATTCACAAACCGCTCATCTTGCACATATGGAACAATAAATAATTTGGGTCATGTTCAGGGAGACCTGAATAAACCTCAGATTGTATTACCTTTTTTATCACTAGGAAAGCAAGGATAGGATTCTACCATATCAAACTTGTCTCCAGGCTCTGCTGCTTGAGCTACTCAGAGCCTAGTCAGACCCATTTAGAGACATAGAGATGACTCATGATGTCGCAGTGGTGCTGCTCCATCATTTTTTAGATATTTTTATATCTTGGTCAGCTATTGTCTCATCACGTCTCTTTGCTATCACTAGCAACTGCTACTGTGTTTCACGAGTTATGGAAACAAAGGTCATGGTGAAGAAGCAGAAGTTAGGGGAGGGATGAAGATGTGGGATGTGAGGTAGAATCAGAAAATGTTTAGCACGGATGCTAAAAGGATAGGTCACCCAAATTACAAAATCACATATTTGGTTCTTCACCCTGAAAGGACTCTGTGGACAAGGACAGACTTCAATGCACACTTTGGTTCTTTCATCTGGGCACTGTCACTAACCGCTAACTGATAGCATTTTTTTTATTCATGGAAGTCAACCCTAAATGTGCATGTTTGAAATGTCATGAGGGTAAGGAATCAGGGTAAGGAACCTAATAAATTATTTTGTAATTTGGGTGAACTATCCCATTAAGTCAAAAGGAGAAGATGGGTGTACTAAATATTTCAGGAGAAACATATGGCATTGTGAGAATCATACTATCTTGTTTTATGTTAGTTATTTTACTACAACAAGGTCAAAGGTGAGCGGCACACGTGTGTGTGTGTGTGTGTGTGTGTGTGTGTGTGTGTGTGTGTGTGTGTGTGTGTGTGTGTGTGTGTGTGTGTGTGTGTATCCGCGCATGTGTGGTAAAACTGAAATTAGCTAAAAGATTCCTACCTTACTTGATGCTTAGTAATGCTGTGATGCTTAGTATTCCTTGTGGTTGTGCCCTTGTCGTTGGATATCTAAGTTGCTCTCTCTTGCCAAAAATGCTTTTGAAGGTAGCAGTGCCTGCAATTCTTTACCTTACTTTACTTTATTAAGTTACGTTTTACAGGGACACTTTAATAAACATTACTGTAAATGTGCCAGTTTTAGCCAATTGGCTAATTTTCAGCTGTAGTCCCTGGGCAGGTGTTTAAATACATTTAAAATGCCTGTTCAAACAAACATAAAACACATAAAAGGAACACTGATTATAGCAAACAAGAATACACAATGACATGTAGCAGCATATGACAAGTAATACATAGCAAACAATCAGACAGAAGGTAGACAAAACTAAATAAAATAGATAACATTTGTCTTTTCAAATACAATTATTCTGGAGACCAACAGATTTCATATTCTCCTCAGATGTATTAGTTATTTATATAGAACAGCAAATCCCATGCTGCCATTGTGTTTTATCTGTAGTTGCTGTTGAAGTAATGTATGCATACAGCATACTGAATGCTGAGACTTAGCATCCTGAATTGAGAGCAATGTAAATCAAATTTGATTATCTCTATTTGTCCAGTAACACACCCTTGCTTGGGGTAACCCCTGTACACTTGTGAATATTCTTAACATTGCAACACAGATGGATACAGGAAACCCTGTAAATTAAAATGCATGAGAAATTGAACATTTGACTCAATCAGGAAATACAGCAAGAAGTGTTATCTTTTTAGGAGTATAAATTACATAATTAATAATTTCAGTGGGGAAACCACTGTTGAGCCTAGAAGCTGGGGATGGGGTGAGGGGAAGGGTTTCTTCGTATTTTCAGATTAGAGAAGCAATGTCTCACTATGGCTTCTCATCACCCCTGAATCAATATGTTCTCATTTTAATCTGAGCCTTTAGATTAATCTCTTCACCTGGTAGTACCAGTCAAATAAATAAGTCAAGCATGCAGTTCCTGATTTTGTTTTACTCGATTGATTGCCTGTCTGTGAGTTTTCCTTATTATTATCTTTTTTTAATCAAGTAATTGTTGAACATTATTTCATGATGAAATAATGAGATTTGGAAAGTGGACTGTTCATCATCTTTCTAGCATTCAATACCAACATGGTTTTTAAATAACATTTAATCAAAGAGTAACGCTCTTTGACCTACTCCATAGTGCATGAAATCATTTAGAAATACTGGCCAAATATAGGACCACTTTTCAGTTTTTAAGAATTCATATTGACCTGCACTTGTGCAAATACCTTTGAACAGATCCTAAGAAAACGTTGTCAAATAATGACTTAGAGCCAAACCTGTAACTGAATAATGTAGAAAAGTAAAAACTGCAGTAGACTAAAATAAAAATGTTGTATATGAAGTTATTCATAAGCCTTTTATAGCTACTGTCAGCATTATCCAGCTTTTCAATATTTCAATAGGGCTTACAAAGTCTAAATAGTTCTCCCCTTTGGGCTTTTTAATGGCCAATATAGACATTGCATGATAAAATAATTCTAGAGTGAGCCTTTGCCATATACAGTGCTTCATATATGCTTCATACAATCATACAATTGATCATATGATACAGTACATATTGGCCATGTGATGATCACATTAAGTAATATGATTAGTCTTGGTCACTGATGACACTTAGAGCAACAATTTACTTTAAATATGTGTAGGCTGCACAGTCATCAATGATTGACTCAGCAGGTTAACATCATCATATGTTTATCTTTATAGCTAACAAGCATTGACTTTTGGCCATTATGTCTCATCATTATGAGAATGTGTTAAAGTGGTGAGGGGACGCTAGTCCTAGCCCTGTTAAGGTAAATCCATTTCCCTCATAGACTGCCAATAAAACCAGTTTCAGCACAGGCTAGCAATTGGCCTATGCCTCGGGGGAGTTACCCACCCCAGAAACACCAGACGATTTTAAAATGAGAAATGGGCTTGGACAGCTACATTTAAATGCCAGAAGCCTAATAAATAAAATGGACTCAGCAGGCAAACCCAGATATTTGTGTTTCCCAAATCAATATTAATGTTTAGTCCTAAGTGTGTGTTTTGGAAATAACTCTAAGCTGTCTGCATCGCCCACCATCTGCTCATCATAAGTACATTCGGAAGTAGTAATAATAGGTGATTTTAACATCCTTGGTATCCCACAGAACTTTCAGATCTGCTTTTGTTGAGAAACCAGGACGGGGCCAAAGCTAGAAAAATAGACTCAGTAGCTGAGAAATAGATGCACCTCATCAATTAAGATAGCCAAATTAAGCTACTTCCTAAGTGCTACCTCAGATTCTGCTGGTGATCCTACACAATTTTTGGAAAAAATGAAGCTTGGAAATTCCTCTTCCTCCCTACCTAAATAAGTTTTGTCAGACTCTGGCCTCATTACAGAGAACATTTAGATAAGTAATGCCTTTAAACAGCATTTTATCTCAGCAGGCTTTTTATTTGAGATAAATGGTGGTTTGGCTGACTCTGGTCAGATGGTCGACTGCGCTTCCATCTCCCAGCCCCCAGTTGGCTCAATGGGAGATCAGTCAACGACTAGTGAATCTTTGTTTTCATTTCAACAATTTTCTACTTGTGATGTACTAGATGCTCTGCTTAAAACTGATGTAAAACCCAGGCCTATTGCAGCTTTCGGCCTCCCTGTTATCTCAGGTGCTATCCCCAAGGTTTTGGAAGGCAGCCCATGTGCTCCCTCTCCAAAAAGGTGGTGACCCCTCCGACCTAGATAACTACCGCCCAATATCCAAGCTATCTTGTCTTTCCAAAGTGTTAGAGTCCCCGGTCAACTCCCAGCTAAGAACCTTTTTATCTTCCTATTCTATTCTAAATGTGCACCAATCTGGCTTTAGACCTGGTCATAGCACAGTCTCAGCTGCTATGCTTCTCTTGCTGCTTCTCTTCTCTTGATGATGTGTTAAATTGCCTAGATCAGAAAAAAATAACATTGTTCTGCCTTATTTATAGATCTCTCCAAAGCACTAGATATGGTCGACCATTACCTACTCATTTAGAGGTTGTGTGAAATAGGCCTGGATCAAGCTTCATGTAGATGGTTTGAAAATGATTTATCGGACAGAACCAATGTGTCTTAACTGATGGTGTTAAATTAAGGTTTTCTGGATATAACAAAGGGTGTCCCACAAGGATCGAATCTTAGTCAGTTTTTTTTTTACTATTTACTTAAAATAATTGCAAGCCGAAGACATTGTTGTATGTGCTAGTGCCCCCACGATTGACCAGACTTTTTCTGAGCTACAGTCTACATTCGCTGTCCTGCAGAGAGTATTTGTTGGGCTGAGGTTGGTGCTTAATGCTGGAAAAAACAAATATACACCGCCTTCATATTTTGTTGTGTTACAACTTTAAAATAGACTTAATCGATTGTTTTTGTCACGACACAAAATGCCATATAATATCAAAGTGAAAATTATGTTTTAGAAATGTTTACAAATTAATTCAAATTTAAAGGCTGAAATGTCTTGAGTGAATAAGTATAGTATGACACTCAAATGTGCTCAAATGCAAACTTGTCAAAAGTCACTCAATAAGTTGAATTGAGTCCATCTTAATGCAAAGATAATAGTTACTCACTCTGTGGATCAGGTTGTCATTACAAACTGATCAAATGGAGGGGAACAAAACTGAGGCCTGGGGAGACTTACGGAAATCTACAAAGTTGAATGGCTGAGAGGAAAAAGCACAGTCGATGGGACAACATCATCTCAGTCACTCTACAAAATTGGTCTATAACCAAGTTGCCAAAAATAATCCCTCAATGGAAAAAAATCTATCTCACATCCATAATTGTGTTTGCAACAATGAATGCAAGTGATACAGTAAATAAAAGTGGCTGGAAAATATGTTTATTTGGTTTTACTACAAAGCATTAAGTTTTGTGCAAATCCAGCACATACAATGCAGTTTCTGCACCATACCATGTGAAGAATTGTGGTAGCTGCATCATGTTATGGATATGTTTGTCACCGGCAGGGACTGGGGAGTTTATCAGGATCAAGAGAAAATGATGACATTTGCTGAGTTGGCAGTGACAGCCTAATCCACACAGTGTGTAATTGATTCCTATGCAAATCAGAGACCCTATAAAAACAAAAGATATTCATTCCGAAATACATGAACTATTATCCTTGAACTCAGATGGACTCAATTCAACTTATTGAGTGACTTGTTGAAGACATTTTTGCATTTGAGCTAATTTTAGGACTGTCATAGCAAAGAGAGTCAATAAGTATTCACCCAAGTATTTTCATTTTTAATTAATTATTAAACATTTCTAAGAATGAATTTCCACTTTGACATAAAAGGATATTTTGTGTAGATCAGTGACAAAAAAAACATAAATTAAATCTATTTTAAAGTCAGCTTGTAACACAACAAAATGTGGAAAAAGTCCAGGGGGGTGAATACTTACTGAAGGTACTGTATGTTATTTACCAAATCACAGAAAAATGTATCTGATTTATGCATATGTACTTTGGGTGGTGCCCCCATTGAGCATGTCCTCACTTATAAATATCTTGGCATTTGGTTTGACAAAGACTTGACGTTCAGAAAACATACAGAGGAGCTTGTTAAAAAGCTAAGTTTTAAGGTGGGCTTCTTTTATAGGAATAGATCTTGCCTTTCCCTGAACAGCAGAAAGCAGATTGTGTAACCTTCATGCCAGTGCTTGATTATCATTATATTATCTACCAAAATGCAGCAGCCACTACTCTTAAACCTTTGGATTTACCATCATTTGGATGTGCCATCTACCATAGCACCCTCGTTAAAGTCCTGTAGATCTCTTCATTACTCCCCTTTTGTGTATAAAGCCCTACGGCATAAACTCCCAGCTTACCTAACCTCACTATTGAAATTCAAGAACATCAATTACCTAACTTGTTCTCAGAGTTGGTTAACTCTTGAGGGTCCTCGGGTCTCCACCGAATTGGGTAAATCCGCTTTTAGTTATGGTGCACCTAAAAAAAAATAAACATTTCAGTTGGTTGTTCTGGTGCCACTCGGGCAATTTAGAGTGTTGATTGAGGACCTCTTTGGTGAAGGATGTGATTGTTTCTCCTGATATATTGTGGTTATATATGATGTTTTCATTTTTGTATTTAACTGTGTTGTTTTTTTATATGTTGTTTTGTAATTGTATAGATACTGTGGACAGGGTGCACCTGCAAAAGAGGCCTGTATAAATAAAGGTTAAATAAAAATGGAAAAAAAAAAATCTACTGTACAATAATACCTTAATATTAACTCTCAATATAGCTGCATTTGATGTAAATTGTGCATTTGTTGTACATGAGCAACAGCATAAGTGGACAAAAGTGGCATGAAGACATTTTCCCCTTTGAAGAATGCTTTCAAATGTTCAGAGAGTACTGCTGATGTCACTCCAGTTAAGTGTTAAAAGCAGAAGCAAAAAGCACAAGGGTTTAAGTAGTGTTACCAATGCCTTTGATGGCCAGACCACTCCACTTAAATGGTGAATCCGAGTTGAGTATTCATTTGATTATTTGTGAATTGAGACTGGGACTTGACGGCGTATGAAGGAGATTTCAGAGTGGAGAAAGCCACGGCATATCTGGATATGAGCCAATAACCATGGTCTCTAAGGGACTTGCTATCAGACAAATAAATAAAGAGGGAACGTATAGAATCCTTATTGAATGTCAACTGAACATCAGAGTTTTTTTAGAAAGCCAGCCACTCTAAGGGGAAAGGCATCCAGGTACCCTGGATTGGCAGTCATAACATTTGCTGAGGTGTCCGTCAATACTGAGGCGCACTGTTCCTGCTCTACTCTCTGTTTGTTTGATTGTAGCCAAAGTTACTTTTTAGTCCTATTTTAGATTATTTTTTCATTGTTTTAATCATTTTAATCATTTTATGTCAATGTCTGGCTACCTGCGTCTGCTACAGCGGTTGTTTTCTCTACCTTGCCTCCCTTGTTACCTTGTCTTGGCCTGAGCTCGGCTAAGAACTATGAACATGAGCCCAGGGCAGAGCCCGCAAAGCTCGCTGGACCTATCAAAAATCAAGGAGAACTCCAAACCTATGAGGTGTGAGACCTGTGATATGGTCACTGTGGTGAAAGAGGAGGACTTCACACCTGTTCGGGCAAATGCTCAGAGAACCAACAACTGAGGGACATTTTTATTAAACTGCATGAGGAGATCAAGTTTCATAATGAGGGCAGGTACATGCTCAAAGAGTCCTCCCGAAGGAAAGAGGCTTTTGATTCTCCACTGCTAATGGGTACATGCTCCACTCGGCTGGGAAATACCACTACAGTGGTGCCAGGGGAGGCACTGGCCAGCAGTCACCCCGATGCCCCCTTGCCTCTACTGGACTGGACTGCTGGCCCTGGCAGGACATCGGCTGAGACACACTTCTCCCACTCCACCTGTTCTTACACCCTGTGCCCCTGAAATCCAGTGGAGGCAGGTTAGCGGGAAATGAAAGGGGAAGCAAAAATGGCGCCTGTTACCACTGCAACCTCGTCCTGGGCTGCAACTGTCGAACCAATTTAAGATGTTGTCCCCCCCAGACAACCAAGTACTACTGTACTACTACCATGCACTGTTTTCCCGGTGCTGGAGAGTGATATGTGCCTGTCCTCACTGCTGGACAAATGCACCAATGTGAGTAACATTATCATGCATATTGGACCAGTCAGAGATTCTGAAAGAGGACTTTAACACACTTTTAAAAACTGTGCAAGCAAACGGAAAGAATGTATTTATCTCTGGGCCTCTCCCGAGCTACAAGCGTGGCATTGGTAAATTCAGCCGACTATACTCTTTTAACAGCTGGTTGCAGTCTTTTTGCAAGTCCAAGGGTATTCAGTTCATCAATGATGTTGAGCTATTTTGAGAGTGCCCTGCCTTTTTTAAACGGGATAGGTTACACCCAAACCAAAGAGGTATTCAGATGCTTTCCAATGACATTGAGAGCTGCATAGTGGACTGACTGCCTATGAATACTGAATGTGCCATAGGCCTACAGTCCATTACTTCCTATGGTAGTCTACAGACTACAAACAAATTGTTGGGTGGTTCAAATGTGAATAACTATCTGGCAAAACATTTCTCATTAATTATCTTATCTCCACACGCAAATTGGACTGTATGTTTTAAACTGAAACTTGGCTTAACATGAATGGGTCAGCCACACTTATTGAAGCTCCCCCCCCCAAAGTTTCTGTCAGAGTTGCAGGGGCATTTCTTTTGATGATTTTACCTTTTTTAAATATCACGCTGTGGTGTTAAAATGCCAGCCTCCTGTTCTGGCACTAACAGTGCATAGGCCACCCAAGCAATGTCCTACCACCTTTTTAACAGATTTTTCCTGTCTATTATCCATACAAATGATGATACGATTATCATCATTGGAGATTTTTGTCCACATATAAGATGAATAAAATCACAAATCATTTAAATTCATCACTTAAGGAACATCCCAGGCTGAGAGACTAATGCATGCTTTTACATTTGCATGTGACATTTACATTTAAGTCATTTAGCAGATGATTGTATCCAAATAAGGACTCTTAGTAAGTAATGTCTCTTAGTAAGTCAATCAACTATACATCAGTCATCGTGATAGTGGGTGGAGAGGTCTGAGGAGGAGGAGCCCAGGAGTAGCCTAAAGAGATGGGTCTTTAGTCTACAGCGGGAGATAGGTAGTGACTCTGCCAACCTGACAGTGGTGGGAAGCTCACTCCACCACTTTTATTATGAGCAGACTTGATTACTCTAACGCTCTCCTGTCTGGTCTACCAAAGAAAGTTTGGGCAACTGCAAATTATACAGAAAGCAGCAGCACTGTCCTGACCAAGACCAGACGGAGAACACACATCACACCAGTTTTAAAGTCCCTGCACTGGTTACCTGTTAGTTTTAGAACTGATAGTAAGATTATTTTATTCATTTATAAATAACTCTATGGTCATAGTCATGCGTCACACTGCATGTCAGGACCAAGAGGCATAGGGAGGCAGCTTTCAAGTTGTTATGCCCCCAGCCTCTGGAACAGCCTGTCAGAGAACCTGAGGGGGGCTGAGACTGTGGACATTTGAGAGATCTAAAGACATGCCTTTTTAACCTTGATTTTATTCAGGATGTTTTATAGTCCTTTAGTCTTTCAGTCTTGAATTGTATCCTACTTTATTGTTAGTCTTCCTGGTCTTTTGGTCATTTGGTCACTCAGTTATTTAAGCTCATTCCTTGTATTACATATGAGATTTTAGTTTGCCATGCATTAGTCTCTAAAGTCCTCACATGTTCTTACAGTTTGAACCTCCATGGATACTATATTTTTATCCTGTAATATTTAGTATTTTCTGTCTTTATTTATTTATTTAGTATTTTCTATGATATGCGTTGTTACCTTTGTGTATGAAATGTGCTATATGATTAAAGTTTGATTTGATTTGATAAATGTGCAGAATATAAAGAGGAGTTCCCATTTAATTGAAAACACATCACCCTCTGCAGCTTTAATGCTCCCTTTCACCTCTGTGCTGTGGATTGTTTTCTGTATTCAGGACCAGATGACAGTACTACAGCAGTGCTCAAAAGAAGGCTTTAAAGATCTCCCGTACAATTCCATCCTTTTTTACAGCTTCCATTGCACAAAGCGGTCTTGGAGGTCAAGGAGGATGCTTTTTACAGGCTGTATCCAATCATGGAACCATTATAACGTACATCACATACAGTTTATATCAATGCAAACATCAGCAGTCCAGTGAGCAGAGGAAGATCAGATTACATGAGGCGTGCCGTTAACACCATATATATATGTGGCATGTCGGCCAGAAAACTGCCTGAGGCAAGATCCCAAACATATTCTGCTTGCATATCTCTGATCGGCATGCAATAATTCAATTGGATAATTATTGTAATAATTTCCAATGTGTGCAATGTGGCAATGCCCCATTAGTTCAAGATGATGAGATAGGACCACTGAGTCCCTAACTCTGAGAAAGTCAATGAACTGCTCTGAGGAAGTGTTTACTGCCACGCCTGTCACTCTCTACCATTAACACCCTGTGATGTTCATATCATGGGCACCCTGTGGATGAAGATGAGAGTATGAGTCACAACTGCACATGCACACACAGACACACACATATACACACTACAGGGATCTATTAGCGTAAACACTGTGATCATCATACTATACAGCAGTGAGCTTCAACCTCAGCGTATGCTTATAACTCTCTTGGCTCAAATTTGCATCCGGTAAAGAGTGCTGCTCACTAAATCCATGTGCAAAGACCATTTTGGTAATTCAGTGTCATCGCAAAGTGCGTCTGACCTGACCAACACAAATTTATATAGGCGGGCAGTATCTAAAATGAACCTAAAAGGGGAACCTAAAAGAATGCCGGTTGACTTGTCATGGGAAGTTGGCAAATTCAAACACCTATGACGCTCCATGGTCAATAATTACCAATAGGCGAAAATAGACAGTTGTCACCTGTGAGGGATATCCATCCATTCCAACATTTGCAGTGAAATCTTCGTTGGGCATGGACATCTTCATGTCATATTCAATTATCCCCGCCCACTCATTGTTGGAGATCTTACTGAAACTTTGCTGAAAAGAATTAGCAATTTAGCAGCCATTCCCCCTAAAATGTGTGCCTTGCGCAGCACTCTTTAGCTGAAGCAAATTGGAGCCCTCTATCTCTCTCCTCATAAAGAGCCTCAGTGTGACTAATAATCTGTGACGCCACAGATAAATATATATACTTTTTTTTTATGTTGAATCATTGTTGAGTGGATAATGAAGGCTTTGAAAAAGAAAAACATAAGGAGTGGAGGATAGAGGAGTTGATGTGAATTGGGTGCCAGTGGTACGGTAACCAGCCTCATAGCTAGGTTGATTTGCTCCACTCGGAAGTTTCAGGCAGGGTATGCATTTCTAGTACTCAGTAAAGGGCTGATTCACCCTTTCCAAGCCCCCCATAGAGACCAAGGTCAACTGCATCATTTTAGGTTCACTGAGTTGGCAAAATCTACTATTTAATGAAATTAAGTGCACAGGTGCCTTCCCTGGTGAGTCTGTTTCAAGGACAGTGCTGCAATGAAGGAGAAATCTGTTCTACAGTACTCTACCAGTAAGAAAAAATACATATTATAGAATTGTTCATAAAGCTGAAAGAACAGAATACTTCTGTTGAGCTCAAATATACAATGTGCCATTTGTTTTCTCTGATAAAGTTGTAATCACATTCACATTAGGCAGACTCCTGTCAACCAAGGTTAATAAATAAATATGCAATGAAGTAAATTGCTTGTGTCTACTAGATTACTGATAACACTCCATATAGATGAATGATGTTAGATGGTAGATGGTAGATTGCAGTACTTAAGCAGACCCTTTGGTCTCATTAGAATTGTAGATAATATACTTAATAAGGACAAGATAAAGTGAAGAGCGAGAGAAAACAAACCAAGAAGCAGGTAACATTTATCTTGTTCTCGCTTCATTACTTAACTCAGTAAACACAGACTTTTCTCTAAACATGCAGCCAGTAATGACATTGTAATTTGTCAAGCAACCACTACTCCACAAAGAATCAGCCAAATACAATGATTCTTGTCAAATAAAATTATTATTATGCACAATGCATTGGTTTCATCTGTACAAAATGTTGGTCTTTCATTTCATACCAATGCTAATTTTCTATTGTTTATATTTGTATATGGGTTTAATCTTTTAAGACGTGAATATGAGAATCTCAAACACAAGTCTTGAGAATCTGTTAATATGGAGCCTCAGAAATGACAGCTGATGCATTAGTGTAAACCCTGTTCACTCCTGGCATTAACTGTGCTACAGTGGCTACCTGCAATGCTTACTCTACTACTCCAGTTAGCATCTCTGGTTCAACATGCCAAGACTACCATATGTTGACATGTGGACTCTCCAAGCTACTGGTCTATTGATTAATACACTCCCGAGCAATTTGTTTAACTGCTCGGCGTGTGCCCTCAAGCCATAATCTAAAATCAATCTAAATATTCAATGTACATTAACAATATGTAGGTCACCAACACCAGTCATGAGAAACAGGCAAATGATAGTTCAAGAGTGTATCCTTATCATAGGGTGACATGTCAGGCCAGCTTGTTTTGCTACTCTGTCCGCGTTCATCCTTGGAGACAATGATTTATCTTGTCAAAGCTTGAGAGGTCAGACAAGAGGAAGTCTCGGCTCTGTTGCAAATTCAGTGCTGCTGAACCTTGAGAATGGATGAAGAATTTCATGTCTCTCCATGATTTCCATTTTCTTGTTTGGCCTATTTTTCTTTGTTGAAAAGTCTTCAATCACTTTTCAGTTAAGCATAGGCCAGATGCACTTGAGATACATGTCTTGGAATGCTAGAGCTCTTTTTGTGACCACAACACAGTTTCTCAAGGTTGAGCGAATTAAAGCATGGTCTTGTTTGCTTGTGCTGTATTTTCATTACCCTTTGCAATCACAACGCTCATTATATTGTGTACATACTGGAAAAATAATACAGACACACACTCTGTAATACATTATTCACATGGCAAGGATTGGCTCATTTGTACTTACTTCGGATCCTGGCCTCTATAAGACTTCAAGTGAGTAAGTGTGTGTGTGAATATACAAGTGCAATCAAACAAGACAGGAGAAACATGGTCATGGTGGAACTGCTGAGCATTCAATATGTAATTGATTATGGATCAAAATATTATTAATAATTTGTTTCTCATTTACATGTGTGCTCTAAGACTCCTTTTTTGGGTGTAAGCACTGGTGTTTTTGTTTTGGTGTTTTTTCACCACCCATGGTGATTCTGAGGTCCTGGTGTGCCAAGCAACCTCATGAATGTAACCTGCAAATTGTACGTACCCATAAACCTGCACATGGAGGTAAAACTAACCTGCCGAGATGCAGGTAAATTAAACCTGCTTTAAACCTGCTTTTGAACCCTGCCGACGAGCAGGTAAAACATGCAGGTTTTCTTGCACGTCCACAAGTTTAAAAAAACTTGCCTTTAAGTTGGTTTGTGTTTAATTTATTGAGAATATATTGGTCGTATTCTGAGGCATGAACAATTGTAACATGCATCTGTATCGGCATGAGATCAGGTTGGTACAGTATGTGTATGTTCTCCATCATGTTGATTGTATACTTGAGAGAGACTTATACTGTATATAGTATACAGCATTGTCATTACAGAATGTTTCATTTGCTGCACAGTAGAGTGAATCTTTTGACCCTGGGAGTCACAAAGTCAACCTTTGTTTAACCATCAGTATCTTAATGTTTAATCTGTTTAACCATCAGTATCTATCTACCTATCTATCTACGTATATCTAATCTTCTCTAATCTATCTGGCTTTCCTAACCCTCTCTCATCTATCTATCTATCTATCTATCTATCTATCTATCTATCTATCTATCTATCTATCTATCTATCCTATCTGCTCTCATCTATCTGTCTATCCTACCCTCTGACCATCTTTGATCTTCATCCATCTGTCCATCCTACTACCTCACTTTCTTTCAACTACCTAGCCATAGTCCTTTCTTCCTATCACCAGTCACTACTGCTTTACTCAGTAAAACCCATACTGATTAACCTCTTAATTGTATTGATCTATCTATACTTCCCCTCTCTCATCTATCTATCTATAAATCTGTCTATCTATCTATCCTTCTCTCATCTATCTGCCTATATTCTACCCTCTGACCAACTTTTACCTATTGGTCTATACCATTGGAGATACAGTATCTCACTTTCTTTCAACTACCCAACTATCTATCCATCGTCCAAACCATCTTTAAACTATTTCCACAACCAAAATAAGACTGTGCAAGCCCACAAAGTTTCTTCAGAAACATTTCTAGTTTGTCATGTTGTCCCATCAGTAACCATTTGTTGAGTTAGGGTAATTAAAAGTCATGCTCTTATCGTCATCATAAGAAGCTATCACACACCTATGAAGCAAACAGACAAGGGAGCATGTATCGGGGCTAGTGATGCATGATTAAAAAACCTGATCAGGGTAAGCAATAGAGCAAGCAGCATTTACACAATCAGCCAGCACTTATCAACATTGTAATTAGGTCTACCTCACAAAACGATATCAGCAATTCCATAGGCAACGCATACACTTAAAGAGCCCCTCAGTAAATTGCTTCCTCTCACTCCTCTGTCTCTTATTAAGGGGGAAATAAGTAGAAAACAATTGAATAACTGATGTGTATGCAGGTATTTTAAAGCCTTTACACCTCTAATGAATGGGCAGTGACATGGAGCCCACGAGAGATGTCCCTGGTTTTTACACCCCTACACAGCACTGAGCACATTCACAGCACAAGAGTGAAATAGTGGCAAAGCAGAAGCACCAACTTGCATGGAGAGATTATTGGTATCAGACCACCAGCACGTTACAGCTACACCTACTGTATGGACGGACAGGTTCACCTGGTGTGTATTATGAATGTATTTGCAGTGAACAGGAAAGGGGAGATAGGAGAAAGCAACTCAGCCCTGTGTCACTCAGGGCTACATCCATGCGAGGCAAGATTGATGGCAGGGGCAGACGGGAAGGCAGGAATGATGAAGCCTTTCACTGCCACCAATCCATATCAGTGCATCCAGGATGGCTGCAGCATCACTGGGAACACAGTGTATGGGAACATCTGTATGGGAACACAGTGTTTTTTTCCCCTCCGCAGACCAAAACTAACCAAGTTGACACCTCAAAGGGAATGCCCGGATAAAGCCCCTTTTTTATGTCCACCATTGCTTACGCAAACATAATATCAAAAGGATTTGATCTTGGCTTGATTTTGTTTTTTGTAGCAGACTATATCACTGAACAGTGCCATGACTTGGAAATTGATTTCCCATACATTAGTAGTAAATGCTTTTAGTTCCCCCCCTTCTCAAAGTATCACAGCTGATCATGTGATTCATCTTGTCACTTAAAAACATCCTTTAAAAGAACCTCTGTTTAGGTCTGCAACTTCAGTTTGGTTTTGTAGACTGGGACCTGGAACCTGACTAGAAGCCTTCTTACATCATGTTAACTCAATAGGCTTTCCTCATTCTTTATTAAATTCCCATGGAACACAGAGAGAATGGGAGGGAAAAACACATCTCAATTCGAGTGCATATCCTTTGCCAGAAGCATCATCCTGGCGGAAAAAAGGACAGTTAAAATTTGCATTTAGATTACTGTGGTAATAGAAAACCCTGGCAAAGAATCTTGTTCTGAAAAAGAGACTAATGTGCTTGTATTCCGAATGAAAATGAACAAGTTAAACACTCAAGGAGAATCTTGTATGTGAATAGATGGGAAATGGAATCATAATCAATCTATCATACTCAATTAACAGTAGAAGAAGCATATTAGAAATATGTCTCATGATTCTACAAAACAGTTCATAATGGATGTTCTGATGAATATGTGGTATGGAATAATGTCCTGTATGTCCTTTTAGCAATGATTGCACATTCTTTTACACATGTGAAGAGCAGAGCCTAAGCATAGCTGAAGAGGCAATGCCACACTGAACAAGTGGTGATTTTCACATTCATGTGTGCTGAACTCTTTGTCAATCGTCTGCGCATACTGAGAGGGCCTAATTTGTTTTCAGTCTTCCCTCTCCCCCGATCACATAAGTGATAGCTCCTCAGCATCAGGGGTACTTAATTAAGCTCTGCATAGCCACAACACAGAGTCACGCAATTTAGAGATGTCACAAAATCAAATAATGAGCATCCCATTGGGTGTTGAAACCCCTGACTTTCTTCATAGCTTTAGTCATGCCTTTGACACGGAAATAAACAAAAAAACTAAGAGAAAATAATTGTGATAAAAAAGTTGCGAGAACACCCTTCAGTGTTGACTTTTCCATGCTGTAAATCAACTTGAGGTAGAATGTATGCTGTATGGTATTGAGTTACTTACCAAACAGCACAGGCTTGTCAGTGTTTGGGTGAAGCAGAGAGAATCTGGGCGATGGAGTGATTAATTTCTCGGCTGGAAGTGGAAGGCAGACCTGTTGCGCAACAGAGAGCCTGTAAATGGCAATCACTGAACTGTCAGACGCCATCAGCATTCAGTCGACTGCAGAGATGAAGACGTTGCTCCTATTTAAGCTTTAGAGGATAACAACACTGAGATGCTCACTATTTATATTTTAGAATCTCTAACTGCTCAAAATGAACCGCTCTGGCAACTCCATTCACCGGGAGCATGTTAGGT
Source organism: Argentina silus (assembly GCF_951799395.1). Taxonomy (NCBI): domain Eukaryota; kingdom Metazoa; phylum Chordata; class Actinopteri; order Argentiniformes; family Argentinidae; genus Argentina; species Argentina silus. The sequence continues at coordinate 8,770,863 of NC_139655.1, read as the reverse complement.
CAAAATTCAATCTGCTTTAAATACGAGTGAAACACTGCTGTGGAGAATTTTTTTTTAACGAGAATTAACAGGATAAGTGCAGTGGAGCAGTTTTAGTTGAACATTGTGAGGTTGTGATTATGACACTTACTGAGAAAGCTCTCTAGCAAAACTGAAAAATGTTGGGTATATACATTTTCAAATCATTTTTAGTAGACCTGTGTTTTGTGGACTTAAGAATAGAGTTTCTTCTCATGCGCGTTCTATCTCTGTTGATTAGAATAGAGAGTGGCATCTTCAAAAACAGCACCAAAAGCGAACATGGCAGGGCCCTTTGTGGCCACCATTACAAGGGGAATTGTGTCTGGACCACTGACTCCGTTCTTATTGTTGTGACTCTCCCCCACTCTGTTATATAATTCATTGCCATCTGCTATGCCAGGGTGTAAATCTGAACGTTGTCTGACTTGCTCAGCCAAGCTTTATGTGTTAACATTTGGCAATGTCTAATTAAGTGAAAATGGGATGTATTGGATGAAAAATTCTGCGGCCTGATAATGGCAGTCATAATAGTTTGGGATATGTGTCTGTCACACTATGCAAATGAACTTATTAGATCAGGGTAATTAGTGGAAGACAACAACTGTAATGGAAAAAGCTGTTCAGCCATGATAGTAGGGGCCATCTCAGGGAACTGCAATTGAACAGGAAGGGTTGTATGAACCATTGAGGAAGGTCAGCAAGGAAATGTACCAACACTGATGGTTATTTTGTAATCCACTGAAGGCTATATGAAGGCTTGTCAAGAAGAATGAAAATGGCTTTTTATACAGTAAGGTCCTATGTGAATCAGACAACACCTAATTAAAAGTATTAACTGTAATCGAAAGACATGTCGATATTGGATTGATGCAATACAACATTCTATGATAGGTACAGTGAGATGATATTCATTCTGTATTCTTCATTTCAGAAATAGCACCAGGGATAGTGGAATTGCGTTCAGACTACATGATGACTCACCATATTCACAGATATATAATGCTTGTGTAATCTCATGAAAATGCTGTGCCTTCCCTGACCAAAAGAGTCAGGGGTTCATGCCTCAGTTTACTGTAATTTGCTATCACTGATTGCAAAGAAAACATGTTCAAATACACACACAAAAGCATGTTCAAATACATACAAAAAACATGACTTCCTATAGTAACTGTATTTTTTTATTCTGAATGTGTGTTCATGGAGCTAAGAAATATTAGCTGCGGCCTTATTAAGCAAACCATCACAAATTAAAATAATTATCATTAACTTTATTGAAGTTTCTCTATGAACGCACATGGGAACATGGGTTTTCACACAGCTTAATAAAGCATTTAATTTCACAGGGAGCAAATGCTACATTTGAAAAGAATTAGATATGCAGCAGATTCATTAAAATGGTAGTTAATTTCATTTGCAGTGATAAATAGTTTCAATCAAGGACTTTTATGAAAATGCCATTTTTGTTTCTACTGAATTCAACTTAAAACATAGATATACTGTATGCAAAGACTGTTGCATCTTGAAACTCAACTGGTGCTTGAACTTCTGGGATTCAATCTACAGTAAGAATAAGGTGCCTGTACGTCCTAAGGTACTGTACAAACATAGAGTATATCTGATATATGTACTTGCATATCTTGTTTAATATTTAAAAACAAGGTACAAGTTAATGGTTAATGGTACAACAAACCAAAGAAATAATATGTTATGTGTGGCTTAAACTGAGTTTGAGAGGGATCATTTGATTTGCATGCTGCGTCACTGCTATACTTGAGTTGTGAATACAGTACAGTACGTACTTGTAAATATCCTTTTTATCAAGTCTAGCAATGCACTGATCAGGACCTTGTGTGTTGTGAATACTTCCACAATTCCTGGTATATAGTATATGTCTTGTTTTGTCCATCTTAGGTTCATATCTGCTCATTGTTAGCTGTGTTACTATTATTATAATCCATCTGTTACCATCCCCAACAGCTTAGTTTAATGATGCATGGTACAACAGAAACCCAGAGACAAACAAGATTCAAGGGTTAGCTCACACAAAAGCACTGACACAAAAAAAAACTGTCAGTGCCTCTGTAACATCTCACCCTGCTCCTTAGTTTATGTTTGTCTTTGTTTCATGTTATTAATTTATTGTTTCCTGTTTTTTGTGTTCCTCACCTTGTCTCTCGTTTCAGACACTTCACTACCTGCCCTAGTATGTGTGTTCCCCTGTCTCTGTGCCAGTTCGTCTTTGTACCTTTGTGTCATACGTCCCATCTATTTTCCTACTGTTAAGTACTCCTGGTTTCTGATCTATTATTGGTTTTCTGACTTTGTCTTTTTGCCTACCCCTTATCAGATTATCAGCCCGCCTTTTTGAACTGCCTACCTGTGTACCGAACCCCGCTTTGCCTACCCCCTTCCTGGATTATCTGTTTACCCATTGACTGCCTACTTGTGTACCGAACCTTTTTGAAAGTAAAGATTTTCTATTGGATTGAAGTTTTGTCTCCGAGTCGTGCATTTGAGTCCTTACAGCCTCAAGTGAAAGCTCAAAACTGTAGAGGTGGATAGCCAAGTTCATTTTCCTGTCAATTTGGCAAGTCAAGTACTGACAGCCCTCCCCATCCAAGGTCTTTTGTGTCAAAATAGATCTTGCCTGTTAAGATCTGAGTATTTGCAGCAGCTCTGACCCAAACATGTACCACATGTCAGTTGAGAAGGATACAGGATGCTCACGGTATGATCAAGTACCCCTTTTCATTTTCTATGTACCATATATATCACTGTAGCGCTGACATCTGAGAGGGGGGAAGAAAATGCATAATTCAAACCCTCACAGCATTTTAGGCTGTCATATAGTTTTCCTTTTTAATCACAGGCTTTCATTGGAGCTATAACTGTTGCATCATAGACCTGGTTGGCAGTGGATTCAGACACATTCACACAGGGGAGAGCTGACTCAGTGTGTTGCTTCTTTTCGCCTCTGGCCATTTGTGTCTGTACTGCAAATCCTTCCATATCTTCAGGGGGAGAAGTTCAGTCTCTTGCAGAGAGGCAACCTTCGTTCAGTAGGACATGCATCTCATTTATTTTCCTCTTCTGCTTGATAATTTTGTAGGTTGCAAGCCATCACAGGAAGTATGCATACTCAAATTCACAGGGTGTGTTCAGAAAAAATGATTGAGAGATGTAATTAATTGAGTACCTTTTACCCCATTGTTGGCCCTCAGGAAAGCACAGAGATTAAGCGGCCAAAGCAATAACCAACATGATTGGCATTTAATCCTGTCGACCCCATGTCCCTGGGAGCTTAATACTCATCCATGGGCTCAACCCCCTCTCCCCCATTCCACAGGCCAGAGAGCACCAGGCTGCTTTGGTAAGGGACTGGTACTCTCTCATCCAGAAAAGTGGCCACCAGCAGAGTCAGGCAGTGGTCCCATATGGCGCAGGGCTTGGGTCGGGGTCAAAACTGAGTCGCAGCTCCATACACTCCTGAAACTGTCCATCTGGAGGACAACAGTTGCATGCTCACTGACAGCTCTCAGCTGCCTTGGGGCACGAGGCTGACTCATAGAATATCTGTTACTGTCTGTCTCTCACTGCCCAACATTGAAATCGCCCATGTCAACGGACAGAATATCTGTATCTGTCACAACTACATATGTCAGAGGTTAGTAAAAGATGGGTGAACATGACAGAGTGGCAGGAGGCAGACACCAGCAGGGCAAAGCCATTCTGTTTTGCAAGCCCTTTGATTGTGGCTTTATAACCCAGAATCAACTCAAAAAATGGATTGTTGTTTGATCTGGTATGAATTAATACCCAACAGTCTCCACAGTGTTTTTTTTACCAGTTGTGAACACCCTGTTATGCTAACTGAGCATTTAGGGTAAACACCAAAGACCAATTATCGCTGAAATACAACAGCTATTGCAATGACTATAACTGGCCTTTTGCACAATTAATAGCTTGCCTTTTAAGCTAGTGTCATGTACAGTACTCTCTCAGTGCACTGTCAGTGCTCATTTACCATAATCTATTAAACCTACAAAGCTTTTGAGAAAACATAAGAGAGTGCTGCTTTTTCTGAATTAAATGAGAGAAGATGATGGATGCAAAGCCCTGCACTGTTTTTGAACATCTGGACCATGACAAAGAACTGTAGTGAATGTGTTTCACAACTGACAAAGCATAAAAGACATGTGCTGAGCTTTGCTTATCTACGGGCTCCTGCAATGTGCAGACTAAGACATAACAAAGAGTTGTATTGTATCAAAATAGGGAGGATTTCCTTGGGAGGGACACTAGTGTGATAGCCAAGCCCCTGCTATGGGCACTGCCCAGCAGGTTAGAGCTTCGGTAAGTGCCTGCATGTGAATAATTTGACCCTGCTGTGACCCTGCATTGCTCTAGTCACTATCAGCAAATTTAGAGCCCCTATCATTTATTCATGAGTTACTCCTTGATTATTTATTTAGCCTGGCCGGGCGTGTTGTTAGTCCTTTTTTTATTACCTTCCCCCTCCTCCCGCCCTGCAGCTAGTGTGTCCTCCTCTGACGTGCTTCTTCTCTCTTTGACTACCTTTCCAGTTGTCCTCTTTCCTCCAATGCTCTCTCCTACTCCCACTCTTTTCCCTAAGGCTTACGGGCATATTACCGCCTACTTTGGTCTAGCCGACATAAACACCTCTGGAGTTTACTACGAGTTCCATGACTGCACACTATGCTTATGTTTGAGGCTCTTCTTTGGTATTCTCTCTCACAGGTCATAGTGTACATATTTATTCAGTGCAGAGTGACATAGTTTTCCAGTTTCTCGTCTGTGCCTTGAGCATTATGCTGAGTGTGCCGAACCTTGAAACATCTGCTGCCATTATGAGATGAGTTTTCACTGCAGACAAGGCCTTAAATCAGCTTTGAAACAACATTGTGTACTGCACCAAAATGATAATGCCTTGTTGACATGCATGTGCTCAGACACAAAGCAAATCTGTATGAACAGTCATTGGTATTTCAGTGTCTTAGCAAGGGAAGAAAACACAATATCTGACACAATATGATTGGAATACTTTAGTAATACTGCAGAGATGAACACAGAGAAATACAGTGCTGAGAAAAAGTATGTCAACTCATACACAGTTTTCACATGTTGTTACGTTGGAGCCTGAAATTTAAATGCATTTAATTTGGATTTGTTTTAAAACTAATTTAACTGATCTACTCCACACATAACATACTCAAAGTGAAAAACAAATTATAAAAAATGTATAGACATAGTTTAAAAAGTAGGTACTAGATCAGGCCATTCCTCCAAAGTGAGCAGCCAAAGAATAATAGCACATTTTATATGTGCCACTTTGAAAGAGCCACACACATCAAATATTAAGATAGGAGAAAACTATCCATGGGTATATGACAGAGGCCATATAAAAAACATTACTGAAAAAAAAATTGCTGCATGCTGAGTTAGTCTGCAGTCTTTTTTAGTTCTTTTTTTTTGTATTATTCTCACTTTGGAGGAATGGCCTGATCTAGTACACACCATCCACTGTTTAATGATAGACAGGAACCTTTCAGAGACATTCATGTTTATTAATATATAATGTAAACCACTATTTTTGCACACAGGTGGAGTTCCTCCAACTATTGTACAACTTGGAAGGGCAATTTGAGTGCTTTGTACTAATTTAGTTTTTCCATTGCCAAGCGTTCACACAGGACATTTTTTGTATTCTTTGAATGTGTGGAGTTTACACAAGACACATTTAAATGTCAGGCTCCAACGCAACAAAATGTGAAAGCTATGTAGGGATTCACATATTTTTCTATGCACTGTAGACAAACATAGACAAATATGAATCTTAATATCTAGAAAATAAATTGCTTTAGCTTTTAATGCTTTTAATGATGGTTTATCTGTCCCTCCCCAATTATATTTGCGCAAGGGTTTATCCTGTGAGTGAGAGAGAGCAACTTAATTTATATTCTTAATTACAGTTTAAGCTTATCCACCACCATGTTTGTTGTAACACGATGGACGTGTGGATTGAGCTGTGTTGGGTTTCTGATGTTCACTCTAAATCTGAGTTTGTAAAGGCAGTGACGTCAATACTGACTCTCTACATGAAGTTGCTCTCACACGTGTAGGAACACTGTGATTACTCTAATTAAAAATATTACATAAGAGAACGATAAGGAATACTTCAGTAATTGCTTGTTTTTTGGTGCAGTATTACTCAAGTGGAATAAGGATCTACCGGTATCACCGTTATAATAGCAACTTTAAGTGCTAACAAAGTTTGTTGAATAAGAAGACATCAAAGTCATGTCTTCTTTAAAAGTCTGAATTTGGACCAGACGTATCCTTAACCTTATTAAAACTGCTTTGACTTCTTTGTACCTAAAATGACACTTCTGTCACAACACAACACACCTGTGGTTGTGACACAATTAAAATATCACAGTCCACATATCTATCATAAAACATAAATATATGCAAAATGAGAACTTCATCCAGATAATTTTTTTCCCTCACTTTCCCGGAGTCAATGCCGTTTATCTGTTTGTCATGTTTACGACGGGCTTGACAACGAATAACTTTCCAAGGGGCCGTCTCTTACGGTTCGTAATCTGCGCCGGCAGCTCGGCAGGCCATATGTTCTTTGATTATTAGAGGTGATGTGTGAGAATGCTGTCAGCCCACTGCGTCGTGTTATCTGAGGCAGACACGCGGGTCAAGGCTCTGCACCGAGGGCCGACACATGCTAATGAACTTATCTCATTAAATATGCATCAAACCCCTTCAGGAACGCACAGAGACGGAGGCACGATTTTCAGGAATTATGGGAACAGTCATTTCCCATTATGTCTATGCAGAATGAGGAGTGACCTGTGGGATCGTCCAGCTGACCTATGTCAAGATAGTTCCCCCTGATTTGCGAGAGGAAGTTAGCAGATTAGTTTTGACTTCTAAGATACTGTAGTGGCAGTTAAAATAAATGGATCTGGGTGTACAGTATGGTGTAACCTTGATAGAATAATCTCCCTCTGAAGCCAATGTTCCAAATCCATGAAATTAATCAAAGACAATGATGTCAATGAGGGACCCAGCTACAAAATGAAATCCATTCTGTCTTGCATTATCATACCATTCATACAGTAAGTGCATTGGGATGGACATATAATTAACTAAAGAGTAAATTAATAGGTGCCAGGCGTTAGAACTTTTACATGTAAAGTTTCCTCAGAACATTGCCCAGAACTTTCCCTTCTATATACAATCATTTAAATTGATTTATTTGAGTATGCTGTATCATTTCCTGAACAATTCGTATTTAAGCTTAAAATATTATTTTAGAGTATGTCACGGTAAAGTACCTGGATCTGTACCATGTAATTTGCATAATCATGTTTCTTGTAACAAGGCCATAGCTCAATTGAAGCCTAGGTGAGCAATTTACTGTTGACTGCTCAAGTATTTTAGATGATTAGCTAAATGGGACACAAAACGGTGCGAACATATCAACTGATTGCTCAATTCACCATTGACATTGAACAAATTAGTGTGATTCTTATTTGAGGGGCTTTGTCTTTTACTGAAACAACCACTCTCATAACCACTGTTTTGGTAAGTGATTCACCCCTCTTCTCTATAACAGATTCAATGCAAATCATTCAACACAGCTCTTAAAGAACAACAGTACTTTACTGGATCTTGTTTAATCCAGTCCTTTTAATTGCTTTATAGGATCAATCGTTCAGCCTAATTTGTCCAAATGGTCATTTATTCTTATACGTCTAAAACATTTAGGTACTGTGGATTTAGACTGTAATGTTCATTGGATGGTTACTGTGTCTCTGTGAATGGCACCATGCAAACACATGAATATGGATAAAGTATGTGTATCCAGAGGCATTTGCCAGTGGTAAAAAGTGATGTTAATATTAATACATTTTAAATTTAAAAATCTGTTTTTTAAAGATAAGAAAGTTTGTTTTAGCTTTTAAATGATAATTCAATTTCTCGTTATAGTGTGTATACAAGTTGTAAAATAGCAAAGAAATAACACTACAATACTACACCTTGATTAATATTTCAAGAGATGTTTTGGTTCTTGGAATCCAGTGAGTATGTTCATCTGAAGGCCCTTTGTATGAATCCAACATCCCTGGACTGAATGTTAACATTGCATCCCTATAACCTGCTGAGCAGGGGTAAAGTAAGTTAAGTGAGTTAGAGAGCTTGACAAACAAGTAGCCCTACATGCATTTCTTATGCATTAGTGTGTGAATATCAGACTATGATAATTGAAAAGATGAGAGATACGCAGATAAACAAACAGAGTATCCAAGTCTCTCTTTGTTTTGTTTGTGTTTGCTGTGATATATTGTTTTTGTTTGGAGTCGGGCATCACCACAGTCTGCTAAGCCCACATTCAATTGCATGCTGCCTGTGAAGAACAAAAAGGATGGCTCTTCTGAGGGGTTCACGTAGTGTTTTCTTCCTTTTTGGCTTTTATTCCAGTCTATAATTCAAATGATTAAGGAGGCAATGGGATAAGTAATCGACTTAATAGATCAACCTGTTTTCCAGTGGCACACAGCTAGAGCCAAAAAGTCATGTCCAATCCAATAGCAATTATTTTCCCCTTTTCAAAGTTACATGGGGCTGCTCAGATACAGTTTCTACAGTACCTCACTGTTATGTATTATGTCTCAATCTCTGAGCCTAGAGTTTTGACTGATTAATTCTGTTATCTAATTTTTCAAGTCTGATAGAAAAGGCGTAGTTTCTTTATTCAATCTTAGGTGATAGCCACCTGCACCATACAGTATAGTGTACAGTAGTGGATGTGAGACAGAGAACATGAAGGCTAGCATGTGTTCAATTCAAAAGGTAATTATCAACAGCTTTTAAAGCTGTCTAGAGGCAAAATATATACAGTGATGCTCACTGAACAGCACACTTCTGCTTGACATTTGATTACATTTTGACATGTTTTTCGGGCTAAATCAATGAGTAATATGAAGAAGCATTCATGCACATGCAAGATCAAATTAAATCTTCTATGACCAGATAACCTCTGTATTTGAAACTCTAAACATTACCCACAGCTCATCGGTACTTAGATGAAAATACATACATATTGATGATATCATATTGAAAAGAGGACAAATGAAATATTATATTGCATGCCTGGGAGCTAGATTACGTGTTGGTAATCTTCTGCGGTTGTCATTTTAAGGAATGTTTAGCTGTCAAATTACACAGGCCGCAGTGAGAGGAAAAATCTTCTGTGGCAGCTGGTTGTCAAAGCTGGTGCACTGCTCTCAAGAGATAGCTCTCTGAGTGTATAAGGGATCTGGGCTTGAAGGGATCATTTGGGATCGCAGTGATTTGTATTGACAGTTCACACATCGATTTAATATCTGTCTCAAACATGTCTTTGGAGAATCTTCAAAGTCCTCTTGAAAAATGCAAGATTGCCTCTGTAACATGAGGCAATCTTATGCATACTGTAGAATTTGTGATGGTGAGTTTAATATATTGCATGGTCAGAATACAATACATTTGTTATCTATCTCTATACTGTGTATGGGACGTGCTGCAGTGTGACAATTTGACAGCGTGAAAAAAAGGATCACCAAATAACAGACTGTGTCACTGTAAGTACTGTATGACACTTGTTTCAAAATTAGTTTGGAATGCAACAGACTGCAAGAATTCAAACTATTCAGAACGTCCATACATTAGTGCGCTCCTCTCACAGATATGATAAGTTTTTGAGGTTTTTGAAATCAAATCAAATATTACTGTAGCAGTAATACGGTCTATTTTGACATGAACACTTCTTTGCATTGTCAAAATGTTATCCATCATCTTTTATCAAACAAGTTTGTACAGGTAACAGAAATATATAGAGAAAGTAGCTAACTTTTCATTCTGATTTTTCTGTCTTCTAGGTGATGAGCTCCATTAATCGTTGAGCGGGAACGGCAACAAACCAAGCAGCGGCTCTTCATCCTGCTGTTTCCAGTCATTCCCCAGAACAGATCCACCTCCCTGATTCTTTCAGTGTGGCCTGGCTCTCATTTTTGGACTTCAACTTGGACACCTCAACCTCACAGACCGCCAATGCTTACAAGGAACTGCCTGCTGCTGTTCCTTTGGTTTCTCTTTGACAAAGGCTCTCTCTCCCCTGTGCGCCCGCCCACACCACCACTGAGCAGGAACAGGCTAGGGAGGGAGCATCCCAGGAGCCTGGTGGGCCCGATGAGGAATGGGGCTGCTGGGTTTCAGCGAGTCAAGAGGGGCTGGGTGTGGAACCAGTTCTTCGTTCTCGAGGAATACATGGGGTCAGACCCACAGTACGTGGGCAAGGTAAGAGGCCTCATTTCTGTGGTTATTTATAGCATGGGAGAAGTCATAAATCACGTGACTAAGAGCTGGGGAGAAACTGAACTGGTATCAAATGGAGAAGGAGAAGGGAGAGGAAGGGACAGAGGGAGGGAGGAGCAGAGCATGTTTGAATTTGAGTATTTCTATCTCCTTTAATATCTGACGGTATTACCAATTGTCACTCTTTTAACACTGGGAGCCCCAGCCCCTCATTACTATCCAAAGTACCCAGAGTGACGTATGGAGACCTCCATTTGTTGACCGTTGTGTAACGATGTAATCATTGAATTAGATGAGTACCATGCTCCTTTTTTTTTTAAAGAGCTTACGTATTGAATATAACATAGTGACAGACATAATTGGTGTAACTGTACATAGCCTACTGTAAAAAACAAAAACAAAAAACAACCTGCAGTGAAATGTTAAGCGCCAATGCTTGATAACAAGTAAAACAGAACACAAATCTGAAACAATAATGACATATTATGAAATATAATTATTAGGGGTGTGCCGAATACTCGGATACTATGGATTTTGGGCATTTTACGGATACGAGTATCATCCGATCATTTTCAGATATTATCCGTAATCGGAGAAGATTATTATTATAAAAAAAAAAATTTGGATGCCATTGGCTAGTTAACTGCGATGTGCCTGCTGCAATGATTGGATCAGAGCATTTAACTGTATTCTGTGCTCTTCTCCTTCTTCCCACACTCCGTCTTGTTCACCAGACAGACAGTTTGAAAGAAGCCAGCAGACGATTTGCAGCTGCAGCAGTCAAAGAGCATACCTTCCAAAACTGTGGTAATATTGCACAAGAATAAATAAAAACTATTGATCTTTAATTGCGTGTGTCAGTTAATACATGAACCAAGCATGCTTTTGAAATAACAGGAATTTCTCAGGAGAATAGTGACAGGCGGCACAATGTGCAGCTCCATCATTTTAAGTACTCCGGTTATCTGATCATGATTATCATTCGGATACAAGAATCAAGTCCTACAAACGGATACAGATACGAATACGAGTATGACGACTCTGGCACACCCCTAATAATTATACATATTTGCAAGAAGGTATTTACACTAGTCATTTGCTAAAGTTAAACAAAAAAAAGTGGACACAAAATCTTCTTCTTTCAGTATCTATGCGCCTTTACGAAAAAGCGCCAATAAAGTCCGCAGACAAATTCATCGGCTCTTATGCTCCAACATGCGAACCATATTAAAAACAAATATTATGTTGACAAATAGTGATATTGATGATCTTGTCTTCTGGCCTATAACAAGTAATTGAGTTACACACAAAAGTGTTCCAAATGTCTGTAATCGGGGGGAATTTGTCCGTCTCCCTGCACGTGGATACCCTTATCATCAATCAGACACACATAGGCTACTGTAGCCTACATACACACACAGGTGGAGAAAAATAACTTCTAATAGACTGAGAGCAAAACTTTGGCTTGAGTGAAACAAATTTAATAAGCTTCCATATGATGTGATAAAGGGTATGCGTCTGTTTTTCACAGGCTGGGTGTGCGCATCACATGCTTCTATTCACATGTATTCATTTTGATCATGCAAATAACTGTGATTGTCTATCTGTCTATGTTGCTGATATCTCCATTACAGTTGAAAGGGGTAAGCCATTCATAACTGTAAGGTCAGTTCCGATTCACCATGATGAGGGTAAAAGCTACGGTGAGGAGCATTTCGAAGCACCGGTTAATCGCCCCTTAGAACGTGACTTGGAAATGTTGGCTACCAAAAAAAGATGTGGTAGTCATGAAAATGGTTCAACATTTGTTTCCATGTGTGATTTTCAAATTGTAACAATGCTATTATGTTAAAAACAGACATTTAGGAAAAGTGAGGGGAGGAGTGGAACATTGGTTTCACAACGGCAGAGTTATTTTATGTTAAAGTGTCATGCATCTGTAGACCACCTGTTTGAGACAACTAGTGTTAACCAGTGACTGTAAAATAATGCACACATTGAAGTCTGACGTCACCCGGTTAATTCAATGGTAGTAGCAGCTCGTGCTCAGTATTCACTACAACATGAGCATTAGGTGTGAGACAAAGGCAGTCCCTGGGCAGCCCCAGGCAAGTCTCTGCCGATTGAGCATGAGCATGAGCATTGGATTACCAAAACGAGAAAGCACATGGGAACACGACTCAGCCCTCAGCCAGCAACCAATGCCAGCAACAGAGCAATAAAGACACAGCATAGTATTCATCTGATAAAACAACACCCACTATAGGAGTCACTTTTCTTTAAGCAAGACTTAAGCACATATAGATAAACTGCAGTAACCTTAATGGGTAGCCTACTGCACATGGTAATTATTTATCTTTTTTTATGATGTTTATCATTGCCCTATTAGGATAACCATAGTGTAATTTATTCAGATTCTGTGCAAATCCTTTTTTAAATTATTTATGAGAAGCTCCTAATCTGCCGAGCTGCAAAATATACCAAGCGATTCATTTTAACATGGCCACAATATTTCATGTTATTTCGTCATCAACCAGCAACTTTATTGTCAATACCATCTAGCCTACATGTGATTTTATTCTCGACATAGCCTAATCATAAAAGTAGGCTATAGGATTTAGGCAATATGAGAAACGTTAGTACTGCATTCGAAGTTGACTGAAATTGTAATGATTTGAAAAATGTACTAACACGGTTTGATCCATATCGATTGCGAGAGAATGGTAAAAGTTGCATTATACTTATAGAAAGTCTGACCTTCAGCCACGATGTGTACAGTGATAATCCACTTGATATCATCATCCGAAGTAAATTAGCATCCGACAGAAAACATGGTCCGAATATCACCGAATAGCCAAATAGGCCTTCAATGATATTGTAACGACCCTGTTCGTTAGCAGCTCCGCCAAGGGAGTTAACTCTCTTGGTGTTGTGGCTAGCGCGGCCGGTTTGTAAGCGGAAGGTTGCGAGTTCGATACCCGCTTAAAGCAAGCTGCTCTGCCCCGCCGTTCGTTACATTGGTGTCAGAAGTGGGATGGCGCCCGTGAGGCCATCGGAGAGGCGTGTCCACGTGAGAGACTTGTATAGTGAAGCGTGAGGGCACGCTCTCCCGAACGGAGGGGATAGTGTAACGACCCTGTGTAAGGCCCGTTAGCAGCTCCGCCAAGGGAGTTAACTCTCTTGGTGTTGTGGCTAGCGCGGCCGGTTTGTAAGCGGAAGGTTGCGAGTTCGATACCCGCTTAAGGCAAGCTACTCTGCCCCGCCGTTCGTTACAATATATTGTCAATAGTGGCTGGAGGATATTAACATCTCAACTCACGATGTCTGCTCATGACAGCGCCCTCAATTCTTTCAAGCCTTGCTATGAATAAGATATAACATTTATTATTTTTCTGTTCTGCAGCTGTGATGTCTAAATGTAAATTGCCCAAATAATACGTTTCCAAGTAAAACAGCCTACCTTTGCCACAGTTATAAATCGACTCCTGCAGCCTTGTATTTTATTTATTCGATAAGACAACATCTAGCCCTATAGTTGTGCATTAGTTTGCTCCAATGTCAATCGCAAGAGAACGGTAATGTCACATTGTAAGTAGCATGAATAGTATGGAAGCTTTGCCGATACACATATCTTCAGATGGCCTACTGTACCGCGTAAGTGTTTGATCGATCCAATGCATCAATACGGAGAGAATGGTATAAGTTAAGCTACATTGTAGAAAGTTGCATACATATCGTATGAAACCTTATACCATACCTTTAGATGTAAACGGGTGATAATGCATTATCATCATGCGAAGTGATCCACAGTTTAATTCCAAATATCCTCGATTTTGCTAATGGCCTCAAGCAAGACCTAAAATAGCTTCCATCAGCTATCGATGTAAAAACGCTCATAAAAACGTCTTTCAGTTCTAAGCCTGGTTATGAATCTGATAATTGCCTATCACTTTCTATTCTGAAGCTGTCCTATGCATGTCGTGAAAAATATGTAATTTTCTAATTTAGTTGGACAACTCAGTTCATCATCACAAAGTTGTAATTTAAGAACATCATAAAATATCATATAATCATATAATCATTTATTTATCATCGCATAATTTGTATTATGCTACATTACCATCTTGCATGATCTTGCAGTAGCAAGTTAGAACCATTGTTGAGAACACAATAATTAGACTACATGTAGTGGCCTATATACTGTACAGATAATATAATATAACACTAGTTGCACTGTTGCAGCTGTCTCTATCAACTGTCTATGCTGTTCACACTGTCTGCGCGTGCCCTGACTGGCTGGCGTAGGCGCTACCATATGACGGCAGTGCTTTATAGAAGTAAGATCTATATCGTCCGATCTGGGGTATAAAAAAATGCGATGGCCAAGGCATGAATCTGTATATTTGAATGTAATTGTAGAACATCACAGTCACCCTGGAATCTACCTCATCTGGTCAGGAACAATACCGACTCTGCCATTGGAATAACAGTGGGAATTGTCTTTTTGGGCAGAACTACAAGTGAGAACTACAATGGCCACTAGGTTTCGAGGTGTGTCCGTAGAAGGCCGATTGATTCCCTGGTGTTAACTCAGCCCCTGAAGCTAGGTCTTGCCATTATAAACTCATAATGGAAGTGTTTGTGAAATGTCTCTTTTTATGAGTGTTTTAGGATATTAATGGTCTGCGACGTAAAGAAAAAATAATCCATAACATTTCTGGATTCTTGCCAACGTTTCTGTGTTAGACTTACATTTCCATTGCAGTCACACACGACATTAGTGGTGAAAGGATCAATGACCTGGTAGAAATACATTTAAATTATGACTCTTGTAAACCTGTCAGAACATAATAGTTATGAGGAAAGGAGGATGCTGACAGCAATAAAAAGGCAGAGGACATCCCATAGCCTGAACTGATTCTTAGTCCTCAAGCCACACACATGCTGCCACTTGTTCCATCAAAGCCATAGCTGTTTTTCATTTCAGGGTTTTTTTTTTGCATTCAATTTATTTCCCTGCTCAGGCTTAAGACATTCTTAACTTAACTCTGTGGGGTTTTAAGGCTGAAGTTGTAATTTGGCACTCCTAGCTTACACAGGATAATAGTTAGACTGACTTATCTGCCCCAGTGCCACTGCAATCAGCCCTGACGTGCTGCACTGTTTGTGGAAGTCTCAAAGGCTAAAGGCGGGGGGGTGTGGTAGTTGCTGTTTGCAGCACTCTTAAGTCACTTAATCCTGGTCTGCTGCACCGCTTCAAAATAATTGACTGATTCTCTGCCATATAAAAGGCATTTGGAGATGAAATCCCTGGACCTTGCATAAGACAATTTTAAACAGAGAAAATCTACTGCCGCAAATAAATACAGTTGAGTGGGATGAGTGTCTAATACTTGGACACTGCATGGACATGCATTTCTCTCTGGGATTTAGATCAGGCAAAGTCATTGTAGCCCATAAATGGTGACAGTTTTGTTTTCAATGCACAGAAATGAAGTATAATGGGGCATACTGCTCTGTGGAACTGATGCCTATAATACATCAACAACTAATTGCAACAATACTTTCACTCCACAACACAAACATAATTATTATTCATTCATTCTAGAATACTGTACACTTCAGAAACATGCAAAGTGATATATTATTTATTGTGTCTTGTATGTATGCAACCGGTAAATGGGACACATTTTTAGTGTGGGAGATTTCCAGCCCATAGAGTACAATCGAGAGAAAATAAAGTCCATATTTAGTGTTACTGTTTGGCTGAAAATTAAATACTGTATAGCTCATTAGTAGGGAGATTAAAGAATGATGTTATTAGACTGAAATATTCTGAGGACTGACCTCTATTGACCTGGTCTCCTCGGCTGTTCACCCCATGTATACCAGTGGGCGAGGGCATAAACAGGCTGTCTGGAAAAACAACTTCTCTGCAATGATTAGTAATTTGTTGTGTTAAAGCATCCCTTAAACAGACAGGTGGTTAGTCCCCTGCTGGGATAGAGATGATTGCATGTTGTGAGTCTGCTCTTTTAGATGGGTTAAGGGAAGACTCTCTAGAACTCAAGTGAAATATATTTTGAATAAATGTTTTGTGTCATCTAACTATGCTAAGGATTCAAGATGTGTCCAACAAGACATCATGATAGATACATGTTAGGGATGTCATCAATTCTATTGATCATTTTTCATCTGTATGAATGTATGTCACACATCACAGAAATGCTACACACTACTGATTTAATTTGACCAGAGAAAACTGTCTGGAGTGAAAGTAATGAAGAAATACAATTTCTTACAAACATTAAGCTGAAAAAAAATAATTAAAAAAAATAAATAATACATTGGATCTAAAGAACCTTTCACAAAACCCAAGGACATTGTACAGTAATAGAGGAAAAATAGCATGAAAAATAAAAAAATGTTGAGCCAAGGGGAAAGCCAGACAGAATAGGTGGGTTTTGATTCTGATTTCGAATATGGCGTTGAGTTGCAGGTGGCTAGGGGGAGAGAGTTCCAGTTTGGAGGTGGTGCACAGTGCACAGTGTTGTTTTTGGGATGGTGAGTAGTCCAGAGTCAGAGGAGCAGAGACAACGGGAGGGAGTGTGTGAGTGGAGGAGGTCAGAGAGGTATGAGAGGGCGAGGCCATGCAGGGCCTTGTAGGTGAGCGGTATGATCTTGTAAGTAATGCAATAGGATATTGTAAGTGACTGCCTCTTTGACTGGGAGGCATTGAAGGTGGTGCATAGTAGGGTGATGTGTTCCCTGGGTTTGGTGCATGTGGAAACGGACCCTGGAAGCGGAGTTCTGGACTGGAGCCTATGCAGGGCTTTTCTGGAGATTTTACGGAGGTGGAAAAAGGCGCATTTGGTGATGGATTTGATGTGAGGCTCGCAGAAGAGAGAGGGGTCAAGGATGATACCCAGGTTTCTGACCTTGCAGGATGGGCAGGAACAACCTTCAATGGACATCACTAGGGCACCCACGTTCTTGAGCAGAGCCTTGGGAGCTACCAGCATGACCTCAGTTTTGTCACTGTTCAGTTTGAGTAGGTTGGCTGTCATCCAGTTTTTGATATCATGGAGACAGCTTATCAGAGATGGGGGAGGGAGATGAGAGGTGGGTTTGGTTTTGATGTATATCTGGGTGTCATCCGCATAGCAGTGGAAGTTGAGACCATGGCGGCGGATGATCTAGCCCAGGGGAAGCCTGTAGATGATAAACAACAGGGCTCCAAAGACAGAACCTTGAGGCATGCCCTGGTTGACAGCGGCTGGGGAGAATTTTGAGTGTCCAAGAGACACATACTGTTTCCTGTCCAGGTAGGACCGGAACCAGCAGAGTAGCGTTCCGATGATACCAGCAGAGTAGCGTTCCGATGATACCCATACATCAGCAGGGGCACACAGATGTGCAAAATCTGAAAAACACAACATCCCTATGAGCGTTATCCATCTTACTTCAAATAAACCCTCTAATGAGATGTCCCACTTTTTCCTAACTTTGAAAGACGTGCATTTTTAAGCCAAAAAAAAAATACACTGTCTCATGGATACACCTACACCTCTTACATTCCAAAGAAATAATAGTTAGAGTTTGTGCTCGTGGTGAATAGGCTTGCATGACTGAAGATGGGGAATAGCAGAGAGAAAAAAGGGAATTTTTAAATATTTTTTTGACTTCTTCATGGGCTGCCTCTCGTCTATTTTGGATTAATGAATGCAAGCAAAGCAACATTTGTTTTCTTCTGTGACACACTAGAGAAAGAAAAAGCTATGTCTGCATTTTCGCTTGTCAGTGTGTCAAGAGAATAAACACAATAAACAACAATAGATTGTATGCATTCAGCCTTGCTTAGGCAAAAAATAAATACCATTTGGGGCATGAAACTGATTTAACTTTGAGCACAATCAAACCAGTCTACCTTTTAAAATGTTCTATTATATCTGACTTTGATTTCCTCCCATATAAACAAATTGACTTTAGAGCATGAACAATGTCTTACTGTATACAAGACAAGTCTGTTATTAAATTGAAAGAATATCATTTAAAAGAAAAAATACTGTAGGTAAGAAATGCAATCCACATTTCCATTAATAATACATTGTGCAATACATACATTCATCAATGTGTGAAGTACCACAATTTGTGCTGCTGAAGCTATTCTAAAAAGTAAAACAAGAAGTTTGTATCTAATCAAAGTTAGTTTACAATGTCCTTCAAATACATGTTTAGGAGGCAATTCATTACCCATTCACCTGAAGCATTAAGTATGTGTTTGAATCATAAACATTTATTGATTTAAATACTGTATAACTTTGTCCAGCACCTTGGGATTATATTATGTGCAAGCTCAATGTTAAAAACCTGCAACCCCTTGATGACAAAAAGCGGACTACAGCAGATCAGCAATTTCTTGTTTATTATGAGGAAATAAAAGCCTAGGATGCCTTTGGGGATAATGTAACAAGCCTGCACACTCACAATTAGATAATGTCCCACAGTTCCCATGCTGAGCAATGGTTATCTGCACGAGAAACAGCTATCATTTCTGCAACCATAAATCAAGCCATACTCCGTCCTTTCAATCACTATTAAACTCCCCGCTGAGTCCAGCATCCACTCTCCAGCATTTCTTTCTGCCATCAAGGCAGACATCACCCATAATGGTTATGAATGGCTGTGTGACACAAAAGTTTTATTTTTGAGAGTTGTTGTGATTCAGCCGTTTTGGCCCACTTTAGACAACATGTTTGTCAGAGAGAAGTGCTTTTGGGAACATAAAAGATATTTTGAAATTACAGCCACAGTAAAGTCACAGTGTTGCATTGGCAACAGTTAGCACTGAAAGAGTTCAGCTTCTCTTGAAGAAGTAAATGCATTTCAGAAGGACTGAATTTCAGCCTCTGTCTGTCGTCATACAGTAAGTGGTAGAATGGAAGCATACATTAAGCTACCATAAAGCTATTTACTAAGCTTTCAGTCCTTGAAAACACAGTCTTTGATGCTGTAACAGCATACTGTACCAGAGGAATCAGTCACCTTGTCAATGGCATCAAAGAAACACAAAGAAAATGTGCACATGAGCGTGTGTGCGTGTGCATGTGTGTGTGTGTGTGTGCTCTGTGTGCCACACACAGCCTTTGTTCAAGATCCCATTCGCTCCATCCAGATTGATATGGGTTTCTTTGGGGCTGCATAAGGCTGACCTGGTCTCTAGGCTCATGGTGTATTTACAAAGGCTTTGCTCAGTGGGACTCTGCTGTATGTTGGTTGCACTGACACACAACAGACCAATGGCCTGTTCATAGGAATAGGAACAGCACAATGGGGGGCCAGGTTCTGAGACTCTCAAAAGAACCCAACAGTATACTGGCCCCTGCAAGGGAATCAATTCAAGCTCATTAAGTCAGGGGTAAGGCAATGTATGTTGCAGATCATAGAGGAACTGCTCCATTCAGAGAGTTAGTCAAACATAAAGTGTGACGTTGTGGGTAGCCAATGCAAGAACTCTGCAATCAAACCCTCAGTAATGAGGACACTGTGGTGATGTCATGGTTTGCAGCATGGTCCAATAGGACCTTTTTTCCCCTGCACTCCTACAGTATATCAGGAAGGTTGCACATTTGAATACGAGTCAATAAAACCCTTTTGTTGGAAAGGGCAGCTGTGTTTCTCCAACAACTTGTTTACCCGCATGGTTCTAGGCTGACAGGAGATGGCAATCCCTCTTTTTATTGATGGTTTTTCTTCCAGTCCCCTCCAACATTCGGCTCAGATTTATGACTGGCGTTCGGTCTGCAATTTAATCTTTCAGTGATAACCTATCATTAGGTCGTAAAATCTTTTCAACAAGACTTATGTCCTGATTGATCACCACGCCCACCAACAAAGAGAGATTTCAATGGCCAATTTAGGCTAGCTTGCCTCATTGCAATAACCACACTGTGTCCCACATCACAAACAAATATAATGGTAATATAACTGTAGCATAGCAGTCAAATGCATTTCATAATGTCTGTGAAGACATAAACTGCATTTCCTCTAACCGCTATGATGATGGTCACTCTAGTGAAATAGCTCAATGGGAACACTTTATGGTTGAGATACAGCAGCTAATTAACTACTACTCCCAGGCTCTGTAGCAGGAATGCCGTGTACCAGTAACGTAGAGAGGTTTGTTCAATGACCTAGAAGCTAATGAAGGTTACAACGCATAGAGTCACAGCAAAGTTGCTGACAATTATCATGATGATCTATCCATGAAGCATGCCTAAATCACTAAGTGGGTGTCTGGTGGTACAACACATGATTGTGTGTGTGTGTGTGTGTGTGTGTGTGTGTGTGTGTGTGTGTGTGTATGTGTGTGTGTGTGTGTGTGTGTGTGTGTGTGCATGAGCAGACGTGTGTGTGTCTCTCTGTCTGTGTTTGTGTTTGTGTCTGTAAGTGTCTGTCATGTGATTTTGTGTAGGCGTGCATACATATGTACATACGTGTGTGTGTGTGTGACTGCGAGTGTGCATGTAGCAATTACATAATTCAATTTCATGACAATGCAATATATTAATAATTGTGGAAATATGTTTAGATACAGGGATGAAATATCATCATAAATGTGGATTAGGCCATAACAGTATAATAACATACTCATATATAAACAGTCATGCAAAAAAGCTTTCATCTAAATCCAGTGTTTAGCTCAAAACTCAATGGCAAAATAAATCATGGTTGCAGATGTGAAGTCATTTGAAAGGATTGCTGTACCTACAATTATGTGTCAGGTTTGCCAATAATTCTGCTGCTCATTAGAACGTGTTAAGGGGCTGAAGGCATTTACAATTGTAAAGTATGTTGATGATGAATATGGTGAGGTGCTCTGAAAAGAGGAGCTAAAATGAAAGATAATGATGTCATTCATCAGCCCTGCCAATGTAATACCTTTTCATATATTTTTGTATTTTCACTTAAATTGGCTTCGGAACATATTTCAAAATTGTTAATGTTTCAATCAGTATCACTTACTTGGCGGCTCAACTTTTTCTAGTGGCACCTGGACAAAGATGAACAATATCGCCATGATTCTGGCCAGAAAACTACTTACATTATATTGTATCTTTATTACCATTAATCAACTGTGATATGAGAAAACGCTTTAAAGATCAATATCTATCGTGGACGTAAATGTGATATGTCAAATATCATACAAATACCATTTTTCCAGGAAAAAAACTGCTAATGGATCATCTGAAAGTAATAAAATGTTTTTTTGGTTTGAAACCCTACTATGGAAAAAGTTGGACAAATTGTCTTGAGAACATGTAGCCTCCAAATACTTCATAATGTTGTCCATGGAAGAAGGAAAGGAAGGCATTATAACTCCCATTAATTAATTACATTTAAGTAAATACAACATTATTCACTACCAGAAGCCAGCAGAAATGGTAGAAGCAGAATTTATGTTGTCGCTATTCTGATAAATGTCTGTTTATGAACAAAAACTGTGACTGATTTGCAGGTTGATACAGACTTTCCATCTCCTATGATGCACATAGGTCTATCTGTCTACCTTACACACAAACATGCACGCACACACATGCACGCGCACGCACGCACACACACACACACACACACACACACACACACACACACACACACACACACACACTTGTTTAGTGGTTGCATAGCTGGTATACTAGCTACTGTACCCTTCTCTACAATATGCACATTTTAGCTCCCCCTCCCATTGCTTCACTAGGGCATGCATGCCACATGAGATGCTGCCTCCATATGCATTCCCAACATGAAACCCGTATAATCCCGGTTTCAGGAATCCAATTACAACGTTTTCTACAGAGGTTGGTTACATTTACCACTTTAATCACTCAAATTAATCAATATGCCGGTCTTCTGCATGACCAATGAGGGAGCAGGCGCAGCAAATACTGCAGGAGAAATGCTTCCCCATGAAAAGCTCCAGAGTACACTTCAGTAAACCCTACCCTCTATTCGAAGGTATTTCACTATCCCCTGTGGGTATTTCTTCTCTGAATCCCCTCAAGGTAATATTGTTCTGTACCACAGGCATGTTATGATGATGGCATATTTTAGTCCTAATACTTATGATATATTGCATTTCTATTGCACAATGATACATATATTTGCTATAATACCGGTCTTAGTACCAGTCAAGGAGGAGCAATGACATAATTCAAGAAATGTTTTATTGAGTCATTAAAAACGTCATTAGCTTCCAAACAGACCTAAATTTGATGATAATGAGACTATCATAATGATTCCTCTCTTATTCCTGTCAGATGAAAGTTGCAGAATGTCAACAAGAGCAGAACAACTAACTAATTCCACCAATGTGAGAAGGGAAGTGTTTTGCACAGGGCACTAACACCTGTCTGCTACCCTGCAATGCGCCAACAGAATAGATTAACAGAGGGAAAATAATTTGATCTAAGTCAAATTAAACAACAACATTGGCGTGGTCAGTCATGCCATACATTTAAATAGAGTGTGTTCATATATGACATTAAAACGCTAGGTCTCCAATGAGTTCTTCATCTTTTTAACTCCCATGTAAAGTATAGATTAGATGGGACTTTGGCCCATCACTTGTGTATTTCACAGTCTCTATGACCCCCCCCCCCTCTCCCTCTCCCTCTCCCTCTCCCTCTCCCTCTCCCTCTCCCTCTCCCTCTCTCTCCCTGAATGTGTTTTCTTTCGTTAACCAAATTTCTGTTTGCTTTTTTGGATTTACATAATGATAATACTAATGCCATCATTTGAATGCAGTACATTCTTAGTTCTGTTGATTCACGTGTTAAAACTTGAAAACAAATGCTGCAAGGCAAGCCTCCACAGATTTTGTGCTCAATATGTCTTCTCTACAAAGAAAATTCACTTATTTTCTTGCGACATATTGTAAAAAGAAAAAAAAGAACGAAAAAAAAACTAAAACTACCTCTGCTTCTAAATGCAATTCTGTCTCTAGTCTATGGGGCCTAGTGGATTATGAGGCATGCTTAAAAAAGGGTACGAGTCTGCCTCCCCTTTAATGAATCCCTTTGTATAATTGATTACCATTGTTAGCCTAATGGAATTTTTAATTAGTATCACTCAACTTTTCGCTTCTAATTAATGAGGGAATGGGCCTATTCTTTTTTGGTTTGTATTTCTTTTTCATCTATAATTGTGCAGTTATGAATCGATTTGCAGGTCTGATAAAGAGTGTCACTCTTAGGTAGTTGGTATTGAATAAACTTGCTAGCGCAGTGAATAAACTGCAAGCTGTATTTACAGTACAAAATAAGTACTTGCAATGATAATAGGTGCAGGTTGTATATACAGTGCATATACAGTGCATATGGCTGCCTACTTTGTGTTGAATATAGTCAACCAAGAGAGGGGGGGGGGTCACTGTTGCACTATAATTGTAGGCTCTTTGGGGCCCACATTGACCATTATCTTCACTAACAGTTTTTGTTGGTGTGGACTTTATAGAGAGAGACACTGGAGACAGTTACCACAATTTTGTCCTGGTGACCATAAAATTACACAACAGTAGGCTGACTATAGTATTTGAAATTGTGAGCTGTGAGGCTGATCTCCTGCACAGGGGGAATTGTTTGCATGCTGCACAGAGTGAAAAGCTTCCATGTCAACAGGTGTATTGCCTGAGGACAAGGAAATATTATTCTAGTGATTGTACAGAGCAGAGATGCACAGTGGAGAGAGAACTGAGTTAATCAAGTCCTCTGGCTGAAGAAATCAGATTTTGCAAAGGTGTTCAAAAAGTGTAAACTAGCACATGCTTTGAGGAAACTAGCACATGCTTCTAAAATCAACAGCTTGGGCATGGTTACACTCCCAATACAGTGTGTGGTGTGTTAGCCTACAGTTATGTTTTCTTGTGTAAAGCCATCTTTACCAGATTCTCATGAACCTATTAATTTCTTTGAAAATGTGGAACATTATGTTTGTAATGTGAATTATGAAGTGGTGACATATCATTCATGTCGTTGTATGTGCAAATCCATGAAACCAAACACATGAAACCAAACAGATTACAGATTACAGCTCTGTTTGAAAGCACATTCAGTACAATCCACTCTTTTCATGAACTACAGTACTTTGAGGGTTATGGCTAGATCGGATACAGCTTGCGTCAAACTGCTAATACCCTGCCCTACTCATCATGGCAAATTTGTATTGCAATATATAATACTGTGATAATCGGCGAATGTGTCCGTCTCCAAGTGCATGGATCTCGTGCTCTTATCATCAATCAGACACACATAGGCTACTGTAGCCTACATACACTCACCAAACACTTTATTAGGAACACTATACTAATACTCTCAAAACAGAGCAAACTCCCTTTGCTCTCAAAACAGCCTCAATTCTTCATGGCATTGATTCCACAAGATGTTGGAAATATTCTTTTGAGATTTTGGTCCATGATGACATGATTGCATCATGCAATTCCTGCAGATTTTTCAGGTGCACTTTCAAGCTGTGAATCTCCCATTGTACCACATCCCAAAGGTGTTCTATTGGATTCAGATCCGCTACTGAAGAACACTGAACTCATTGTCATGTTCATGTTCAAGTTTGATACGACTTTTGCTTTGTGACATCATGCTAGCCATTAGAGTAGCCATTAGAAGATGGGTAAATTGTGGCCATGAAAGGATGTACATGGTCAGCAACAATACTCAAATAGGCTGTGGCATTCAAGCGATGATTGATTGGTACTAACAGGTCCAATTGTGCCAAGAAAACATTCACCACACCATTACACCACCTCCACCATGAGAAGGTGTACAGGTGTTCCTAATAAAGTATTCGGTGAGTGTACACGCATAGGTGGTTTGAGTAAAACAAATGTAATAAACCTGCTTTTCAACATACAGGTGATGAAGGGTATGTGTCTGTTCTTCACAGCCTGGGTGTGTGCTGCGTGGGCTTTTCACATGTAAACACTTTGATCATGCAAATAACTGTTATTGTCTGTCTGTCTATGTTGCTGATATCGGTCGAAATGGGTAAGCCATTCATAACTGTAAATCAGTTTTGATTCACCATGATGAGAGTTTAACATTGAGGAGTGAAAATAGACAATAAAAGAGAAAAACTATATAAAAAAGGATTTTAATGCTAGGGCAGGATTATCGAGTTTTGTGAAAAAGAATATTGCGATAATCTGTCAAATCTATTTTATTGCACAGCCCTACTGATGAGACTGCTTTCACATGCTCTTGTCGAACATGAATATTCCTGGTCTGTTAATCTACTAAACAAATATGATCAAAAAGGGATTTAATCTATCTCGCATTTTAACAAAGATGTTTGTTAACTAACTCTAAATGATAACACCCATTGCTAGCTCTACTGCTCGCTAGTACAGCTAGCATTGTCTTGAAGTGGCTAGCATGTCAGTTGAAATGATGACTAGTTCCTGACTCAGCAAAGCTTTATTCAGTATAAAAAAAATAGTTCTTAGTGAACTTTTAATCAGTAAAAGGCAAACTAAACACAGAAAATATCTAAACTTCCATTTTGAATGTGAGGAAATAAAAGCAGGGAATTCCATCTGAGAATGTTAGAACTTCACTGCACTTTCTCTATTGGTGCTTCAGTCAATGATGGGTTCTGTTGAGAGTTTTGGGTCTTTGGAATCCTTTCTAGTCTAGTCCCGTCCACCATTGTTGTTGATACTCAGCCTTGTTATAGTAACAGGACTTCAACGTCAGTTTGACAAAAGCTGTATCCGATCTAGCTGTAACCTACTTTGAGAGCTCTCCCCTAGTGCTTTCATTGAATCATTAGACATATTATTGTTTGGACTGAGCCTGTCCTTTCCCTCTTTGTCTTGTAGCTGCACACTGACCTGGATAAGGGGGAGAGTGTGGTGAAGTACACTCTCTCGGGAGATGGGGCCGGCTCCATTTTCACCATTGACCAAACAACTGGGGACATTCATGCCTTAAGGAGTCTTGACAGGGAGGAGAAGCCTTACTACACCCTCCGTGCTCAGGCTGTCGATATGGACACCAACAGGCCCCTGGAGCCCGAATCAGAGTTTGTAATCAAGGTCCAAGATATCAATGATAATGAGCCAAAGTTCCTGGAGGGTCCCTACACAGCCAGTGTTTCTGAGATGGCACCAGTAGGTAAGTGCATATCACTGCCGGCTTTATTTGTTTAGTATACTTGGCAAAAAAGACACTTGTCATTGCATTTGTAACACCACACTGCATATGGACCCAGATAGATAACAAAAAGGTACCACAAAAAGGCAGCACCATCACCACAGGTAAAACAAGCGGGAGAATACGCAACAGATTTTGACATTTCAGTGAGCCAGTTATGCTCAATGTGCCTGAGTACATTGAGAAGGCTTGTCTGTATGCTCTCTCCCCCAGGGAGGACAGATCAAGGTAATTCACTTGGAGATTGGCTCCCCTTGATCTGAATGGCAATGAAGCCCTTGCAAAGAGAAAAGCAAATCAGCACTCTCCAGAGCTCTGTTAGAAAACCATGAACTGAACAGGGAACTGGGCTCTACCTTTTTGAAGTTGTCATGGTCCCTTTCAAGCTGAGTCAAAATATAGCTCATTCTACTAGGCACTGCAGGACAACCAAGATGGGAGGCTGCCTTGAGCATAGAGACAGAACTGTTATATTCTCTATGGGCTCAAGTCTTTGCCTGCTTTAATTTGAATCAGGGTGATGAGTAGGCTCTAGGACCTGGCCTGTCAATGAAATAACTGATTCCTTTAAATGAGAAAATGGCTATATGCTTTTGGAATGATTATTCTTTTCCCCATTATTCTGCAGTATGTGTGATATATGGTTCAGTAGCTCATTGATGGAGTGTGTGTAGGTTAAAACGAAGATCACTGCTAATTACATTAATAAGATGAATGGAACTGAAAAGCCTTCCTAGAGGAAATGCATGTGGAAATGCGTATGGATTCAAATCAATTACAGTGAATTATCTTTATTTATTTGCAAAGAACCTTAAGGAAATGGTAGTTTCAGTAGTGCAGAGCTAAACCATTTTGAGCTAAACATGAAAGCTTTATGGAAATATCTTTGTTCTGTTGTATAACTGAATCCATTTTGCACAGACAACATATGTAAACCAGTGTAAACCATAAGAGCTGTAAACGTGTGATTCACCAATAGCAGTGATACCGTGTGTAGCTCTATTATACCCAAATGGGTGTGTGCTCTGTTAAAACGGATTAATGCTCTAATCTCTCTCACCTATGTTTTAACACAATTGTTACCATCTGCTCACAGTGCAAAGCTTGTTTAATAAAGGCTTATTACAAGCAACTAAGAGATTTCCATCTCTATCCATGATGCTTCATTGGCCATGTGTGGATGTAGTCCCTTCTAAATGTCGACAAAGCATACAGTATGGATTACACAGACAAATCTTATTTAGCACTGTTTTAACCAAAAATTATTGTCCATTGAATTGATTGTCGATGATGCGGAAGTGGATTCATGCAATAGTATTGTAGATTCAAGCTAGTTAAGGTGGATGAGCCAAACTTCCAACAATTATTATGCATGTTCCTGATACTGTGGAAGTTTGGAAAGTTGCCATCGTGTTTCTATTCCTGCTGTGGCTCTTTGTTTCCCTAATGGTAGCAGTGCCTAATAAATGACTGCATGAGGAGCTATTTTACCCCTGATTTATGCTTTGGCTAAACATCCACTTAACAAAGCTGCAAATGTTGTATAGGCCTACTTTAAATATTGGAAAATTCAACAGCATTTCACACTGCACATATATTATCCATCATATAATTTTCATTCAGGGCACAATCTACTAATCCATCTATTTACTCAACTCATGAGAAATATAGTCAATTTGATCTAAAGGAGTCTTGAACTGTGTTTATATTCCACAGGGACCTATGTGATGCAAGTGACAGCCACCGATGCAGATGACCCAACCTATGGGAACAGTGCCAGAGTGGTGTACAGCATCCTTCATGGCCAGCCATATTTCTCTGTTGATCCCAAGACAGGTAAAATAGACAAGTCACACCAGTCAGAGAATATAGAAATCTATGGTACTCTACCTCTCATGGATGTTGAATGTTGTTTTGTTCTGACACTGCTTTATTTCATTATTGTATTGTTTTTAGAACACTTCCTTAAATTATCATTCACCTTTGTCTGAAATATGTTGGGAAAATTAACACCAGTCTCTTTACATTTTTGCCACCGTAACCTACTTTTGAAAGAGTGTATACGATTCCTTGCCAACATTTGTATTTGTAATAATCCAACGTTGGTGCATAGAATCTAATTATCAACATTAGTATGGGCAAACTGTTGTCTTCAACTTAATTATACAATATCAACCCTATTAAACACATGAGAGAGATTACTTGATTTGATTACATTGGGGCAATGGATTTGAAGTTGTTACACTTTACAACTTGCAGTACTGAAAGTAGACTTTTTATCATGACTATAGCTGAAAAACAATCAATGCAAGTATCTAGAAATTACATTTCACACACCTCTGTTTTTACAAAGAGAGAAAGGACATCAAATTGTTCAAAGTAATTACGTTTAGTCTGTCTCTGTATGGCAGTGTGTAATGACATTGCTGGTGCAGCAGTCTAATCAAATCCAATATGTTTGCATTCCACATTGCTTTGTCAGTATGAAAATGTAAATTATAAATGTAGCCCATTTACGCTGACATATGTATGGTGCACATGTGATAAACATGGTCTTTCATGGTCAAACAGAGTACACCACCGAAGAGTTAGATACAGTGCATTAACACAGAGGGAGCACCATGCACACAATGATAACAGTTTTCAAAGTGGGCAAAAATAGGTTCATCCATATGACACGGAGGGAATGGTAGACTCTGTCACAGATTACGCCTTTCCTCACTGAAGGGTACAGAGCACACACTGTGACTGTATTTCAAACTGATGGAGGGAAATCAAACTGTAAAACACATTTTTGTGCTGCTGAGCCTGCCACTACTTTCAAACATCATCAACAAGGTGAGCAAACATACAGAGGAAGTGGGGGAGAGAGGTGGGGGAGAGGTGGGGGAGCCCCATGCCTTAATCACCATGCACTTCACAGCAGCAGCCCTGTTAGAACCACATCCAAAAAAAGATGAGAAGAGTGTCAAAACAACATCCTTTGATTGTGCACTCACAGAACGGGGTATTGGGGGATCAAATGTGACATCCTCTCCACATTACCGGGAATAAGAGGAGAGGAAACGTACCTCTGGCCTCCTTCTATCACACTGACAACCTCCTAGCTGACCCGTCATTACTCTCCTGTATATTTGCTCTGATCTCAAGGTCTCAGATCCTCTGGTGAATCATTATACAGCCTCACTAAAGTTTGGTATTGAATGTCAAGTGTCTCTAGTTTGTGAAATGACCTCTATTTCAGCCTTGGTTTCAGGTACATGAATGTACCTCTAACTGTGGGACCTTTCTGAGGGCGCTGCTCATAGGCAGGTCATTTGTATATTGTGCCCTCGCAGAAACTGCACTAGCCATCTTGCAGGAGACGTTAATGTTCACCTTGTCCCTACACTATTATCTTGTTCCCTCGTATCCTACTTGAATGGACTGCACCATTAGGAGTAATAAGGACAGCCTTGCCCAATATGGACCGGGAGGTGAAGGAACAGTACCAGGTGCTCATCCAGGCCAAGGACATGGGAGGCCAACTGGGGGGTCTGGCGGGGACCACCACTGTCAACATCACCCTCAGCGACGTAAATGACAACCCAC
The DNA here is from genome assembly GCF_951799395.1 of Argentina silus. Classification (NCBI taxonomy): domain Eukaryota; kingdom Metazoa; phylum Chordata; class Actinopteri; order Argentiniformes; family Argentinidae; genus Argentina; species Argentina silus. The sequence continues at coordinate 8,740,636 of NC_139655.1, read as the reverse complement.
CAAGGTTTTCGAAAAGTAAGGCATCTCTCTGTGTTGGTGCACAATTTACTAGAGAATGAGTGAGTACCCTTTTCAATGACACTGTTTGATAAAATAATTGATTGTATTATCCAGATATTATATTCAACCCAAGACCAATGTAGAAAAAGGGCAGAAAGTAATCATTAGGAATTCATGGTGTGGTGTAATGTAGGTTATTAGGTGGCATAGTTTAGCTGTTTTAATATGGGTGGGAACAAATGATGTATAGGGTCTTGTGGCTCTGTGCATATTTATTGAGCTGATTAATGTATTAAAACTGCTGGAATTAAGTATTTTATCTGAAATATTGAACAAAATCTATTCTATTAGACAGTTAATCAGTTCACAATGAAATACATCGGAGGCAGGCCAAGAGTGGAGATTGTGTTATTTATTAAATTATTGATCTATGAAAATCTAGATATCTGAAATATAAGGAACAATAGCACTACCACCAATGTACATAAACTTGTTATCTAAACATAAGAAGGCCTGGGAATAATATACAGTTGTTCGGTAGGTTACAGATCTTTTCTCTGGGTATTTTGAGATCCCTTTTTGGGTCTCTTGCTTAGAATGTAAATACATTACATGCAGTAAGGCGGGTCCCTTGACTCTGGGAAAAGATGGTATTTCCATAATGCTGTCACAGCACAGGGGTCTAGGCCAAGCATAGTGTTTTCTGTCACCTCTCTCTCTCTCTCTCTCTCTCTTTCTCTCTCCCTCTCTCTCTCACTCTCCCTCTCTCTCTCTCTCTCTCTCTCTCTCTCTCTCTCTCTCACTTTTTTTTCCTTTTTTTTTTCTCTAAGGTTTCTTCCATCTGAGAGTTCCTGAGTCATCGGCAGTGGGTTCCGCTGTGGGAAGAATCAAAGCTCACGACTTGGACATAGGGAAGAATGCGGAGGTAGAGTACAACATCGTACCTGGAGATGGGGGTACCATGTTTGACATCACCACCAATGAACACAACCAGGAGGGTATCATCATTCTCAGAAGGGTAAGGCCAACAGACGTGTAAGCTCATAAACTAAAGCACTAGTACTAATTAGCATTAGTGCTTTATAGGAATGGTATGTTGTAATGTATATCAAATTAGTTTGATCTGATTTGGACATTACTGTGATAGTATAGAATATGAACCCAACATACTCCCATCGCCTGATATTATAGATACATGTGCAGTTTGAAGTGTATGATATGTTATGGTAAATCTGTAGTTCTAAAAAATGCCTGAAAACTCTTCAGCACATGTCCCTAATGGTGTATCAAACATACATAACTACCTTATATCAGTTTGTTGTGGATTGCATGGTCAGTCAAACACATGCAGAGCTTCATGCTGCTTTGGTGTTTTCCATTAAGGACAGTTGAGTGCTATGAGACAACTTCGTAAGTGCTACATATAGTATACTGTACTCTCAATATGCAAGAATTAATTTAAAATGCCGTATGTTGACTTGCCGTTATAGGCATTTGGTATTTGGTCATAACATATGCTTCCCTTGATCCTCACTGCAGTTCTTTTCCATTTAATCTATATGCTACTATTAGCAAATAGTTGAAGGATGAATGTTGATGAATGATACACTGCAGTCGGTGCCTTATGTGTGTGCGGTTGTGTTTGGGCAGGCTGTTACAGTATTGGCAGAGTCTATGGCAGTCAAAGACTGTGTTGATTAGGTCTACAGGTTTTTGTCCTACTTAATCCAGTTTTCTTTTGCTTTTGCACAGCATGAACATCTTAGACGTAACAACAAAACACGTACAAATGTATACACACAGCTATCCATTCACTCACCCGCTCCCCATGCCTGCACACTCACAGGGTTTTACCCATTCGTTCCCTCACACAGTACTGTTCTCCTCAGGCTGGTCGGAGGTTTTTTTGGAGGCAGTAAAAACCCCTGTAGTTATTTCAAATGGTATTTGTTGGCAGCATGGTGTGAAGTATGTCACTGGAAAGAAAATAAAACAGCAGAGCAAAGCTAACTTTGCATAATATAATGGAACCATCATTGAAGATGTCTTCAAAATGCAAAAGGAAACAAATAAATGTCAAGACTAGACGTTGCCTCTTCTGACACTCTAGTGTGGTCTCCCTGTGAAGAATGGCGTCTTTTTGATTACAAAGATATATGTGACGCATGAATGAGTTTAAGCGAGCAGAGTTAGAGGAACCTTATCTCATACCTTTGTGTCACAGTTACATCTATCCTAACAAGTCTCTTCTACAGTATATGCCACCCCAAGTGGAGGCTTTCAAGAATTTAACTGCACAGTTGCCCCAATTTATTAAAAAGCTTTTGAGCTCTATGGACATTGAGCTCAATCATGCCGTAATCATGTTTTTATATTTTGTTTGTGTAAAACGAACAGCTAAAACCATGCTGAAATGCATGTCAGCTATCCTTATGCTAGATTTATGGAATTGTGTAATTCTTTAATTGGTATGTTTTTCGTGCATACTATAATATAGACACACACAAAGGAATGTGCACACCTTTCACCCACAAATATATGCAGGAAGATGCGAGTCTGTCTGCATACCGTACTTGATTCTGTGCTGTGTGTGTGTGTGTGTGTGTGTGTGTGTGTGTGTGTGTTTGTGTCTGTGTGTCTGTGTGTGCCTGTGTGTCTGTGAGTGTGTGTGTGTGGGGGGGGGGGGGCACATGCACATGTGCGTGTGCATATTATGAGTACATAATGAATGAACCATGGGTATAGATCATCTAAACTGACCTTCTCAATTGTGAATAATGGAATTAGAAAATGAGACAGTCTATGATTATAATGTAAATTAGGACATTTATTTGTTTACATTGTAAATACTGTGGATGGATAGCCAGGGATGCCTCTTTCCTTTCTCCATTGTTTTACCTCAGTGTTTGAGATGCTGCCATAACAACAATGGAACAGTGTGATGTATTCCCCTTACTGGGAGGCTACTGCACAAAGCCACCGTCAACAGGGGACAGTCTGAGCCACTCCAACTGGATCCCCCACAGTATAATTTGCTAAACGACATGTTCTTCGACCCATGTCTGAGAAGCAGTGGGCCATGAGAGAGGGTGTGAAGAGAAGGTGGTGAGAAGTAGGAGGCTGGAGATGTAGTCATTATGACTTCTTGACCATGTTCTCAGAAAGCTGACCCGCCCACAGCCTAGTCTTAGAATGGATCGGTGGGATCCCCTGGGAGGGGTGTGCAAATGGGACTGGTGTTTGGATATCTCTATCTTCTACACCCACACATTGAGCAGCCATGGGGAGACAGCAGGGGGGAAACAACATGGCACACAAGACGCAGTTTGCAGACCCCAAATCAGGGGCTCAGCAAGGTTTGGTTAAATGATAAGAGGATCAGGCAGGGTAATGGGTTCAGAGGATGATCATCTGTTTCTCGGCCTGACGATACAGGGGGAGGCAACGAGGGACCGGAATGGATGGGGGGTTAGACATCCCCTCTGCAAAATACAAGATTATAGGAGACAATAGACAACACCACTGCAGGAATCACAGGCAGGGAGGCATGCAGACACACATGCACAGACAGGCACAAACACAAGGAGGGAGGCGTGCACATACACACACACGCACATGCTGAGAATGAGCGACAGAAGGAGAAAAAGGGACCCATAGATGATACATCCTTGGGCAGTGCTGGTAAGAGGCTTGTTGTCAGATTAAATTTGTTTGTATGCATTTGTCTGCTTACATGTTTGTCTGCTTCCTCTAGTCTTTCTTTAAGCATATGGGAGATGCCTGGGCTGCTGATATGTGTAATTGAAATGTACTAAGCCTGGAGGAATGGTATTGTTTAATGGTAACATGTGCGGCATAAGCCTTGTTGGCTCAAGTCCAGGGAATCCATTTAAATACAAGAGTCTGCTGTCTCTTGTTTATAAACTCTTTATAAACCCAACCCAACTACATGTACCCTATTCCAAAGTCATGTACCCTAGTGCAGCTCTCTCTGAATTCATTTATCGCAACACTCTGAGGATACAAGATTACACTTTCCTTTACACATTCAGAGAAATGCATTCAGCTTCAGTGTGATGAAAACATTTTAAAAATACAGTACAATGCACAATAGAGCAGTTGAATAGCTGTATCTACAGTGTTTTGTCATAGGAAGGAAATACTCAAATAAATTATCTAGAACTTGACCCCAATTTGACATTTCAAAGTCAAAACCATTGGCAGTGTTCAGCAAGTAGCCTTTTTCATCTTGACTGCCATCAATTAAGCACTTAATTTTGCAAAAGCCAGACACTGTCAGCAGTCTAATTTCCCTATCAGAAATGTCATTAGTGTGCTGTTTGAACATTAGATCATTTGAGAGACTTCAAACCATTACAGGCTTGTGGTTTTGATGAGTTACTACTAGGCTCTAAAAAGGTAATGGTCAAATGACGTAAGAGGAGAACAAATAGCTCGCTGTCTTCAGAGAGGTTGAGGGAGGAGTGTGAGCAGGACTGCTGCTTTTCAAAAGAATGCAGGGTTAGGGCCAGATACTGGAGCTCACAGTGCCACCCTTTGGACACTTTTGAATAATCGCATGTTTTGGAAAGTACATAAACAAATGTTAGAGTGATAACAGTGATAAAATATTATATGTGTTGGTCCATTTGAATGCATGTACAGTACATGTTGTATTGTCTTCAAAAGGTATGAAACTAATTTAGCCTCTTTAGATACATTCTTTACATTCTTTTTTTTTTTTTACACAGAATACATATGGTAGTTTGTGACCTACCTCACTGGCATACAATGCTGGTACTTTGGTATCTTAGAACATAAAGTTATGGTTTGAGCTCAGTGTTACTCTGGAAGGTGTGGGGAGTTATTTTAGGCCCTGGAAGGAACAAACCCAAAGGAGGTGGAGTAGGAGGAGGCAAGGAGTTGCTGCACAACAGCAGGAGATACAGGGTTCCCAACACAGACAAATAACACTTCCGCTGAGTGTGTGTGTGTGTGTGTGCATGCGTGCGTGCGTGTCTGTGTCTATGTTTGTGTCTGTGTGTCTTTGTCTGTGTCTGTGTGTCTGTGTGTGTGCGTGCGTGTGTGGATGCACGTGCTTCAAAGTAAGAGCGAGACAGAAAGCAATAAATAAAGAGAAAGGGTGTGAAAGAACAAGAGAGTGACTGGGAGGTAGTGAGGATGGAGTGTCTTCTCTCTGGTGGCCCACGGTGATGTGGGTGTAATAGATTAGACCAGTGTCTCAGGGCTCATCCCGCGGCTAACCCTGTCCTATTAGAGTGGCAGTGTGAGTCGCTCACAGTCATTCCACTCCTGCAGTGTGGATAGGGCTGCTGGCAAGTCTTTCAGATGCCACATTACTGCGAGCACAGGGGACAGAGCTGTGAGGCGGCCAAGGACACGAACCAGTGTGACTGATGGGAACACAATAAAGTGAGCATCTCTGTTCCACAGTGTGAGGCCACCAAATTCAATGGGTCATCAAATGACTCCCCTGGGATGTAAGTGGGGCTGATGAGATGCTCATTGTGCGCCATGCTCAATTGACTGGTGATGGTGGGAGATGGAGGACTCCCGTACCTCAGAATGGCCAGAACTTTGTTGAGCTGTCAGTCAATGGCTGAGATGACCCCATGAGAAAAGAGCTCGCTCACAACAGAAGACATTAGATCAACCTAAACCAATGAGCGATTGATAATATATGATGTCTCCACTGAATCTATGGCAGTTGAGGTGATGAACATGGCTAGAATTAAAGATGTGTTGTGAGATGTTGTGTTTACTAGCCAGCTTAGCTTTGATTTTCTGCCATGCCATGTGAGGGGGTGTTAATGATTTCTCAGTGACATTGTGCATACAGTATAGTACATAATACTAAATGGGATTCATGACTCTTCTGAAAGATTAAACAGCGCTGCTCTTTTTTATTCCCCTTTCATCTTCAGCATGTTATCTTCAGGTTATACCTGTGTTTAGCGTTAACAGGTGTATCAGCCTGCTAATGATTAGCTGTGTTATGATAAAGTGTCTGATGCATAATTCTATGAAAACAACACGACTTTAACACCATTATCTCAGGGTATGAGCATAGGACTGTCCCCCTTGTTAGAGGGGTGAGAGAGGGGGTAGGGGACGGGGGAGGGCATTGAAGATCTGTTATTGTTATATTGAACTCCATATAAGCAAACTGAAAGCCTATTAAAAATATATCATCCATTTTCCACTCCAAAATAAAGCACCAGGGAGTAACATCATAAAACACATTCACACACAGAGGGAGGTAGATCTGGGGGAGAAGCCAAATGATGCCTTAAGAAGTCAATGCTAGAAATATACAGTACATCAAACATTAAATGCTCTTGACAGTTTACAATACACAGTATAACCAGATTTTAAAGAATTACAACAAACATGTCTCTTGTACTTTTACAGATGTTCAATCAGAGAGAATAACATATTTTCAAAGCATATGGAATCTAGTATCTTTACTCTTTAGCTATGAGATTGTGATGCCCTGATTAATCAAGTCGGAATTAACAAATTCCCTTGGATCATAACATCTTGAATTGAAAAACCTTGGTTCCTTTATTCAGTATCACCACCAGTGCAACGAAGGTGTACATTTACATATCAAAGGGCTTGCCACCGCGTCTAGAATTTCAAGCATGTACTGTTGTGATGTTGAAGAGCAGCAGCACTGACATGAGAGGAAGTCTGTCTGTCCTCTTTACAAATGCTGCTCTGTCAAGACCATTTTCTGCCTCTCAGTGTCCATGATACCCATGAAATATGCATACCAATTCATGTCATAATGAGGTTCTTCAAACATGTGGAATGCTACAATGTATTTACCCACAATACGTGTGTGTGTGTGTGTGTGTGTGTGTGTGTGTGTGTGTGTGTGTGTGTCTGTTAGGTGAGGTTTACATTCTGACAGAAATTAATGATTGGTCATTCTCCTGCATGACAGATCCTTATGGTCTCCAGATCTGATTTGATTCTTTCTAACTCCTGTGTTGGCACATTAGCAGTTCCTCTCATTAACTCAGACGTTCTCTTATTACCCCTCTTCACCCCATTTCGTTCCCTTTTACAAGCTTTTTGGCGGAAGCCATTAACGATAGATACCTGGCAACGTCGGGTCTGTCACGAAAGTCAGACTCATTAAAAGGGCAATGGAGCTCTTGACATTCTTCCGTACCTAACCTGGGCATGTTAATCTATGGGCTACATTTGACATTTAATCATGGTGGATGTCTCTACGTTATGACGAGAGTGTTAAAATGCCTCCTGTTTTACCAATATACCAATATAGCTGAAACTGTGCTGGCAGCTGCATGTGTTTTCCTCCAGTGACATCATTGGCTGTTGACTGTGCTAATACAAGGTTTCAATTAACTGCCTTTATGATGTTGTTTCCAACAAAAAACTCCTGAACTTGGAAAATACTATGTATAGGACTCAATAAAAGTGTTGGTGGACTAAGTAAAAGTACAAGCAATAAACACAGTTTCACAGTAGCTGCAGTAGCTCTTTTGGCAAGACATGAAAATCGATAAAGCTCTATTTGTAAAAATCTTTAGTATCTTTAGCGAAATTATAAGATGAGACAAAATTGAATGTATCTAGTTATTTAACAAACTTCATACAGTATGTGCTATATGCTGTATACATACTATACCTTAATCTAAAGTAAACATACAGTATTTATTAAATGTCAATTATTGTTTCTATAACAACAGTGTTTTTATATTGATGGTAATTTCTTTGGAACATTCACGTCTTTATCTTTTCATAGCTGATTATGAGTAATGGATCCGAGCATATGACCCTCCATCCTACAGTAATTGTGGTGATGCAGTGTGAGGAGGTGGAGTGTCAAATCTCCCCAGGTCTCCAGTGATAGTATGTCTAATGAGGCCTATACAGTACCGCCTGCTACGCACCTCTACAGCATCCCTCCACCTGCGCAGAGATTTTAGCTGAGCAATGTATCGCAGTGTTTCCGTGTGTTGGTGCCTGCACACTATGATACATCGGGACAATTTATTTTTTTCAGAGAAACCAACCCGTACATACAGTATAGACCCATAAAACCTGAGAAAAACACACACTTTAACATAATAAAACTGTATTCATGAAGTGAGCTTTCACTGTACATTTCAGAGACTTAGTGACCATAAGACAAAAGTGCTTGGAAGACCCTGATCTTCTCTTTTCCTGAGAATGATTGAATGGGACTGAGTGTATTTCCTCTAGAAAATCCTATTGCTGTGCCCAGTCAGTTGCATCTGGCTCACTGTAATCAAACCAATCATTGTGGTTGATGGTCAATGATTGCTCTCAGATTGGCTTGGCTTCACTTTTTATCAGACACCTGCTATGGTGCTGAGGCTACAGCACCATGGAGATTGAGGTAAGACTGAGTTACATCTGCCATCGCAGCGCAGCGATCTCATGGACACATAGCCTCTGAGGTTTCGAATAGTTTGACACTGCTTAGCTAAAATGTTATAATAGACCGATGATAAGTATCATGTATGCATCAGGGGAAGCTGGTGATGTATCAGGGGAGGCTGGTGGAGGTAAAACATTGTTGGATGGGCTCATTGTAATGCATGGAATGGAATGATGAATGGTATCAAAAACCATTCCTCATTCCATTCCATCATTACAATGAGCCTTTCTTCCGATTTCTATCTCCATCAGCCTCCATTGGGATGTGCCATCAATACAAGACATGTACATGTTTGCTCTCTCACAGAAAGTGCATTGTGGTGAACATCCGCTGCCTCTCTTCACACTTGCTGCCTCTTCAAAGGAGCACATTTTCCCATAGCTATTACCAGATGTTTTCACTGGATGTCATATGGAAGTTAAATATTCCTAAGGATGTATCAGCCTGGGGCAGGGAGATAGTATTACTGCCATAGTGTTAGGTGTTAGTCATTTTGAAATACACAGAAAGGAATGTCTCTCATGTGACTCAAGGCCAGCGAGGCGTGACCAGGCTCTGTGAGTGCAGTCAGTCACACATGAGAAGGCAGGAGACGGGCAGAGGCATGGACATGGATGTCACCACTGTTGGATGTTTACACCATGGCCGCAGACATGCCGTGGTTGCTGAAGCGCCTTCAACTCAGACTAATTCACTCTGTGCAGACATGTCAGAGACCTAGGTGGAACACATGAACCTGTAAGCCAATGGTTATAGAGAGCTCTCATATAGGGTGAAATGCTCTGAAACCATAGAATACAGCAGCTCGACATTCTCGGACAATGTGTTAAGTCCTTACACATATAGTCCTACACAAAACCTGTATCATTGTACTTTTTGAACTAATGTGTGAATCTTGAGAAGAGCTGTGAAGGATGTTTGAAAAAATAATGGTTTGCCTTATCAGATACAGTGTACATGTAGATTGGCAAAATCAAGTTTATTATAGCAGCTGATGAATTGCAGATCACACATTCTCCCATTCTCACACATTCTTTGGCGAGAGAAGGATATTTTTGGTGATGAAGGACACTATTGAAGGACACTATTGAGAGGCTGTGTTGGTCAAAATGACAACCATTATTGACAACTAATTTGGCCACATCTCTCTTCAATGTCTTCAACAGCAGAGGAGTGTCTTTTTTTCCGTATAGCCGACTGGAATGGACATTTTACGATAGCGGACATGTATTGGTTTCACTAATTCCATATTGCTGCAAATATAAACAGCTTATTGGATTTGCAATGACTGCTGAATAACTGAGGCTCTCCAAACCAAATTAATACAAATGTGATTTACAGAAATCATCATCACAATGTAGGCTACAGGGTCCATCTGACTGCAGCCATGTATTTTCTCTGAAATATGTAGAGGGGAAAGGAGGTGTTCAGGCAGCGAGCATGGCATTATTTCTAATACAGCATATTGGATGACTATCATTCATATTCCATTCACCCAGGTTGATCTTGATCAGGTTGAACATCTATAGGTTTAGGCTATTTACATACCCATCCCGGGCATGATACTCAAATATACCCACCCTATACAACCTTGCCAACAAAGGAAAGTTTATAATGCAGGTGCACAGGAGGAGAGTAACATTAAAGTAATCAAGGTGATAGTGATTAATAACGTCCTGTACACTCTTGCATCCCCCTCCCATTCTCTCACACTCATGGTAATGGAAAAGATTCCCCCATCAACATTACATCAGTTTAACTTTGACTGAAGTCTGTGAATGCAAACGTAAATGTGAGATTTGTTTTGTTTGGATCTCTATTGTAATGACACAGGTCTGTTTGCTACAGTTGAGAACAACCATCACCAGTAGGCTAAATCTTGATTTTAGTTTAAACATGGAGCAAATCAAATAATGTAATGTAGTCAACCGGGAATACCGGGAATACTCCTCTCAAATGTCCACGCACTGTGCAACAAAATGAATTTGTGCAATGGATGAATTGCGTCTTCTTATCAGGACAAATAGAGACTTTTCTCTCTCTTCTGTTTTGTGTTTCACGGAAGTGTGGCTGATAGAAGCCACACCGGACTCCACTGTACAGCTGCCCGGCTTTCAGCTCTTCCAGGACAAGCTATCCCAGCTGAGCATGCCTGAGCCCACCTGCAGGTGGATCACTGACTTTCTGACAGACAGGAAGCAGCAGGTACGGCTGGGCAAGCTTGTCTCTGAGCCCCGGACCATCAGCACCGGAGCGCCACAAGGCTGTGTGCTCTCTCCTCTACTCTTCTCCCTCTACACCAACAGCTGCACCTCTAGCCACCCTTTGACCTTCTGTCAAACTCCTGAAGTTCGCGGATGACACAACCCTCATTGGATTAATCTCCAACGGTGATGAGGCCGCCTGCAGAGAGGAAGTTGACAGCCTGGTTTCCTGGTGCAGCCAGAACTACTTGGAGCTGAACGCCCTAAAAACTGTAGAGATGGTAGTAGACTTCAGGAGAAGCCCAGCCCCAACCGCCCCCCTCATCATGTGTGACTCCCCAGTTAACATTGTGGAGTCATTCAGATTCCTGGGGACAATAATTTCAAAGGACAGGTGGGTGGAGAACATCACCTCCACCATCAAGAAGGCCCAGCAGAGGATGTTCTTCCTGCGGCAGCTGAATAAATTCAACATGCCGCAGAAAGTGATGGTTGAGTTCAACACGGCCATCATTGAGTCCATCCTCAGCTCATCAATCACTGTCTGGTTCGCTGCCTCCACTGCCAAGGACAAAGGCAGATTGCAGCGGATCATTCGGTCAGCCGAGAAGGTCATCGGCTGCAACCTGCCATCTCTCCTGGACCTGTTCCACTCCAGGACCAGCAAGAGAGCAGGAAAGATCATCGCTGATCCTTCCCATCCTGGTCACCACCTCGTCCAGAGACTTCCATCCGGCAAAAGGTTCTGGTCAATCAAGACTAAAACCTTGCGCCACCTGAACAGTTTCTTCCCCATGGCAGTGGGGCTCACAACCAAGCCCCCTGCCTCCCACTGACCCCCCCCCCCACCCTGTCACACAAACAATGCACTGACAGTGTAATTTATAATTATTTAAAATTATTCTAACTTATAGTATACATGCCCCACAACCATTTCACAGCCTCTAGCCTCATTGCCATTTAGTCTCACACAGCCTACAAGATGTATTATTCTGCTGCTCTTTTTGTAAACTTGTTATTGCTATTTTGTTAATACTTTGCTATTTTGAAAATTTCTTGTCAATATTTGCTATTTCTTTTTTATGTCCATGCACCAACCTCACCAAGTCAATTTCCTTTATGTGCAAATATACTTATACGCCAAATAAAAGAATTCTGATTCTGATTCTGATTCTAGTCTTATTTTGTGGACAATTCTTTTTATCATAATGCCATTGCCTATTTAGGAGGTGCCGTTCAAGATTAGGGAGGACGATTTTTTTATTTTTAGAGCCTCGGGTATTCAGTAGTCATTGCAAGTCCAAATGGCTGTTTTTGTTTCCAGCAATATGGAATTAGCGAAACCAATACAACTATATGGAAAAAAAGACATGCCTCTGCTGTGGAAGACATTGAAGAGAGACGTGGCCAAATTAGTTGCCAATAATGGTTGTCATTTTTACCAACACGGCCTCTCAATAGTGTCCTATTCGTCACCAAAAATATCTGAATCTGTCCAACTCTGCCATTGTTGAAATCAGGACAAATTGCCAAAATGCAAGGGTGATCAGATCAGATTGACATACTGACTAATATATGCAACGCTCTCATGATCAGAGCTGTTTATTTGTTTTCGTCTCGTCATTGCACATGGCATATAAACATTTTTGATTGATTCATGAAAGTTCTCATTTCAATCATATGAAATATGTTCAGTGCCAGAGCAGAACATTAATGACACAAACTGCGCTCTTTGCTTTGTGAGCGCGCTGTGTCCATATAGCCCACTGCTGAAATGTGTGGAATCAACTGAGAAACATTATATTCAAATTGAAAAAACAACTCATAAGATACTCTTCACAAAATTAATCAGGCGGCAATGTTTGTAAACACACTATAACACACTGTAAACATATCCATCATGCTCAACAGTGCCTCCTGGTGGTTGTTTTGAAAAGATGAATGACCAAAAAAATAACTCACCATTGCCGTCGCGAGCCAACTTCTGCCAACTGTAAGATAGCTCCTATTTCATCTGAATAATGTTTTCTTTTCTTTCTTCTTTCAGCCACTGGACTTTGAAACCAAAAAGGCCTACACCTTTAAGGTAGATGCATCCAATGCTTATTTAGACCCTCGTTTTCATAGCTTTGGGGCCTTTAAGGACACGGCCACAGTCAAGATTAACGTTTTGGATGTGGATGAGCCCCCAGTGTTCAATAAGCCCTCCTACATGATGGATGTGTATGAGGACACGCCTGTAGGCACCATCATTGGAGCTGTGACAGCACAGGACTTGGACGCTAGCAACAGTCCAGTCAGGTAAATCTCCACTTTTGTGTGTAAAAGATACCGTAAAAATGTGGTTCTTTGGTCACTTCAAGGCTAGTCCTTCAAGGCTCGGACCCACATGATGTAGAGGTTTTTATTCCAACCCAGAACGTACACACCTGATTCAATTAGTATACTCAATGACTCTCTCACTCTCTCTCACGTGTATATGTGTGTTTATACATACACACACACTTGAACGCTTAAAATAAAGCCTGAGCACAGAGGAGTAGACAATAGAGTGTCCCGTGCACTGATGGAACAAAGTGCATTGTTTAAAAATGTATGAAATATATTTTTCTTGCATTCTATTAGTTATTTTTGCTCAGACAGATTGCTTTTGAGTTTTACAGTGATGCTTTTCCAAGACGTACTACTCCATAAAACACAAATGGCAAAGAAAGCCTGTTGCATCATGTATAGTGTTTGTTTTAATATGAATATTTCATCCCATAAAAGACAATACAATGGACAAGGCAGAGATTTGTTGTACAGAAAGGTTGCGCTCGCCATTGTTTAGATTTTCACTCAGTGTTTTAATTATTCAAGCAACTCCACAGTTGACATTGTTCATTTTTATAAGGTTAGTGACAATACTTGCATTCTCAACTCCAAAACAATAGTCCCAATAACCTACCATGCATAGGGAATCATGCTTTTAGAGTTTGACTCAAAACAACCCACTGTTTAGTAGAGCAGCAACAGGTTCTGTCTCTAATTGAAGAAACAAAAAGCATGAATACTGCATTTGAACACTACTCCAGGCTACTTCAAACCACAACGCAAAGTTCTTAAGACTTCGATGGATTGCACTTATGTCACTTATCTGACATGATAAGAGGTCTGAAAGAAAGCTAAAAGAAGAATTCAATACCAGCACTCCGGTCATAAACATGCAGCACCTTTATCATACACCTACCTTCATATGTATGGTAGCACAGTGGACAACATGGCCATAGATGGGTAACATCCTAATACATTGCTAGATTATACAGCAGGATCACAATATATGTTCCCAGATTTATCTGAAATATACACATAAGCTCCAAAGAGAGCATTGAGTCTGTGGGTTATCACTGAATTTACTTAGCTTCTTTCTTCTTTTTGCTCACGTTAGTGTGCCTTTGATTAATCGTTTCTAAAGGTTTTTATTGATTAAAATGTGACCATGATTAACATTTGTGTATTGAGATTTTGTCAATTTAATTGCACCTTTCATTTCTTTTTTCTGAAAACACTGATAATGTGATGTTACATGAAAGGCTGTGCAAGAAGTTATTCTGTCTTTGTATATCAACATCATAGATGTTAGGTTTCAAAGAATTGAAAAAATGATGTCCAATATCTGCAATAAGTGGTTATTTGTTGAATTCATAATTATTTCTTTTAGAAGAAAAATGTCAAATGGGAACAGAATTCAATGGAAAACTAAACTGATGAGACAAGTTGAGATTTACCTGAAAAAATATGGGCTATGCCCAAAGGATAGATTACACGCCTTCAACCCTTTGAACCAGTGATCAGAATTTGAGTTTATTATTCATCAAAGAAACAACCACTGAACAGCTTTGGCTAGATCAGGTCTACTTCAAGGCTCCCAACAAAACAAGGTTAAAGAAAGTGCTTTGATAATTGGAAATTTAAACAGAAAATATGGTGGAACTTATACTCTATCTTTAAACATTGCCCTAGAAGAGCATGTATCCTGCACACTCATAAATATGAAAGACCAGTAGAACCTGGTCATGTCAAGTGTGCTGTATGTCTCTGATTGGCAGGAGTTCAGGTTATACAGGTGTCATATAGTATCATGAATATTCAACAAGTACTGACATTTAACATGGTGTTGGACTGCAGTATTACTAATAGAACATCATTACACATTCAGGGTATAGTACAGTATTGAGCCAAATGTACTGTACTGTACCAGTTCAGAGAGTACATTGGACTACATTTTGCCATGGGTCTGTAAAGAGAGTGTTGACTTTATGATACTCTGAAAAACATTTTGTCAGCAAAACCAAGATATATGTGATCCCATTACTCAATTGGAATGTATGCTTACAATAGCCAATTTCGTGGAAATGGCCATACTGTATGAGTAATAAACACTACCTGCTCCAATATTATAACCAATAATCCAATATTAGACCTACCTCTATTTACCCATGGGGAAAATCAATGTCTATCAATGCTATCCTCTTCTTTATGGTGGAAATTAACCTAATTTACCAACATTTTTATCTAGGTATTCCATCGACTGGAAGAGTGACCTGGACAGCTACTTTGATATTGATCCAGTGGAGGGAACGATTTCCACAAACGAACTACTGGATAGAGAGAGCATTGCCCAGCACAATATCTCCATTGTGGCGACCAAACTTAGTAAGTATGACAGCAAAATCGATTGTGATTCACGCAGTTTTCATTGTCCTTCCTCCATTGTAATCTGTGTGACGGATTTAACACAGTTTCACTCAAGTCAATAGTCAATCCCATTTTGTTGGAGTCGTTTATGGGCAACCGTAAACCATGATAACTCCCCAGAGCGTGTATCATCAGGATATTGTCTCCTCTGGCTGTGCCCACCTCAACTCTATTTCTTCATTCTCCCCCCTCTCCCTTTTACAGCCTGCCAATTACACCTCTTCTTTGTGTGACGAAACAAATGGAGGATAGTGTTTTTTTGTTAAAATCAAGTGAGGATATTGTCAAGGTTTTCAGTGAAGAAAAAAATGATGCATGCATACAAGCCTGTACATGTAAACACCAAGAGTAAAGATGTAGAGCCCAGTGTTGTGTTGAGACAGTTTATCTAAACTGTTACTTTAAGATATGTCTTCAAGCTAATTATGTTTTCATGAAGGAAGTGGAGCAAATTTCTGGATAAATAAGCAAATCCATCGTCATCAAGTCATCAAATCTGCTAAGAGCCGTCAAAGTCATTATCACAGAGGCAGGCTGGTGCTCAATCAACATTACCCACGCTGTATATCCATTAGTAGGACGGACTGTGAAATAAGGGCCGTTAAAAGTTGAGCTTTTATCGCCTTGGAAACTGGTATTAGTAATTTCCCCTCAAGGTCGTAGTGGTGAAATGCTAATGCTGTCTCTGATGTGGGGAGGGAATGGGATAATGGGCGGGCGGTTGCTGCATTGGTCTAGGGCTCAGCCATTTCTTACACCGGTTTCTCTCCTTGGAATGAACCCAACTAACTTAACCCACTCTCTAACATACCTAGCACCCTAGAGAATCTAGAAAGACGGTTTCATTTTGAGAGGAATACATTATGTCCGGGCCTTACTTAAAATCTGGACATTGCATAGTCTGTAAAATGCATGTCTTTAATCCAGGCTATGCAGATGCTACTGTACATGTTACTACCTCAAAAAACAAACTGTCATAATTAACCCAACATATATACATACATTTCTGACATAAGTCATGCAGGTACTCTATCTGTGTATGCCTCAATTTCTGAGGACTCACTGTTCGACAAAGCCTGTGATCTACCTAGTGTTCGCCCAGCACTGCAGTCATGCAGCAAAAAGAAAACACTGTCTCTACCAGTCTTCACACATTTCACTGTACTAGAGCAGGAGGCATAGTAAGTAAAAGCGTGGGCTAGATAGACTATCCAGTGATAGTTGAAAAATCAGTTCAAATGTATTTCCTAGAGGACTACTCCAATTTTGACTCATCTCATCTCAGCTTGTGAGTGTGTGTGTGTGTGTGTGTGTGTGTGTGTGTGTGTGTGCGTGTGTGTGTGTGTGTGTGTGTGTGTGTGTGTGTGTGTGTGTGTGTGTGTGTGTGTCAGTCAGCCTATTGTGTACCTCAAGCTACCATTTGCATTTCATGTTGTGATGTTAATCAACAGTTCCATTTTGTTTCAAGAAAGCACAAATGATAGGTTGATTAAAGGTAGAGATGGAAGCTAATCAAGCTTAGCTTTAATCAGTATAGCCTGCCTGCACAGCACAAGTTATTTGAGTGAGCCTGCTTTGTGGCTACACCTGCAAGTATTCCCTAACATAAAAAAAGTTTATGCAAGAAAAATATTATTTTTCCACAAGATTCAGGTGTTGTGTTGGAACACTGTCGGAAGACTGATTTGAATATTATAATAATACCACTGCACCATCTAGTGGACAGAAAAAAGTGTCACAAAGTGTTACAATCAATGAGCAAGTCAGCAAATTGATAGGATCAGGATTAGAGTTCTGCCTTGCATGAATAACAGACATACTATTGACACATATTTTGCTGACATATACTGTGTATTAATATCCAGTTTATAGTATGTAGACCTTAACTCTTACATCAGAGATCACACAACACCACCTTTCATAAACACAATCTTAAAAGATGTTGAGTTGCACAATGTTTTTGGCAAGAAAAAACCTGGGGACCTTGATAGGTAAAAAGATCAGAGGGGCCACATAGGAGGGAGAAGCAATGTCTACAGTTTCTGCTCACAGAGCATCAGTGTTCGTAAGTGTGGCCAGTGCGAAGCAGCAAATCCTATACTCAGTGTCATTTTTACCCCAGTGGGAAGATTGCTTTTTCCATCAAGGTCACCGACAGGTCTCTGACTGAGCTGTAGCCGCATCTTCAATACCCCCCCAATACACACACACACACACACACACACACACACACACACACACACACACACACACACACACACACACACTCTCTCTCCCTCTCTCTCTCCATTTCTCTTGCTCAGCCTCCACTAAGCCTCCACTACAGAGCAGAGCCTATTCCCACACCAAATCCATAAAGTTCACCTCACTTCGGCTTTAACACAAAGATAACATTTCCCCCCAGTGCCCCAACAGTATAGTGATATCATAAATATAATACAGGATTCCAGTTAGTGCTCCTCGAGGGAGCTTTGGTTCTGTAATTAATATGTGACTTGCAACTTAACAGCATCTTGACAAAGAATAGCTTGCTTGCACTGATCTGGTACAACATAATGGACGATACACAATGTATGGGCTCATCCCAGTGCAGCTGTCTACACAGCTGTGTAATGCAGTTTTATGTTGCATGTAGATTTTGCATCTATTGACACTTTTGAACAACACGTCTGACACGTCGGAGACCCTATTGTTTGATCATCCTAAAACTGCAGTACACAATATAACCACATGATGTCAGAGTTGTCTAATCAATGGTTAACTTTCACACAGTTGTCTCCCTTCACGCAGTAAAATGCAACATTTATAACTAATTGAATTGTTGTGTGATTTTGTTCCTCAGATAGTCCAGTGCTGACCAGTAGAGTGGCTGTTACGGTCCATGTACTGGACATCAATGAGTTTCCCCCTGAATTAGCCATCCCATACGAGACATTTGTGTGTGAAAATGCCAAAGTAGGACAGGTAAGTGACCATGTGTTCCTGTGGTTATGCTTCCCTCACTGTTTTAGAAGATATATGACACATATGATGCACAAACACACTCTTTCTTTCAAGGTGCTCTGACAATTACATTAACAGATCATCCAATAACCAGCTTGATGAAACCTAGACAGCAAGTGCATCCACACATAAAAAGTGAGAATGTGGAATATTTGTGGTGAGAGAGAATGGTGAATGATGATATTTCTGAGCATGAAGGTCATGCTTAGAACCACTGATTCACTACCAAAGATTAAAATGGATTCAAATGTGAAATTGGAGTAGAATATGAAAGCAAAATATATTGCCATGCATCGCAAAGACATAACTGTATGCCAGTTTTGCATGTTGTTCAAACCATCTACTTAAGTAAAATGGGGACAGGATATGGTTTTGCGCATCAGCGGGTATATTTCAGATTATGTATTTGGGATGCAGTAGAGTATCTGGTTGTGCACATTGTAAACCACCTGTGCCTACAAATTAGCCCATTAGCCAGCATCTACATGCAGTTCGTGTTCCGAGGGAGAGCTCCGCTGGCAGTTCATCAAATAGCTGTAGACTTTTCTATTACAAATGCTGGGATGCTTAAGGATGCTTTCTGATCCTTAAGCTTTTTTTAAGCTTTTTTGTCATCAGATGCATTTGTTAAAAACATTTTAGAGGTCAATATGACCTACTGTTTTTCCTATGCCGACATCCAGTCTTAACCACAGCGCTGGACCCTTAGCAGTAATCATGAACAAGAAGTCAAACATCAGCCATGGCCATGGTTTACCCTTTACTCAGCCTCCCTCTCTTCTCCTCCAGTGGGATGCCTGTTTTACAAAAATGATTACATTTTGTATAGTAGTTTCCAAAGCATGGATCCACCAGGTGTTCCTCACAGCTGGTAGATTATAAAGAGTTGCAGGTCTTCTCTTGTAAAAGCCATCATAAGTCTCCCTTGATGATTAGCTTTGCTCACACTGCCAAAGAACATACAAATCACTTGTTTTGTAGCATATCACACTGTGCTTCAGCTTCCCATGAAAAGTAATCTGTAACCAGGATGTATCCAAGCAACACACAACAAATACAATTCCATGTAGAAGCAGGAAGAAAAATGACAGGAAAAAAAGCATATGGCTTCAAACTGAGATGTTGAAACAGAACATGGCAGGGTAATGCCCAAATATGATGTTTATGCTGGAGTGGAGAGGTCACTGAGAAACAAGCATTATCAAAATACAATCACATATACAGTACAGGTATCAACCTGTTATCCACAATGCATCTCCCCTATCAATATGTAGAACGGTACATAAACATTTATTCAGGTGACATTCAGCAACGTTTGCAACCACAAGTGCATAGTGATGGGAGTAATGTTCAAAATGTTCAAAACCTAGTGCCTCTTGAAATCCATGGACCACTTGGGTATGGCGGGAAAGTGAGTTGCACACTGGAACACTGGATGGGTAGTGAGTTAGGAGGCTGTCACCAGACACACACAGGGAGAGTTGAGAGGAGAAGAGCAGAGAATAAGCGACCTCACGCTCTTGGACTGAACTGCTGTGACAAAAATCGAGTGTCACTTGTTTTCCATGCAAGACATACACAGCATTCTGCATGAATATGAATGATGTGCATTAAGAGACGGTTATGATTTTCACATATAATAGACCAATACATGTACATTTCCACTAAGGTCTAGCGGTTAAACGTACAATACAGATCACTTTGTGTGTACATAATGGGCAGATATACTACCTTATAATGATGAAGCTAGAGTTTGTGCATGGTTTCAGATAAATAAACATTTCATATTTAATCTATTTCAAATTGCCTCTATTATTGAAGTATAGGCCCTACTGTGGATGCACAGCTCAGAATCAGCTTTAGATGAATAGCAAGTTTGGCTGTGTTTGATTATGTATTCATAGAAGTGGTTAGGGGAATATGTTCGCTTGGAAGGTGCTTGGAAAGTAGGCTGAATGGAGCTCTTAGTATTGTTGCCAGCACAAAAATATGTACAAATGTAAACTTTCTTGATAGAACTTGAACTTATATCAGCTTAAAGGATAATGTCCCAATAGCGTGAGAGCATTGTGAGTCTAGACAGCACTGAAAGAACTATCTCTGTAGAGAACTAGCTCTGTTCATTTAAATTCTATGAGCATTTTTGTAGCAGCCTAGAACAAAGACTTACTATTTCTCCCCTAGGAACTTTTAAGGGTTTCTTCAAAGGTCAATGAAAATCTATTTCTTATACAAAGAAAACAAAACATCTTAGATTGATTATGTGAGGTGTTGCAACCTTTCACGTATGGATGTGATGTGTTCACAGATTCATAACTCATTAGCAAACATGTACTAGTATGATCTACATCATTAATGATCTGTTGTATATATATTTTGCAGATAGGAAGGGAAGACTAGCATTTGTAATGGGGTTATTGGCTGTGTTATCCAACAGTGCACTGCATGCTGCAATAACGTTATGCTTCTAGCATGCCATTATGTGCTATTATTTCATTGTATCTATGCTAGACACGCAGTCCCTTGGTGAACATCCTTTGATTCAATGTCTGAACTCCATTCTTTCAGGTAATTCAAACCTTTAGTGCAAAGGACCAGGATCTGCCACCAGCTGGCCAAAAGTTCTCCTTCAAATCACCACAGGAGGATGCGAAAAACAAGAATTTTACCATCCGGGACTTTGGAAGTGAGTCATCTTGATATTTTTTTTTTACACTTAACTATACTGCACTGTGTCGGTGAGGAAGAGAATGTAGTGTTAATGGTGAAGAAACATGGTGTCAACTTCTAACATAACTCTGGGTGAACAGAAGTCTTGACTATCACTTAAAGCTATAATTGCTGTTGTTTGTGATTCATAGCTGTGACGAAGTTGGCGGTGCATATACTGTAAGAGGTTAAAAACATGACTGGGAATTATCACAAAGTAAAAACAGATGGGATTAAGGTGATCAAACTGTACTGTACATGCTACAAAAAGGCTGCTACAAACACCTTTCCATTCAAACCATCAGCTTGTCTAACCTCTGGCATACATAGTGTTCTCCCTCTTAACTGTTTCAGGACTTTATCAGGAATTTAAAACGGGTTAGGGAGAGGTGTGTGGAAGTGGGTTTGGCATACACTAACTAAGACAAGATAAACTGTAATGATTTAGTTGATGGTAGAAATGCATTGCCACTGTATAGCGAAGTTGCTACAAATTTGGGCCAAGATAAATAAACATAAACTTGATCAAATCTATAAAGGGGGAAATTCCTGTGAAGATGCCATATTCACAATAACAATATATATAATAATAATATATATACAGTCCCTTCGGAAATTATTCAGACCCCTTCACTTTTTCCACATTTTGTTGTGTTATAGACTCAATTTAAAATTAATTAAATTAAAAGAATTTGCCATCAATCCACACACAATACCCCAGAATGACAAAGTGAAAACAGGTTTTTAGAAATTTCAATACATTTATTAAAATTGAAAACCAGAAATACCTCATGTACATAAGCATTCAGACCTTTTACTATGGCACTCTTAGAATTAGCTAAAATGCAAAAATGTCATAAACAAATCACTCAATAAGTTGAATTGAGTCCATCTTAATGCAAAGATATTAGTTCATAATAGTTCGTAATTTTGGAATTAATATCTTTTTTATAGGGTCTCTGATTTGCATAGGAATTAATTACACACTGTGTAGATTAGGATGTCACTACCAACTCAGCAAATTTCATAATTTTCCCTTGATCCTGACAAACTCCCCAGTCCCTGCCAGTGACAAACATCCCCATAACTTGATGCAGCTACCACTATTCTTCACACGAGAGATGGTGTGGAAACTACCTTGCATGTGCTGGATTTGCACCAAACTTAATGCTTTGTAGTATAACCATATAAACACATTTCCAGCCACTTTCTTTGCTGTATCATTTGAATTCATTGTTGCAAACACAATTATGGATATGAGAGAGATTATTTTCCATTAAGGGATTATTTTTGGCCACTTGGTTATAGACCAATTTTGTAGAGTTACTGAGATGATGTTGTCCCATCGACTATGCTTTTTCCTCCCCACCATTCAACTTTGTAGATTTTTGTAAGTCTCCCCAGGCCTCAGGGTTGCATTCCTTAGCAGTTTTGTTCCTCTCCATTTGCTCAATTTGTAATGACAACCTGATCCACACAGTGTGTAATTGATTCCTATGTAAATCAGAGACCCTATAAAATATATTAATTCCAAAATTACATGAACTATTATCCTTGCATTAAGATGGACTCAATTCAACTTATTGAGTGATTTGTTGATGACATTTTTTAGCTCATTTTAAGAATGTCATAGCAAAGGGTCTGAATACTTATATACATTAGGTATCTCTGTATTTCAATTTTAATAAATGTATTGACATTTCTAAAAACCTGTTTTCGCTTTGTCATTCTGGGGTATTGTGTGTGGATTGATGGCAAATTATTTTAATTTAATCAATTTTAAATTGAGTCTATAACACAACAGAATGTGGAAAAAGTGAAGGGGTCTGAATACTTTCCGAAGGCACTGTATATATATATATATATATATATATATATATATATATATATATATATATATATATATATATATATGTCATATTAATAATCATAATAACATTTTACATTGGGCAAAAATAGGACCCTTTGAAGTGTAACAGGAAAGAAGGGTTATGCAAAGTGGGGCATGGCAGAATGAAGCCGGGGAAACGAATGCATTCTTCAACCTCGAGGAGTCCTGGTTTGAATCTCTGATCCAGTTTTACCTTTTGGACACAGTTTTCCCACCTGTCGCGAGTGACCGTATACACAATCTTCAGACATGGGGCAAGATCTGATACGCAGGGACAGGGCATTCAAGCACCACAGGCGGGTCTAGCACAGCAAGAAGAGAGGTTGTACATAACATGCAAGGTGTGCTAAAACGCCTGACCCCCCCCCCTTGTCAGGAAAAAGTCTGTGGAACAAACCAGGCCTGACAGGGGTCAGACAGTCTACCCACAGTGTCAGGCCTGGGCTGGTCCAACCTGACACATTGTCTCTTCCTTCTCCATACTGTCCAGCACCATTCTTCTGACTAGCATCACGCCTGCTGTAGCTAAGCTCCCTACCATACTCCCTCGTTGTATTGTTCTTTTATTATTTATAACTGCTTAACTGCTCCCATTTCTCTAGAATTATGTTGGATGAATGAACACATACACATCACAAATGGTCCCTAGAGCTCTCTGTTGCAGAGAAAGTGTGTGGGCAATTGGCAGTTTAGAAGTTGCTGGGTGAGGTTATTTCAGGGCAGCTTTATTTCAACGCATGAGCTGAAATACAAAGAGTGCTATGGTTTCGCAATATTTATATAATTTAAAACAGCCTTAATTGGTCTCACATCAAGGCCAAAAGTACAGTACAGTGGAATGAAATAACTTGTCATCGTATTTATCCTCAATATCACTTTCAATAAACATGATGACACTGTTAGTATAGATAACAGTCATTAGTGAACATTGGGGAAAAATGCAGTCTCAAACAAGGTATCATGACTGAAGGAGATACTCATTGTATACTATACCTCTAAGACTACAGTGCATGAACAGTCATTCATAGTTACAACAATGGCTGCCTGTGTTCTGTCTCAGATAATACAGCAGGGATTGTGACCCGGCGGAGCGGCTTCAGGCGACGGGCTCAGGAGATCTACTTTCTGCCAGTGGTGATCGAGGACGGTGGGTACGAAGTCCAGAGCAGCACCGGCACCCTGACCATCCGTGTGTGTGGCTGTGAGTCGGATGGCTCGCTCCTAACCTGCAATGCAGAGGCCATCTTTCTCCCTGTGGGACTCAGCACGGGAGCTCTGATCGCCATCCTACTGTGCATCATCATTCTACTGGGTAAGTTGTGACCTACTGCAGCCTGGGGTTCCTCTTCATTATTGCCTGTGTATACTGGTATGCACTTTTCCGTTGTGGGGGACTATTTCAAGGCTTGTGGAATTGATCATTGGAAGTGGATTGGAGTGCTATAACATTTATGGGGTATAGTTTAATTACAGCACTTGTATTAATTAATTGCTAAGATATGAGTCCTTGGCAGAAGGGAGATTATTCATGATTGGCCCCATAAAACCACATCCAATCCCATTGTCTCATTACTCTGAAGTCACAGCCAGACTTCAGCTTTAACTTAACCCTCAAGGTCAGGGCTGTAAAACTCCTCCCTAACTCTCCCACTTAAAGAGAGAGCTCATCTGCATAGCAGAGCGGACGTAAATGTGGCTTTATGGCCTCGTTTCCAGGGTTATATGAGGGGTGGGGGGTGGCACATTTAAACAGCACTTTTTTACAATAAAGGTCAAGTGTGGCCCTGACCCTCATAGAGTGGACAGTCAGTAGCAATCAGTAGCAATAACACTCTCACAACTGCATCGTCTTGACTCCACAGCATGATAAACTGAAAAAATATGGGATACATTACTTATATAAACCCACAATTACATTGGTTTTAATTGCATGTAAATCAGCTATTTTATCTACATAAAGTGGAGTACTCATCCTATATTGGGTTTAGACATACACATACATGAATAAATACATAATTGGACTTTATTACACTAATATATGCTTAGTCAACAAAGAGGAGTTATTTTTCACGGGCGAGACCTTGTGAATATGAAAGCCCTTTAGCCCAGAGTGGTAGCTGTGATGGTAAAGCAGTGTGTTGAAAGGGTTGATGTGATGAGAAAAATTCAACATGCCCTCAGGATTAGACTGGCACTGTTGTTATTCTATCAAGGCACAATGTCCCTGAGAAAGTGCCAAAGAGAATCAGCTTGCAGTAAGAACATTTCTTAAAGACAGTTATTATCAATGGTGGATTTGTCAAGCTGACCCAGTTGTTCCTTTGTGGAAATAATGAGTAAAATCAAGCTGTCTGGCATGAGGGTCTGCATCAGCAATAACACTCTCAGCAAACACACTCTCTCTCCTTTCTGACCAAACCCACCACCCAGAGTGCTTACAGTATGTTCAACAACTAGAGGCAAGAGTCTTTGGGTCTTAGAAAAGTGCTATATAAATTATATCTATTATTTAACTACTGAAATACAGATAGGTACCACAGAGGGGAGCTGGCGCACTATTCAAGGTATACCAAGGCTAAATGGGGAGGGAAGGAAAGAAGGGCAGAGAGATGCTAGCTCTACTGAATTTGATTGTTTTAGTCCCTATAAACCCATTTATTTCCTCATTTAAATTTAATAATTTGTCTGTATTGAACTGTGCATTGCTTTCCCTCGTGAATACTCCATTGAAGACCCATATGGGTATTGTTTACTGTACTGTATTTACCACCGGGAGAGAAAAAATGCTGGAATAATCTTTCGTCCCCCTTGCTTTCAGAATTAGTATGGGAAATCTATGTACAATATGGACAGCCTTAGGCAGCTTCCCAAGGGTTCAGTGCAAAAAATGAATTTTGAAGGAGAGATAGATTGGTTGCGACTGTGGAGGTGCATTCCTCTGAATACATCTCCACCACCACAAATGATGATTATAACTACTATAGTATGCCGTACCAGTATATTATGTTGTCAGTACATAATGTCTGTTGCTAGAAAGCAATGCGTGTTGGAGATATGGTCACTTTATCATTGACAAGAACTCTGGATACCGTATTAGCAATATTATGAGCAGTGTGTCACTGTTTCCATGAACCACTTATGTGTGATTCTCTGTGTTCTCTCTCCAGTGATTGTGGTCCTCTATGTGGGGCTGAGACGACAAAAGAAGAAGGAAACCCTGATGACGTCTAAGGAGGACATTCGTGACAACGTGATCCACTACGACGATGAGGGAGGAGGTGAAGAGGACACTCACGCCTTTGACATGGGAACTCTCCGTAATCCCAAGGTCATCAAAGAGAACCTTTTCCGGCGGGACGTCAAACCTGAGCCAAAAAACGCCCCTAGACCACCTGTTTCCCAGGACAGCGCAGATATCCGCGACTTCATCAACCAGCGACTGAAAGAAAATGATTTGGACAACTCAGCCCCGCCCTATGACTCTCTGGCCACTTATGCCTATGAGGGTGAAGGCTCTGTGGCAGAGTCACTCAGTTCCATCGAGTCTCTGACCATAGACGCTGATGAGGACTATGATTACCTCAGTGAATGGGGTCCTCGGTTTAAGACCCTGGCTGGGATATTTGGAGAACAGTCAGAATCTCAGTCAGACACAACAACAACCACAGCAACAACCACAACAACAACAACAGAAAACACACATTGATGTTATTAATAGACTCCAAAAGTGGATGTAAAATGGCATTATTTTTGTTTTCTTAAGAAACTTTTTGTAATCTTTTTTTTTTTTCTATTTGAGGTTTTTATTTTTTGGGCAAATCAGTTTGGACCTTGTTTATTTTACTTGTGGCTTTTGCTATCCTCAATTCCAAGATTGTACAAAAGGAGGGTAGATAGATGAAAATAACAGCCTTTCAATTATTTTTTTATAGTGAATGTTATTTTGTCTTATTTATTCTGCTTATTTTTTTCACTGCTAGGGGAAATACAATAGAAACACAGAAAATGCTAGCATTTTCGTTGACATCCTTGAAAGTGCCTCAATATAATTGTTTTATTCACTGCACATATTCTATATTATCTCTCTCAAAACCCCTCAAATAAAGCTGGACATTCAAGAATGAATGGCAGCGGCATGTCTGTTTGATAACACTTTCAGTTGCCATGTTATGGAGACAATTATGTGGCCCAAGTTTGGCCAAAGATATTTTTAATGTTATTTATTATTGTATTTATTTATTGACAGGTTGTTTTTAGCTTGTTTTGTTTGTTTATGTATTTATCTATTTATCTCGTAATCATACCTATATTAATTATTTTTTGAAGACACTTGAGGATTTTGTAATTATTCATGACCCACATGAAAATGGATGTTCCTGTCAGGTGGGTCAGGTGTATAGACTTGTACTTGTTGTAAAAAGATTATTTAGGGCTAAATGAGATAATGCAGTTCAGTCATGTAATAAACACTGTTTTCTTAAATAAACATCACTTAAAAGATAAACATGTTTTATTTTCTCTTTATTTAATCGGTGTTGGTAAGTGGCATTTGATTAAAAATAGTTTAATATCACTTTTTCATTTACAATGATCTCAATCTAGTCCTTGTCTAGATTGAATCAGGGGGCCTTTGTTAGGATGTGCAGTATTTATTTTTGCAATATTGCTGAACATCTTGGCAAGAAGCAGTCACTAGTACAAACCTAAAGCTTTACAATTTATTCATATGTGCACACTGTAAAGGCGTAACATAAGCCTCTGAAATGCCCCTCTTCTATCCCCACTTATCACAATCTCTGCTGTTTGACACATTGTTTTATTGCCACTGTGCAGCTGCTATCCAACACATGACACCTCAACAATATGCCCTTTCTTGTACAGAAAATGTCTCTAAATCCATTTGATATACAATTACACATGAAGAGAAAGGGGGAGGGAAAAGTCCTGGACATAGCACAATCAATTAAATGTCCTTAATCAGGGCATCTAGGAACTCTGCTTTAAATTGTCTGTCAATCGGTAGTCTCAGTAAGTCAAACTCTCCATAAAAGGAAATTATGACTGCTAACCATAATGAATCGGGCCTGAGGGGCATCTGGTTGCTTTTACCTGAATCATTTAGGTGCTTGAAATGGAGATGAGGAGTTTCTCTAGAGATGTGCATATTAACATCTCTACATCACAATTAGTAAGCAACGTTCTGAAACCAAAGCATTGCAGTGGCATCAGCTCCGTCCATGTTTTCCTTCTGTGCGTTGCGTGCTGCAGGTCAAGTTGTAAGCAGAGTGCACATGGCAGAACGGGAAAGCAAAACCTGGTTAATATATGTGATTTAGCTGACGCTTTCATCCAAAGCGACTTACATTGCAGTGAGTGAACACATCTTTCAGTATATATGGTCACAGCAGGAATCAAACCACCAACCTAAGGGTTGTTAGCGCCATGCTCTACCAACTGAGCCACAGAGGACCATGCACAGCAGGCATTTTGCACCAGAACACTCTCCACACACCAGCTATCACAGTGGACATACCAATAAGGAATCAGGGGGTGGTTAGACCGCCATGGTTGTATGAGAGCCAGGTTGGTAATCAAGCCAAGACACCAGGGTTAACACCCCTAATCTTACAAAAGTATCATTACATCAATGATGTACCTTGGTAATTGCATTGCAATTGCCTTGTAATTGCATAGTATTGAGTGTAATTTTCAATAACACCACAAGTGAACCCATACACACTTCCCTGCTGTGTACAGTAGGAACAATGGTATTTTCCTCTTATCCTGAAAACCAGGGTACCAGTTTTTGAACCTTAGTCTTGGTCTGCTGGAATGTTATTTTGTGTCATGTGAGTTAATGTCAATGACTTTAGTGGTGATGTTGAGAATGAGGTATGGTAAGGATGAAAGTCGGAGCAGGCAGTCTGACAAGCGTAGAGGCTTACCCTGAGGTCAGAAATTGAGTATCTGTGTGGTCTTTGTTTACTGAACTACAGTCTCTTCTTTCACTCCATATACATTTTGAATAGTCGGCTTGCCATTATGAATATATTATTTGATCTCAGCAGCTGTTGTGAAAAACCACTATGTCCCCCTGCTGTAACGTGGCCTTACTGAAATCACAACACTGCCATATCAGCGATGAGTCACCCTCTTTACTGACAGTGGGCAGACACAGACAGACCAAACACAGACATCAGCACTAGGGGAGGTTCCCCTCCTCCATAAACATGAGAGCTGGCACACACTGAATTGCTCAGGGATTTGCAACACACACAGCAAAAGAGCAGCAGAGGCAAATAATGGCGATGATACCGTACAATATGTGTTGGAATAGATTCACCCCTTGCTGCTGTACCCCCAGGTCTGCTAGCTCCATGCTCAGTGATAGCTCTCAATAGCGGTGCACAGTGGCACCAGTATTCTCCCTGCTAGAAGGGGAAGTCTTCCTAATCAGAAGTGAACAAATGCAGTGATTTTACCCTCCTGCGGGACGATTCAATTTGCAGCTACAGAATCAGTAATTCTGTGCTAAATCAGGATAATACATTCTTAGTATTTTGATAAATGCTTTGTTCAGTTATTGAGTCATGCAGAGAGTGAGCAGTCATTATTTAACAAAGATTAGATGTCATCGCATCATTTGTATCTACTCTTAATTGTGTGAGACTCCAGACTATTTACATAGTGAATGATAGATTTTCTAAGTAAACATGTTCTCGTATGAGTTATCAGAGTTATGTGTCGATATTAAACAGATGTATTTGTAATTAAGACTAACTCCTTCATATTAGTTTGCATCTTGAGGCATGGTTCCATTGTATTTATGTGTATGTAAATGAAGCTGTCATGCCTAATGTTCCGAACGGCTCTCTAGGATGACAGGTTTGTACTGCAAAAATATGCTGATCTCAGTGTGGAAACCTGCATAAAATAACTGCACTGAAACCTTTGGCCTGGTAATTACATATGAGCACTGCCGACTTAACTTGAGAAACTGGTGTGAAAGTAAACACACCTACAATCACATCCTAAGGACATGTTTAGCAAATACTAAGCAACAAAAAAGGCATTTAATCAATAATGACATTGTATATAAAAAAGAGCAACGTTGCTAACACAGGTCATTTCCATTTTGGTTGTTATTCATATTGAGCTACGGTATTTCATTTATTTATTGCATTTGGTGTTACTGCTGTGGTAGAAATGTAAATACATTTCTGTGGTGGGAACAGATGGGAACAAACAGGAGGGAATTTATTGTCCACATAATTTCCTGTTACATTTAAAATGATATTACTGATTCTGCATAAAGCAGATGGAGATAGAAGTCTTTAGTCCCTACAGTATGTAGATTATTCCCCCATGAAGTCTTCCATAATCCCCATAGCTTCAGATCCTAGTGGACCATATTGGAAATCTCAGTGGATTAGGATCAGACCTTCAGGTTCCTTAAGGATCAACCACCACAATGGAAGACACACAAACTAGTGACTTGCTACTGTAGCTACTCTTTCTCATTATATTCTGCTCTCCCTCTCTTTCAGCCTGTCTTTTTCTGCCTACCCACTTTCTCCCTAACTCCCCTGTGAATTGCCCAGGCACTTTCAGGGACCTATATTTCCAGGACATACTACAAAGCCCTGGCACATTTATCAGTGCTCAAGGTAAAGGGATTTTAATTTCACGAGATTTCATGAGAAGTTGCTGGAATGTCCCTTTCCCCAATGTCTTTTGAAATATTATCACACCCTGGTTTCAAATGAAACATGACAAAATATCTTGCTCAATGCTGAACCACTTAGTGATGGAATATAGAGACAATAATATCTGCTTATATGCAATATGTAGTACAGTCACTTGAATGACTTCCTGACCATGGTTGTGAATAATGTCATGTTAATAATCTGTCAGTGCATACAGTAGATTAAATTAATGATATAAATTGCATTATACCTACTTTGAAATGACACCTTTGAATATGTCGAATCAAATATGTTATTAAGCAATATAATATGGGTATAGACACTGTATATGGGTCCAGACAAGGCTGACAAGACTATTGCTCAAAGTTCAAATCAAATCAAAGCAGAATATTTTACTTAAGTCATTCAAAAGTTTGACTGGGTATCACTGAATCTGAAAATAAGGACAGAATTGTCTAGCACCCATGAACAATGCATGAAACAAACTGCTGTCAATGTCTTAAAATCACAGCACCTAGATTGAGAGACACAAATGATATTGAAAAGAATAAAAGACAAAATCTAATTGCAATGGCTTGAAGCTACAGATATTATGGTGAGGAAATCATGTAATTCTAGTGCCAGAACTCAGGAATTATAAACAAAACTCAAGATTATAAATGTAACCTAGGTTCTCTGAAGGAGATGAGGGAGGCCCCTCACTATGGAAAACGCACGCTTGTGTACGTTTCGCTGAAGATCCCTATTACCCGTCCCAATAAAGAGACGCAGCAAGTACACCATTTCATCCAGCGTACCACTCTTTACGAGCCCAGTGTGAGAAGGGCAATGAGGTGAGGGGTCTCCCTTACCTCTTTCAGTGAACCTGGGTTGCATTTGTAACCTTTAGTTCTCTTTCAGTCGACTCGATTTGACCCCTCACTATGGGACCCTACAACACAAGTATGATAAACAAGTATGTAATACAAGAATGTACCCCTTCTACATCACTCCAAACCAGGGACGGTCTGCGTAAGGACGGTATGCGCAACATAGGGCACAGTCACATCTAGGCTATAAAACCTTTGAAAGCTATGCAGAAAGCCCAGCTGGCAGCAGCACATATCTTCGACACAGAGACATCCTTGAACAGGGTCCAGGATGCTGCCAACCTGTGGATGGAGTGTTTCCGGATCCCCACAGTGGGCTGCAATCCCCTAGAATTGTAAGCCTCAGCAATAGCCCCCGCAATCCAATGGGAGAGGCACTGTGTAGACAGTGCCCTACCCCAGGTAGTGTTCACAAAGCAGATGAACAACTGATCACAGAACGAGATCCTATTCATGTAAACACGCAAAGCACGCACTGGACTGGACTGGACTGGGTGTTTACACAGTACAGTCCTTTTCCAGGGAGGAAAAGGGAGGAGAATGGAAATGGAGCTGTACCTGTGCTATGAATATGACCTTGGGAACGAAAGCTGCGTTAGGGCATAACATAACCTTAGTGTCGCCAGGGACAAATTGAGTGCATGTAGGGCAGACCAATAGCGCACACAAGTCACTCACACGCTTACCCGTGGCCAGGCGTATGGCAGGATTGGATTGTGCTCATCATTCGAATTGTATCTCTCTAGTGGTTAGATAAATTGTCATGCTTTTGTTTGTTAATGGGAAATTATTCCAGCTTGTTGTAAGCAGAGCTCAAGCATGCACACACACAGGAGCTGAATCAAAATGTGTAGCCTACAGATCATGAATGTCACACATCTCAACAACTGTCCACTGCTACAGCAATTATATGACACCTATATGAATAAATTATTTGTTCTAAATTAAGGTTTATCCAAGGACATGATTTCAAATTTCTCTGACCAGACAATAATTTCTCCTTTTCCAAATTGAAACTCATAAGCTACTCTTCACATAATTCATCAAGTGGCAATGTTTGTACACTATAACACACTGTAAACATATCCATTATGCTCAACGATGCCTCCTGGTGGTTAATTTTGCCGAGGTTAATGACCTGAAATAAAGCTCACTAGTTCCGTCGCCGTACGCCTGCGACATCGACACACCGGTGGGCAACTTCTAAACTCTGGCCTACTGTAACTACAATGTTAATTAAATGTTTGCCATGTTTGATTATCTGGATACTGTGCTTAACAAATAATAAAGGTGTTGCTGATGTGAGGACGACAGTAATCATAATCACTTGAGCAAGACCTTTCTGAATGGACTGGATGGAGAGTTTGTGCAATGGTCATGTTTCCTTCAAGATACAGGCATTCTGAGACATTAATTAATGTCTTCCTTTGCATAAAACACAAACAACATAAAAACATCCCAAGATAAACTTTACAGGTCTGTGTCTTATACATTATGCTTAACCTCCTAAGTTGTCAACACAAATGACGCTAGGGTATTGTCCTTGTTTGAATACACTGAATGGAGGTGATTTGTCTTGCCCCAGTGCATAGAGAATGGTGTAAATTCATTAATTAATAATACGGCAAGTAGCCCATTAATCATTTTATTTCACATAATACCGTATCTACACATTGTCCAGAGGAAACTGCATTACACATAAAGTCACACAAGACATCAAACTATGAATTTGGAATGCTGTGTAAAATTGCAAGTAAAGATTCCATTGTAATTACACTTAATCCAACAAATTAAAGTTTTCAGTTGATTCAACAATAATATATATAAAAAATAGAGCTTGATATCACAGTCCCAGCTTTAAGCATGCTTATAGTGCTTATAGTGAAGAATAATGTACATTTGATTTGACTTCAGCCACAAAATCTCAATGCCCTTACTGTATCTGGTTATGTGTGTTTCCTTTGAAAGTAGAGCCATTACAATGTGTTTGTTTGACTTAAAATGAGCTTGAGCTTGCCTCTAAAGACACTGCAGAAAATCAGCATAATCATTACAGTGATAACCAAGGGAGACATTTCTTATTATTTGCAGGTGCATTTTAAATGTATCAAAAGCTTCACATAAATGTGTTGTTTTATGTGGGCTTAAAATGCAGCTGGGACCACAACATAATAACATGGCATTCCAATATGCTTTAACTTTTATATTCTACTGAAATGTAATTATAAGCATATCTCAACACCATCATTATGGGAACAGACTTCCCATCATTATCTCAGTGCCTTCTGTGAAACAACATCATTAATGCCACTATTCCACTAAAACAATGGCGTTTGGGG
This sequence comes from Argentina silus, assembly GCF_951799395.1. NCBI lineage: Eukaryota > Metazoa > Chordata > Actinopteri > Argentiniformes > Argentinidae > Argentina > Argentina silus. The sequence goes on along the minus strand of NC_139655.1, from coordinate 8,706,720 downwards.
TAAAGCCATAGGCCCACATGTTTCCATTGCCAAGACTAGTGTCATAAAAAAGGAAGGGAGGCCAGCTCTAAGCAACACTACCCCTGTGAGGCCCAACCAATGAAAACAGACATTTCAGATTGTATAGGTTTGAGATCTTTAGTGGGCCCTTTACCAAAATGCATTCATTGTGTACCTTCATATTAGCATATACTAACTATCATATTGAATGCTCAAATGGCTCCTTTTCACCCAAACGGTGGTAAATGCTGGTATTGATAGTGTACTTCTTATGCGCAATGACTGAATTCCAGCTTTATAAACTTTATCATATTTTTCCTGATAGAATGGTGAGAGATCAAGTTGGCTGTCTCTTGAAGGGAGAAAATTGATGTGGTAAAGTAAATTACAGTAAATTGATGTGGATGATGTTCTGACAGTTTGATGATAGTAATGATTGTTTCAGCGTTCAATGGAGTAATTCTATGAGAAATCATTTCCACATTCATTTACATTTGTTTAGGAGTTACTTTCATATGGATTACTTTGCCCATGATTAAATTAAGACAGTATAAATGTATTTGCCATAAGATATTCTTAGAGACACACCTTGCTGGATATGACACCAGTCTGCAACACCTACCCTAAGGCCCACATAGTGATAATTAATGACTAGCACAAGGCATGTCATATATACAACTGTATGAAATTATATGTCACAATCTTCTCTTCCACTGTGTAAATATGGGCAATAATGTGTTGTACTTTTGGCACTAGATTCCTCTTATTCTATTTTCTGGTGGAATGACAACTGAAATAAATAATTGGTAAAATAGCTTCTGAGTGGCAGCAGAAAACCTCTTGTTCATTACTGAACAGTACTGTGTGTACAGTATGTGCATTCCTTATTTATAGGGCCTGGTGTTTTTTTACTGCTTTGAAAAATATTCAGTAACAGCGGAGAAATTATAATAGGAAAAACAGCCTTTTTCAATGCAATGTCCAAGCAACTCATAAATATGAGTCTCATAATGTAGTTGATAAAGAAAGTTTGTGTCTTTTTGCAACGTGTAAGTCTCTAATTCTTCCTGTTCTCACAATTGACCGTGTTTCCAAGGTTGGCAAACCCTACTCATCTGAGGCATAATGTGAAAGGGTTTAGTGATTGATCCCTATGAAGTCTGCCCAGTCTCTTACTGTACATGTGGATTAGCCAGTCTGAGGGAACACAAATCCCACCCAATGTCTCAATTGAACATCCTGGATCTACTGTCCTGGAAAATTAGACCTTGCTCAGATTCAATCTTAAAATATTCAAATATGAAATCTCTTTGACCTTCTTGTCTGTAAGATCGTTTGGGATTTATTCTATCTTTGTTCCTTCGAAACCCAATGTTATGAATATACTGTAAATACCTTGTCAAGGGTCAGGGTCCATTCAGAATTTGAATGTAATCAATGCATCTTAATAACTACTACAGTAATCAATCAAGCGTTCATGCGATCATATTGCTATTCAGCACATGCAATAAACAAGTGTGCATTTTGTTGGCTTGTTGAGCATACATTTATTGCTGAACTGAAAAGTCAGACACTGGTGGAAGGAGATGAGGTTAGGTGGAGTGATTTCCTCACAGACCTTGCTTGGAGTGGCATAGAAGATTCCAGCATACCCTCAGTGGCATAGTCTCAGTTGTAATGACTTGGCCCAAAGCATATACTGTACACTGCTGAAATGGAAACTCACCATCTCAAAACAAAGCCACTCATTACTACTCCCATACTCACATCACGTTTGTTCACTGATAAAAAAAAATATACTCCTCACAACTCTCACTCTACAATCATCAGTGAGGGGGAATGCAGTAGGAGAAACTTTTCTTCCTAAATTGGCAATGTCTGTCTGTCTGTCTGTCTGTCTGTCTGTCTGTCTGTCTGTCTGCACGTCGATACCATAAATGAGAAACTTTTAAACATGCTGAAACTAATAATCCATACTGTACAACTCATAATGTATCCTTCAGATTGTCCAATATTCTAATATCAGAAGCTATTTCTTTATATGTGTATGGGATATTTTGGATTTGAGTGTTGACTTAAAGACTGGACAAACAGCTGGTTTAAAACTTAACAGATTATACTCAAGATGCCTTAATGATACAATCTGGTAATTTACTTAAAGGTCACATTTTTCAAAAGCCATCATGCATCAAGCTGGACTCGTTGATACGTTGAATACGTTGATGTTTATTAAACATCAGTAACTGACATAACTGCAACTTGTGCAATTAACCAATGCACGTGTTGTGCCTCCAAATGTTCATTGTTAGTCTGAAACAGTCTGTCTTCCAATTACAAAACGTGTCATGTAAAGTAATCGAGTCAGTATAATCAAACAAAATAAAAATAATATTGAATGTCTTGCATTTCAAGGGCAACACAATGTGTTGGTGTGAGCAATGCTGGGGTACTGTATCTGAAGTGAAATAGCTTACAAGGCAAGAGCTAAGATACTTTGGGCTCTGCCGTATAGAGTTAAATGGTTAAAGGCATTATGTTGTAGAAGACATACCAACTGTTTATTTGAAAAATCCATGCAAATCAGGCTATCAAGTTCTACAAAGGTTCTTGGAACGTTTTGCTTCAAATCTCAAATCTTTCCTAACTCTTTTTCAATATATTTTCACTTGTCTCTGCTCTGGGAGCATTGCCCTTATTCTTTGAGTTTGAGAGCCTGATCACTGATCTCACTTGCCCATCACTGTCCAGAGTGCTTTGCAAGTGGATTGCTCTGCGCAGTTATATACTGTAGTTGAATGCTATTCTTGGAAATCGGGACTCTCCTTTTTCACTCTCTTGCTTTGTCGCTGGCCAAAGAAAATCAAGTGAAGCTCACTTGAAGTCCCATGGGAAGTCTGATACAGTGTGTGGGATGAGACAGCTAAGACACTGCGGCCTCTATTTAAAATTATTTTCACCTTTTATGTACCCACTACAGTTCTCTTATCTAAGTCTAAAACAGGATATCTTGTTTTGACCTATGATCTCCTTTCAGGTAACAGTGCACTTAAAGCAGTACAGCAGCAGTCCTCTATTGGCTCTAAAGCTAGTGATTCATATAACATGGCCCCATTCCCACAACACTGAAGGGCTTTATATCAGCTATGGGAGACAATATCTTAGTCTTTGAAGCATTAAGTATCAGGTCTGAACTGTGATTAGGAGGCATTTATAATATTAACAAATTGATTATTAGCTTTTGTGCTGTATCATTACTATTCTTCAATATCAGTTACTCATACATGGCTCAAAAGCCACAATTTATAAGAGAACAACAACTAACACAACAATATTGATTCAATTTCAACAACTTACTGACTGATCAAATAAATCATGTTCCAGTTTTGGTTTTGTAAGATTCAGACTGTGAGGAGACTCAGAATCGGGTGTTGGTCATGAATTTTATGAGGGTCTGTGTCTCTGTCCCTCAGAGTTCACAGGTGGCCATCTGTTCAAACTCCATCCGATCAAACTCACAATAGTAGCCACATTTGGTTGTTGTCTATTTCTAAAGAAACAGGAGTACAGGGAGGTTTAAAGCAGCAGCCTTACATCCTAAAGTGTAACTAGATATACATCTTTTTTTATGGTAACAGACCTAAAATATTTGGCTCAGGACTTTTGAGCCCAAGGTCAGGGGCAGTAGATATGTGTTTTATCCTTAAGTAATTGGATAGACAACCATTGGGAACACTTTGTTGTTCCAGTTTTGACAGTTTGAATTTCATATTGTTTTTCATTAGATTTTAGTGGTTAGTTTCACGTTATTGGGGCAGTGTATTGATAAGCATGAGGTACATGATATACTACAGCGGTTAGACAGCCAAGATGAGCCCTATGAATGGGCTATGTCCGAGCTCAACAGTAACCCAAAGATGTTAAAGAATAAGAAAGAAAAAGTGGCCACAGCATTACAAGCACTCCTTGATTCTCACAAAAAGTTCAAGACAAGAATATTTACACTAGAAAAGGAGAATAGTGTACTACAGGATCGGGTCGAACAGCAAGCTTCTGCAATCAAAACATGTCAATCCCAGACTAACCTTAGTGCCAAGCCTTAACCCAAGTTCAGTTACAGCTAATGAAGGAAGTTTCAGGGAAAAAGGAAATCATTGCTTGCTGTTTGTAATGACAACCTGATCCATACAGTGTGTAATTGATTCCTATGTAAATCAGAGGCCCTATAAAAACAAAGATATTAATTCCAAAATTACATGAACATCCTTGCATTAAGATAGACTCAATTCAACTTATTGAGTGATTTGCTGATGACATTTTTGCATTTTAGCTAATTTTAAGAGTGTCATAGCAAAGGGTCTGAATACTTATGTATATGAGGTATTTCTGTATTTCAATTTTATTACATTTTCTGAAATTTCTAAAAACCTGTTTTCCCATTGTCATTCTGGAGTATTGTGTGTGCAAATTCTTTTAATTGAATCAATTTTAAATTGAGCCTATAACACAAAAAAAATTGAAAATGTGAATACTTCCGAAGGCACTGTATATTTTAACACCCCATTCACAGACATAGTGATAACAATGTCCAAACTCTCCAACACTTCTGTCAGAAACATAATGGCAACTACAAACACCTTGTCGCTCCTTTTGGGGATACACAATGTACCCACTTTGGTAGGAGAGCATCAAGGAAGCATAGAGATTACGATACCTCAATTGAAACAAAGCGGCCAACGAGGGAAAGACACCCAACATATGACTCAGATGGAGTTATTGTTTGCTTTAAATTGGGCACATAGGAAGACATTGTAAAAGCTTTCACAGAGAGAGATCCAATGGGATGGTTGTCTGTTTTGCATGTGGTAAGATAGGGCATATTTTTAGACAGTGTAAAAGCGTTGTTTGTTTTGCATGTGGCATATCACAAGACAATGTGTATCCCATCAAGGTGATAGGCCAGGCTATTACACCTTTTGAGGAAGGTAGAGCAGTTGCAAACTGACATGGCAATACTTCTAGCAGCAACAGATCACAGCCATATACATTTTTAATAGAGTGTTGCAAGACAGACATGGCAACAGTAACACAGTAGTACAATTGGTTTAGTATGAATTTGAAATTGACAATTATGATTGTGACCAGATATTCAATCCTGTTCACAGTCAAGGGGGGAAGGTCTGGAGGTATAGAGTGGGTTATGAAATGTAGCTCTTGATACAAGGCTCAATTAGGTGTGATAGCAACACCTTGGGGATAGACTGGGATAACATGATTAGTAGACTTCACATGAAATTGCCTTCTACTGCAGTCACTGGCCATTACATAATCCAGGAAATGTTTAAAGAAAGAGCAGATGGACTGATGGAATCACTCTAAAAGACAAGTCAGACAACCGAGGAACATCTAGCCTCATCAAAAACAATGGACACTGTTTATAAAGACATTGGACAATGCGTGGATACATCAGATTTAATATTTTCTCAGATGGTGTTGAGGCTGGATTTAACATCTAAGGAGATATCGCATGAACACTCCTGTTGCACAAAATGGAACCTTTGAAGGAGAATCCACAGCATTAAACTTGAAGGACTGGAGATTGAAGAACTCAGACCACTATTTGGAGACTATGAACACTGTTCTGTTACAAAACATGGAGCTCAAGAGGGAGAAACTGGAGCCTTACACTTGAGGGACTCCTAGATGACCAGAACAATCATGGATTACTGGCAGAAAGAGACAATACAAGGTTTTGGATTTGGACAGAACCAGCAGGGAAACCTTCTTGCAGTTTAAAACACAATTAATTTCACAATTCCTTGTATACAATTGTTATCAGTGATTCCTGTCTTTGTAATACTTTGTAAATGTTTTGTTTTTGTATTTTGCCCAATTTTTATCTATTTACTTTTGTCTGAGGCATACATATTTCTATTCATTTGGTTTAAAAGCAAATGTTTGACATTCAGATTGTGAGGAGACTCAGAATCGAGTGTTGGTCATGAGGGTCTGTGTCTCTGTCCCTCATTAAGGAGATAAGAATGATCAAACTAATTAACATACAAGCTGTGTATACTGCTTCAGACCAGTTGACAGATCAAAGGGTTAAAACACTAGAAGAGCTGAGAAAAAAAACGTAGTTCTTTATCCAGACCACACAGCTGGACCCAGTGTATGGACTTGCTCTGCTGCCTGATACACCAAGTAAAAGATTCCTTAAAGACAGAAGTTGTTAATGTCTTACAGTATGTCTTATTTCTTACAGTATGAAAACCTCATGTCCCATGCACAAACCGGGACATGGTGCCTTATATTAGCAAATATGTAAACCTAGAACAAACTGAAATACAGACACATCTTTTTGCACAAACTGTGTCAGTCTCCTGAAGTATTGACCTAGTTCCTCCTCTTCTCTTTCTTCCTCTTTTGTTAACATACTGTATGGCAGGCTACTGTTTGCAGTGACAGTGCCAGGAGTGTGTGAGAATGTGCATTAATATGCATCTCCACTGAAGGAAGAAAAGGTTCGATTCTATAGGAAGTGGCAGCGTTGATTTGCAGTGCTGACAGCATGACATTGTGAATATGGGTGTGCTGAAATGGCATCAAATAAGTCACAGTTCACAAACCTGGAGGAGAACTTAGAGGTGCTGAAAGACTGCCATAATATTTCAATCATGTGCAAGAACCTGCCTCCCGAAACACACAGTTATTTAAAGTTAAGGGTTGTCACACCCCCTCACCGCCTCATGTGAATATTTTTTACCAAATAGATAGATAGATAGATAGATAGATAGATAGATAGGTAGGTAGGTAGGTAGGTAGGTAGGTAGATAGATAGATAGATAGATAGATAGATAGATAGATAGATAGATAGATAGATAGATAGATAGATAGATAGATAGATAGATAGATAGATAGATAGATAGATACTTTATTGATCCCCAAGGGGGCGTTACAGCAGCTCACATCATTACATTTACATTTACATTTATGGCATTTAGCAGACGCCTTTATCCAAAGCGACTTACAACTATAGATTTGTTTAAGTAAGTGAATCATCTATCCAACAGACATCATAAGACAAAGTAATCAATGCTCACACCAGGGGCCATTGGCAGTCGTAATGCCAGTAGGCTATTTTTGATAGTATGATTTAACATCCCCCAGCCTGACTCTGATCACCTCGATCGAGCCAGCCAGCGGCAGGCAGAAAAGATCTACTATTGCGCTCCTTAGTGCAACGTGGTTGTAATAATCTGTTGTTAGAGGATGGGAGGGATTGTCCATGATGGCTAGGAGTTTGGTCCTCATCCTCCTATTGGCCACCACCTCCACAGTGCCCAGGGTGACACCGAGGACAGAACCAGCTTTCCTAATAAGCTTGTTCATCCTCTTGGTGTCACCTTCCTTGATGCTGCCCCCCCAGCATACCACCGCATACAGCACTGCGCTGGCCACCACTGACTGGTAGAACATGTTCAGCATGCACACGCCAAAGGACCTGAGCCTCCTCTTGTACAGGACATCTGTGTTACCAGTCCAATCCAGTTTATTGTCCAGGTGCACCCCCAGGTACTTATAGCTCTAGACCACCTCCACATCCTCTCCCTGGACGGAAACAGGAGACAGGGGGACCTTAGTCCTCCTAAAGTCCACCACCATCTCCTTTGTCTTGCTGATGTTGAGGAGCAGGTGGTTCTGCTCACACCACTCAACAAAACCGTCGACCAGTCCTCTGTACTCGGTCTCCTGGCCTCCACTGATACATCCCACAATAGCAGAATCGTCTGAGAACTTCTGCAGATGGCAAGTATCTGTGTTGTGCCTGAAGTCCGAGGTATAGAGGGTGAAGAGGAAGGGAGCCAGAACTGTCCCTTGGGGGGCATCCTCAGCAGCTTATCTGCAAATAGTAAGGGCTGTATGGTGTTAAATGCACTGGAGAAGTCAAAGAACATGACCCTCACAGTGCTGCCAGCCTTATCTAAATGGGAGGGAACTCTGTGTAGCGGATAGATGATGGCATCATCCACACCAATGTCTACCTGGTAGGCAACAGGCTGCAGGGGGTCCAAGGATGTCTTCACCAGGGGCCTCATGTGTGCTATCACCAGTTTTTCCATGGTCTTCTTGGCTACCGATCTATAGTCATCTATAGTCAACACTGGGGTTCCTTTTCTTTGGTACCGGTACCAGGCAAGATGTTTTGCACATTGATGGGACCTTTTCCAGAGTGAGGCTCAGGTTAAAGAGGTACTGGAGTACTCCACACAGCTGGTCCGCGCAGACTTTGAGCACCCTCGGGCTCAGACCCTCAGGGCCCGCAGCCTTCCTGGTGCAGAGTTTCCCCAGCTCTCTCTTCACCTGAGCCATACTGATGAAGACACTGGAGCGGGGGGTGGTGGGGGGGTCGTTAGCTGTGGCAGTGGTGTGGGGGCAGAATAATGGGGGGCGCTGAAGAGTTGTGAAGTGAGGAAATATTCTGATCTTCATAGAGATCATGCAACACATTTACTAATAATACATTAAAAGCACAGCTCTCAGTCCTAGCAAAATGTGCATGCTGTAACAATAGTACAAGGCCACCATAACAAGCTCTGTGCGTTTCCACAAAGCACTAGGGTTAAAAAAAATCACTATGTCAGCAACATAACTACGCAGTACTTCAACTTACGTGGAGGTGTGGCAGTAATAGGCATTCACTTTGAATGGTTAAGGTTAAGCTATGCTTTCAAGGAAAGGTATTAACAAACATAAAAAAATGCAATTTGTGTCCAATCGCTTCAAATAACTTTTAGCTTGTGTTGCCAATAACAGTAGAACCGACTATGACACATCAGTTGGTGAACAAAAAAAAAAAAAAAAGCCCACTCATGTACTAGTTTAGAGGTTTGATCCAGCATACATTTAAATGGCTGACATGTTAGTTCCTTGCTTGGTAGAGCATCTAAGTATCTTTCCCTGACATACTAGGCTACAATGTAGCTGCAAATATCTTTGCTAGGCTCCACAGAGAAATAAACTTTTAACAGCACTCAACTTTTTTGTCTTTGTTCAGACACCTTTGAGATCATCTCTTACATTTCTGCTCCCTTAAGACTCTTCCTGAAACCGTGTCAGTGTTCAAAGCAACTCAGCCAAATGCTGGCCTATTTCAGTGACAAGACAGGCACTCCGAAAAAAACATCTGCAATGGAGATGTCGTTCACTGTGCTGTATTTTAACAATCATTATCATGCTGAAATCCCCATCCCTACGCATCTGTATTTTGGTTCAAACTGGTCTGGGACATCTATGCTGCAAACATGATCTTTTGTGTTTTCTGTCTTGTGTGTTCAGGTATGCCCAGGTATGGCTTGCACAAACAATCAATAGATACTGTATGTATTTTGTGTAGCCCATTCAAACACTAGAAAGCTAAACAACATATTCTTCTTCATTCTTGATAAAATGAGTAAAAGCAAGTAATTTTCTCCAACCAGGAAGACTTTTTTCTTCTCCATCCCCACACCTTCATTCAACAGCTGTGAAAACTATTTACAGTACCTTACCATGTTGAGATGGTTTCACACGCACTGGTACACTCTTTGTGTAAAACGGTTTTGTAGCAGTCTAGTGGTGACTTATTTATTTGTTTGTGTATTGTTCTTGTGAAAATGGGGGAAGTGTGAGGGATGAATCTGTATGGCAAGGTGAGAGATGTTTAACTTGGTATGGTCAGACACTAGCCAAAAGGTTTGCTAGAGCCATACAGCCCATTGACGTAAAAGCACTAATCTATGGGATCTTCAAAGAAAAGCAGAAAGGCTCATAAAGGAAGTCCTTTCATTTCTTTGAAGATATCAAAACTCATTAGGGCGAAGAGCCCTAGGCAAAGCAATTTCCTGGATGCACCAAAAATGGCCAAGACCCATCTATTACAATACCTGTGGGGACAATGCGCTCTATTACTGCAATCTCATTAGCTACATCATCGCATGTTACTGTAGCAATACAGTAAAATTATGTTAGCTCACAGAGTATGATTTTAATTATTTACTGTTTACAATTATAGCTATCCTGTGAGGAAAATACTTTTGAATGAGCTTCTCTCTTAGGTCTTAACACTAGAAACCCCAGGCTGTCATTACTAACCAAAGTACCCAGAGTGAGGTCCGGAGACGTCCATTTGTTGATGTTAGTGTAACAATGTTATCATTGAATTAAATCAAAACCATGCAAAAAAGAATGCACTGGTTGTGTTACGTCAGGACTTAAGAATCATTAGAATACCACCTTTTGTATTTTAAAGAGCTACATATTGAATATAACATATTAACATAAGTATTTCAACCCACGGTCAAATGTGGAGCGCATTACAGATTGAGGGTCCCATGCAGCACATTTTTGACAGAGAGTGGAAAGCTCTGGATTCCATTGTTTTTTTTTCCATTTTCAACTTGTTTGACAGGGAAATACTGAGCGCAGTAACAGTTTTTTTCATAAACCCGCCAGACACACACACGCACATGCACACACATACACACACACACAGACACACACACAAACATACAGTTGAAATGAGTAAGCCGTTCATAACTGTAAGGTCAATTTCAAATCATCTTGTTTAGGGTAAAGCTACGGTAAGGCTAGCGCAAATGGACCATTTGCTCTTTTGGGAGCAGGTGTTAATTGCGCCTCAGGATGTGACTTGGAGATTTGGGTAAAAAAAAATAAAAGTGTGGTAGTCGTGAAAATACTTGAAATTGTAACAATGATATTATGTTAAAAACATTTAGGAAAAGGAGGGAGACATGGGTTTCACACATGTCATGTTCCACACATTCAGAGCCTGTGTGTGCGAGAGAGCAACAGTGTCTCTGCCTGGGGTGAACTGCAGGGTGTAGTTGCACTGACGGAGGCAGTCAGACCAACGGTGTAGCCTCAGCGATCTATAGCCTGTTCCTGACGTGGAGTTGTTAGTGTCTGGTGGTTTGTCCTCAGGGTGAAGGAGCATGATTTGAATGCTACTGGCCCTGAGTTCACATTGTGAATAATGGTGGGTGCAGGCTGAGAGGTGTGGCCTTTGGATCCAGCGGCAGACATTGGCAAAGTGGTTTTGCTTACCACAGTTACAGCATGTCTGGCCATGGGTTGGACAATTATGGGCTCTGGTGGGATGAGACCTGAGGAACATTGTGTGCATGGCTGAGAGCGCTGCTGCAATGCCAGCTGCACTGTAGAGGTGTCAGGGTCCAGCGCGTCACTTTCACTGGGAGCCAGCCTGGGGTAGAGAGAGGTTGGAGGGTGCGTGGCTGGATGTGGGCGTGCCAAACAAACATGAGCTAGCTAACCCCCTCAAGTAGCCACACACTAGTGAACAGACTCACCAGGAAGCTGATGCCACTGTCTGAACACCAATGTCATTGGTGTAATGTCCCGAGCACATGTTGGCTTTCCGATCCCAAGCAGTGTTGCAACAGTGCCTTCTTCCGAACAGCGCTCATGTCCCCAAGGCTAGGAGGTACATGTTGAAGGACCGTATGAGCTCTGATGCATCACTGCTAACCCAGTGTGCAGACATAACAATCACGATTCAGTTTGTAAATCCCTGTAAGATGACCAAAAAATAATTATGCTTTTCTTGAGTCATTTACTTTTTGTCACAATATTTCACAAACTGCTTTGGCCACGTTGCTGGGTCTCCAGAGAAAACTTAATGCAAGTCACTGCATGTAATTGAGCTGAGACAGCAACCTGTATCCAAGTTATTTATTTATTTTATCACAATCACAAGCACCACAAATACAGAGGGGAAGAAACTTTGGATATTTCAGTATATTAACATATAATATACACACTTGAGAACAGAAACCAATTAATCATTCTATCCTGACAACACAGGTATGACTGGCATACCTAAAAGGCCTATCTTTTACATTTCTGTATTTCCATTTGCATCCCTATCATGTGTTCTCATATTAATCCTTTGAGTAGTGGCAACAAATTCACTGATTTGTTAATAGGCTAATTGTAATTCATCAAATTATCTTACATTTGTTGTTTGTCATGTTACATCATTTTAGATTTTATGACTCAATAATGATTGAAGAAAAATTATTTCGGTCATGGAATGGCTCTCATACACCACTGTACAGTACTGTCAAGAAAAGCCGAAGCCGGGCAGACACTACCAGTTTTTTGCTTGATCTAGTGGCTCCCGATCAGCTTCGAATGCATTTTTTCCAACTTGAAGGAGCAGGGCAGGGCGTACGTTTGTTGGAAATCTACCACCTCTGGCCACCATATAAAAATGTAATGTAATTTAGTAACAAACATGTCCAATCAACAGCTTGTGGATTCATATGCCAATACCATACACCCTGAAGCTACCGTTAGGAATCACACTTATATGGAGTGCTTCTTAAACATATGCATTTACTACATTGCATAGGTAAGCTCAATATGGATACCCATTGTTAGCTTTTGCTTACAACCTACAGTGTACCTGCCTCCAGTCATCCTACAGAATGTGTACAGCCTGCAAATGTGAATGTGAATACAAAAGTCCCGCTTAATGTACAGTGGAATCCTTATTCATTAGTACATTCCATAGAAATGACATTACATTTGTTTGAATACGATTCTTCTCATATGGGATTTTCCTGTTTTGGAGGATAATTTTTTAAAACACTTGTGAAATATCTAAATGGGCAGTGGAATTCTCTGTAGTGCTGTTTTGCAAAGAGAATAAAAATTAAAAGTCTTCACACTTAGGATTATAATTATTCACTCTGGGGTTTGTGCTGAATACCAAGACTGCACATAAGCAGCTTGCATAAACGTCAATTCAGCCAGCAAGTCCAACTGAATATTTGCATGAATGTGGCAGGGAAAGGCAAATAAACAGACAGCTAGGGAACTAGACACCCTATTCACAGTATTCAATCTAAAACACTAAAAAGGACCACAAAGCATTTGTAAATAATTGAGTTCAGATGCCCTTTATTACAGCAGTGCTACACCGGGATGCAGCATGTACACTCCATATCCACTCACTAATGGATATACAGTAATTTAACCTGCTACACCAGAAATGTGAACAGTTGCGCATTTGGTTGCAGAATACATATCCTTCCCAGTTTGTTTCTGCATGGTCCTGTCAAATCTAGTTATCCTTGTCCTTTACCTCCAAATATAAATCAGCACTATATTTCGGTTAATAGCTTGTTTTTCAAACAGAAACCAATATTGTATGCATGTACTGCAAATGTCAATATTTCTATTACATTACCATAGTATAAAGCTGAGTGAATATGTTTTTAAGCGTCCAAAAAGCATTGAAACCTATCACTTTGTATGGGGTTGACATGCGTGGATCAGAGAAAAATAGAGTCCAATCCTAATTTTACGTTGCTGCTTGTGCAGCCATTCAACGTCTATGCTTTACACATGTGCTGGTGTAGCAGGTAATGTTGACTACAATACGAGCCTATCAACTCTGTCTCAGGCTCGTCTCAGGGATGTGGATTCCATGCCTGTGGTATAGCAGACCTGTTCCTCTGACCTACTCTTGGCACATTTCGACACAGAGACAAGTGTTCACCCTTTTCATGTACATTGTAATGTCACAACTCGAAAGAATGTATGCAACACTCGATGCCCCCAATATAGATGCATCTAAAAATGCTTTCATCAACCATCATTAGTGTAAAAAGCTCCCAAACTTTCACTTTTTATGAAACTCATTTTGGAGTGAGATTCACATCCCAGCCAGTATATACCGTATATATACCGTATATATAAGTCAACAAGAAAACCAATATCAAGATGCAATAACATGGCAATTTCACAAGGCAAATACAATATGAATCTCATGCAGACTCATGAAGTGTGAGGAAGACTACATCCAGCAGATGCCACACTATCTTAACAAAGGAGACTCAAAAGATGGGATGAGCCAGTGTGTATTGGAAGTAGGGTGAAATGTGATCTACAATAAGAGCATGTTTGTTTGTCTCTCTGAGTATTACCCCTGTAGTAGTGGAGAACATTTGTAGCAAAAATAGTATTGCTTTTATAGCAATTTTTACATCTGATCTGAAGAAGGTAATAAAGTGAATACAAATATATCTGAAAGTGTTATTCACCCATTACTTAATTAGGATGAATACCGGGTGGAATTTGCCAATGTTTTGCTTACACATGTACCATAGTTCCTGCACCAACTGTATGTAATCCTATTTTTCATATAAATCACACACAAATCAGTAAGAAAATCCAGTTATTTCCTAATTTATTTTTCTATGAAAATAATCTTGTTTTATTAAAAAGAGCATTTGTTTTTGAAGAAAAGATGACATTTTGTTTGATTATGCTCTTTCTATATAAGTGGTTGCTATTTTTCTTTTAAAATGACTCATTTAGTTTATTAATTTCTTTCAAAACCTATTCTGAATGTCCATATATCTTGATCTCTTCTTGAAGTAACTTATTTCCTAATTGATTTTCAATATTACTATTACTGTAGTAAATCAAATGCATGCTATGAATCCCAAGTAAGAAAGCAAACTGATTATCTTAAGAGACGGAAGAGCCCATGGTGAATAAAACATGCAGAGGTTGTGTTTGAGTGTACATTAGCATACTGGGCAGCTAGCCATTTGAAAAGCAAACAATATTGGAAAAAACACACACACACACACACAGGCACACGCACATGCACACACACACACACACACACACACACGCTCTCTCTCTCTCGCTGTGTTTGTTGTCATTTCTGGGATATTGTGCAATAACCAGAATTATGAGTGCCTGTGCATTAAATGGATTTTTTGGGTGCAATTTAGCTAATATGCATTTGTATGGATCGTAAATTAGGTGTATTTGTATCGAGCTAGCTTTATGTAATGTGGAGAGTCACCACAGTATTTATACAATTAAACATTAGGCAGCCAGTCGGATTTCCACACCATGACAGATCATCATATACACTTGTTGCCTCCCTTTCTCACGTAGTTTGTGTGGCATGATAGCGATGTCCCCGCTCCTTCATGCGTAAGGCGCAGGGTTTATAGAATAATAGAATAAAACAGACATCTGAAACATTATATACAGTGAGAACAGTCCAGTATGATTTAACATCCCCCAGCCTGATTCTGATCACCCCTATCGAGCCAGCCGGAGGAGGAGTTGTACAGTCTTATTGTGGCAGGCAGAAAAGATCTCCTATAGCCTTCCTTAGTGCAACGTGGTTGTAGTAATCTGTTGCTAAAGGAGTTTCTCTGCTCTGCCACAGTGTCATGTAGGGGAAGAGAGGGATTGTCCATGATGGCCAGGAATTTGGTCCTCATCCTCCTATTGGCCACCTCCTTCACAGTGTCCAGGGTGATACAGAGGACAGAACCAGCTTTCCTAATAAGCTTGTTGTTCAGTGTCTTGGTGTCACCTTCCTTGATGCTGCCCCCCCAGCACACCATCGCGTTGGCCATCACAACACTGTGCTGGCCATCACTGACTGGTAGAACACGTTCAGTCCTGGTACGATGTTAATGTTATTGTTATTACTGTTATCTGTTATAATCTAATGTGACAGTACGAGACAGATGACAGATGGACCTGGCCTGGTGAGAAACAGATGACAGGTACTTAATATGTATGTACAAATAAACATGTCATGTTGTACTTATCACTCAAAGCAATCTCCTGACCTCAAATCCAAATTGGGACAGGTTCCCAGAAAAAGTAAAGACAGGAACTGGTGGAGCCATCATCTTATCTCTTTCCCCCTATTGTTTGGTCTCATTAAACTGTGGTACAGGTACAAGCACAGATAGAAGACATCAGTGATGGAACTGCAACATGTGCAAAAATGCACCATACCACACTCACGTATCGGCCTTCTGTCGCGTTTGCGTCAGAAGGCTGCGGCCGAAACATCCTTGTGGCAGCTTGCTTATGGACATGAATAGTCAATTAAATATTATGGAAACTTGATCAAGTGCTGGTGTAGTGGATGGCTGTGATCAACATTGTGCTGTGATGTCGCCAACCTGAGATCTTGAAGTAGTGTTGTCATCACGTAACCAATACCAAGGTATAGTGGTAATGACTCTGCTTCTTCAGCTAGCTACTTTTTGATTGTTTTACATGGTATCGAATATAAAAAAAAATAGTTATATATATATATACTGTATATTTAACTATTTTTTACACCATAAAAGAGCCATAATAGTTTTAGGGTTAAGATGAAGCATGTCATTATGCTCTCATTATGGGCTACACTGGAAATTTAAAAAAAGTAAGTGTGCTACCCATTCTAATAGTGGCAAAATGTACCTATCCTTGTAATTAAACAAAATGTAAAAAAAAAGGTACATGAAGGCCAGTGCTTGACCTCGATACCAGATTTTAGAAAACGTTTTGTTTGGACCAAAACAAGCGCTCTTCACTGAATGTTTTTTTATCATGCAATCACATTCTATGATCGCTACTGATTTATCATGGTCATTTAGCACTATTTTCAAGCTCAAATCCACATACTGGACCTTTAAGCCTATTGTGTAACATTCAAAATAGATGGTAGCATAATTACTTTATTCAAGTGTCACCCTTTGAAATTATTTTCAATGGTGTACAATATGCACACATTGTGTGCCTTTCACTGTTGAGTTCACCCCTCTTGAGTGTGTGGTTTAAAGTAACAGTGTGTGTTACTGCATTGTGTTTCTTTTTTTTGCTTTGGCCTTCTGTAGCATCGGCTAGTTGTCTCATCTGGGCCTTTGTCTTGAAAATCTGTAATTGTAGAAACACATTATTATATCTCATTTCCAGCTGAGTGTTAATGGGTATGGCAGAGCTTGTTATGTGTCATCTGTGGCTTCATCCCTTTCATTCTCCAAGACTGCAGATATTTTGTGGTTTGAACTACAAGACAACTGTGGACAACTACTATCTCAACTATGTGATCTTTGTCACAAGCACTTTCTAATGTCTCAATGACAGATCTAATTGTATTGCCTTTGTTTGACATCATAATGCTTTCAGTACTATCGAATTATAAAACAACACGCAAATAATACTTTTTGGAGAACCAAACTGAGACATTACTTGATCGGCTCCTCAATTAGACTAACTAATTCTTTATTTCAAAGACCAAACCCGAGAGATTTTTAATTATGAAGAGTGTCTCCTCATTTCAGAGAAAACATTCCCAACCAATTTTCTTGAGATGGGTCTGTCAGAGGCGGCACTGTTTGAGAGTGCTACATTTTTCATGAACGTTCATTAACTTGACTGAATTATTCAGCAGACCTCTTTGAAGACAGTGTCATAATTTTCACTCCCACATCATAGTCAGTTTTTACACTTTGTCCAAACAAGACCACCCAAGTGTATTATACAATCAGTGTTTTTATTTTTCAAAAAAATACAGTTTATTTTATTGGACTTTTTTGGACTTGTGATGTCAGCGCCTTGGTTTACCTGTTGTATCCCACTGAGGCTCTGAAAGTCAAAACTCTATTAGTCATAAAATATTTTAGTCATGCTGCTCTTACCCCAATATCATGTGTTGCCTTTAGCTGTGTATCACTTACAGTATGCACATTTGCCTTGTGAAGATGTATTCAAAGGCAAACACAGATGAATGTACTTATACAAAAAATATATTTGAATAAGCTTTACACATTGATCTGTAAAAAGTTTGATGGCAAGTATTACAGTTTATTTTGAGTTCCAAAGGGCCCTATCTGAGAACATAGCCACAAATATGAATTCTGTCCTATTAAATCAGCATGGCTAAAACCATGAGAAAATATGACACAATGGGTTTTGTAAAAGTCACAGAAAAGACACCCAAAGTTATCCATAGTGCTGTGATGTGTATGAGACCTGAATTGTAAATATTTGCACTGTATATTCATTATATTTTCATTTTCAAAATTCAACCAGTGCACATTACCAGGGTATCCCTCAACACGGGACTTCTGGACATATCCTATGTAATATCTTCAAATCATAGTGAAACATTACACAAAAGTAATTGACATATCTGGGCAAGTGTAAACAAGTGTTTACAACAGACACCCCCTGTATACCTGGCTTCAGACAAGGTTTTAGCTGATCAAATCACATAATGTATTTATTAGAACCTTTCATAATAATGATTAATGATTGACTGAACATTTTATGAGTACAGGAAATAATGTATTATATCATTACAATGAAACAATTTATAAGCCCTTACAATTACAGGGGAGGCTCTTTGGAATGCATTGAATGGAATAAGGAATGGTATCGTGTGTTGGATACATGTGTTTGATCTCATTCCATTCCATACATTACAATGAGCCTGTCCTCTGGTTCCTAACTCCACCAGCCTCCACTGAAACTAATGTGTTTGATAGCTGCATGTTTTTCTACCACACCAGTGCTGAAACACTCTTAATAACAGACTGATGAGCATAGAGGCTTGTTGATTGCCTTAGAGCAATGGCATAAAATGTCAGGTTTTAATTACTTTCGTACTTCAGATACTCTGATCCTCATCCTTGTTGAGTGATGAAAGGTAATATCTGCAGTGCAGAAATAAAGATGTGCATTATGAAGCAGGGCTTTACGCAACAATTGACCATGACTTATCATGAAGTAATATATGCCATTCAGCTGACACTTTTATCCAAAGCAACTTACATTACAGTGAGGGCATACATTTTTCAGTATATATGGTCCCAGCGGGAAACAAACCCACAACCTCAGCATGGCTTGCGCCATGCTCTATCAACTGAGCCACAGAGGCAGGAACATGGGTATGAAGTCCATCTTCTTCCACCTCAGGAACATATCCCAACCCCTGCCATCACTTACAGACTCTGTTGTTGAGATACCCATAAATGCCTTTGTCACATCCCATCTGGACTACTGCAATGGCGTCCTATTTGGAGCCTCAAGCAGAAACCTGGATAGGTTGCAGTATGTCCAGAACTCTGTGGCAAGGGTACTCACACACATTAAATCCTGGGAGCACATTATCCCCACTCTGCACCACCTTCACTGGCTCCCAATTAAATTCCGTATCACCTTCAAACTACTATGACTCACCTTCAAGTCCCTCCATGGCCTAGCACCACCGTACCTCTCAGACCTATGACACGCCTACACCCCCTCCCGCAGTCTCCGCTCCTCTGACACTGGAAGCCTTACTCTCCTCAAACAAGGCTGCACTCAATAACCGCTTTTCGACAGCGGTGCCAGTGCATGCCAAGGCTTACTAGCGGGCAGCTAATGCTAAAAGCTAGTGCTACAAGCCTAGTGAACAAGCCTGTTTGAATTTCCACCGTTGAGCTTTCTAGTCCCGCCCCATATGGTCTACAGTTTGTTTACATTATGCAGTTCGTAAGGTGACAAACTAGACACTAGCAACACATAAAATCCTCTGGTTTCCCAACAAGTTCTGGTAACTTAAGCGCTTTATGGCAATTGTATTTGTAAAAAGCAGAAATCAAATCCATTCGATTTTCTAGTTACAGGGAGCTGACTTGGATTATGCTTGCCACCCACGAAGTTCGCAAGCCAATTCAATCGAAACCACACCCCTAGCCCCACTTGGCCTCATAAGGACCAGGGGGGCCTTGGCACGCACTGGCACGTACGTTTTAAGCCCCGCTGTGGAAAGCCTGCTATTGGGTGACAGAGTCTTCAGTGCTGTTGTCCCCAAACGTTGGAACTCACTCCCCCTCACAATCCACAACTCTGACTCCATCTCCACCTTCAAAACAGACTCAAAACATAGTTATTCAGACTGGCCTTCCCTCCCTGAAGTCTTTTTTTCTTTTTCTTTTTCCTTTAACTTAATTTTGTTTTCTCGATTTTTTTTTTTTTTTTCTGTACAGTGTCCTTGGGTCCTTACAAAGGCACTTAGAATGCAATGTATTATTATTAGTAGTAGTAGTAGTAATAGTAGTGCAACATCCTGTCCAACCCTGACATTCATATGTGGCAGATGTCCTCACATACACTCTAAAATGTACAGTATATGTTTGCATGAGATGCAGTTACTTGATGTTTTTTCATTGGAATGTGTTTTGTGTCGATTTAACCCTAACCCTGCAATTGGGTAGTACTTCAGTCTGAAATGACAGTTCCACTAAGAGAAGCATACCTTGAGAGTTTTACTGAGATCATGTAATTGAACCAGACTGACCTCAACCCATCTTCCCTAATCACATGGGCACTCAAAGCATTTTCATAAGACAATAGATACAGTGCCACTTCTTTCATTAAGAGACTGACCCTACTGCTACATATTGCATATTTAGCAAAACTTCCCAGGCATATTTAAGTGTATGTGGCTGTTAGTGAATACATAAAAGGGGATTGAGAAAGGAAATACACTTTAAATCATTTAGCAATCTGCAGAAAGCGGCTAAATCACTGCTCTCATCATCAAACAGCGCCCATGCTGCAGCACACAGATCTGAGGTCTACCGCAGTCAGTCATCAATAGCCAGGCTTGGTCTCCACTGTCTTCTAGCTGCCCTGCTCCCCAAGCTGTTTGCTTAATGACCTGCCTACACAGTCCCAGGAAAGGCACTGGGAAAATGATTCCTATTTTAATAGATCCTTAACTCACAGCCCCAGCCCATGACAACACTAGTCCCTGGTTGCTCTGAAGCTGAAAGACTCTGAATTTCATAACTTGGGCAGAGTACTGTATCTTAATGTCTTTAGAGCAGCATTTTCAGATGGCTTATTCCGGACATACTGTACCACCATGGCTGAGTTTGAAGACCTTTTTTCTGACATGAGACAGTAACATTATGTGACCAGTAATGGTCCAATGGTCCAACATCATAGTTCTTAAAAAGAGTAATGTATTATCATATTGTGAGGTGTAGTGTAGGACCCAGGAGCAGAGAGGAGACCAGATGAGGGAATGATAGTAAAAGTAAAAATAGACCGCTTTACTCAAGAATAATCCACAGGATAATACAGCAGAACACTTTAGAAAATAATAAAACACAGGAACACTTAAGAAAGTAATCAAACATCTAAACTAGAGATGCACTCGAGAGGCTAGAGCACATGGCAAATTTTAAGCTACAACCAAGAACAACAGAAAACAAACCTCTCTTAACACAAAAACCATGAATCATCACCAAATTTTGTTTAACACCTTTTTAAACTGTGAAACAATGTCTTCAGCTAGTGGTTAACATGAGTAACTGCAGTGAATATACAAAGAACAGACACTGAAAACTTATTTCTACATTTCATGTATTTTTTCCTATTGTATCTATGTATCTATCTATCATTTCTTATGGCGGTCATTTTAGACCCGGAACACCACAGGTGTGACAAAGTTGACTAAACCACGCAAAAGTCAATGAAAGTGGTGATCAGCAATTTTATATGTTCAAATGTCTAGTGTGGAGGAAAACACAAGGTCTTGAGGCAATCCGATGAAAAACACAATATTTATGATTTAGGAAAGATTTGACACGAACACTACAGGAAGGTTAATATAAGAGCAGTTAAAACAGACCGGACAAATTTGGCTGCAAACACTATAATAACGGGCGGATGATGAACACATGAGAAAGGTTTAAAAAAAAAACTACAGTCTCCAGTTGCTTGCCTTCAGCTTCAGCACTCACAGCAATTATCTTGGTTAGCCCGGAACCGGCGACTTGAGAGTGTTGATTAGAGCATTAACATTGACATGAATCATTCCAGCTCCCATAAAATGTGGAGTACAGTAACAAGTTTCATAATTTATTCATTTAAACAAACACTGTCAAGAAACAGTCATTTATCTTCACAAAGATACAGTGCCCTCCATAAGTATGGGAAAGAGGGATCATGTTGTCTTCATAGAGCACTATACTCCAACAGTTTGGATTTGAAATTAAACAATTAATGTGGTCAAAGTAGAGATTATCAACTTTAATTAAATGTTTTCTTTTTTCAGATAGGTTTCACCATTTAGAAATTACAACCCTTTTAATTCATAGTCTGCCTATTTCAGGGCACCAAAAGTATTAGAACATTGGCTTGACAGGTGTTTCTGGTTAGTCAGGTGTGTTCCATTACATCATTTGTGCAGGCATAAGAGAGCTGTCAATGTCTATTGTGTATTGATTCTATGCTTTGCATTTGCCTTTGGAGACTGCTATTGGTGTCTGTTAACATGAGGACTGAAGAGACGTCAATGGAAGTCAAAGAAACCATTATGAGGCTGAAAAAAAACATCTGAAACATAGCCAAAAACCTAAACTTACCAAAATCAACAGTTTGTAACATCATTCAAAAGAAAGAAAACACTAATGAGTTCAGCAATCGCAAACAGGCTGGTCGGCCAAGGAAGACTTCTACAGTGGATGACCAAAGAATGCTCACCATTAAAAACAAATCCATTAAAAAGAAAAGAAAAAACTGTCCCACAGATCAGGAACACTCTCCAGGAGATAGATGTGAATGTGTGAGAGACTACCATCTGCAGAATACATCAACAGTCGAACTACAGAGGCTAAACCACTAGTTATCCTCAAAAAGGATGGTCAGGTTACAGTTTGCTAAAAAGTACCTAAAAAGCCTGCAGAGGTTTGGAAAACAGTCTTGTGGACAGATAAGATGAATATTATGTACCAGAGTGATTGCAAGAGGAAAGTTTCAACAAAAAAAGATCTGTCTAATATTTATAGCATACCATCTCATCTGTGAAACATTGTGGACTGAGTGCTATGGTTTGGGCATGTAAAGCTGCCACAAGAACTGGTTATAGTTATGGTTAGGGTTAGTTGTCTTAATTGATGATGTTACTGCTGACAGCAGAAGCAGAATGTATTCTGAAGTGTACAGAAACATCTTGTCTGCTTGAGTACAAGCAAATGCCTTGGATGGTGCTTCATCATACAGTAAGACAATGTCCCCAAACATACTACCAACTAGGGAGTTTTTCAGGACCAAAAAGTGGAAAGTTTTTGACTGGCCAAGTCAATCTTCAGATTTACAGTGCATTTGGAAAGTATTCAGACCCCTTCACTTTTTCCACATTTTGTTATGTTACAGCTAAGTATTCAAACCCTTTGCTATGACACTCGAAATTGAGCTCAGGTGCATCCTGTTTCCATTGATCATCCTTGAGACGTTTCTACGACTTGATTGGAGTCCACCTGTGGTAAATTCAATTGATTGGACATGATTTGGAACGGCACACACCTGTCTATATAAGGTCCCACAGGTGACAGTGCATGTCAGAGCAAAAACCAGGCCATGAAGTACTGAGTAAAGGGTCTGAATACTTATGTAAATGTGATGTTTCATTGGCTTTGTCATTATGGGGTATTGTGTGTAGATTGATGAGGGGAAAAAAATGAATTTAATCCATTTTATAAATATGTTGTTAACATAACAAAATGTGGAAAAAGTGAAGGGGTCTGAATACTTTCCGAATGCACCGTAAATCAAATTGAACATGCATTTCAATTACTGATGATAAGAGCAACAACTGAACAACCAGATAATATACCCATCGTCTGGTGGGGTCAATATGTCACAGACATCAGACAGTTACTGCATGCAAAGGATTGTCAACCAAATGCTAAACATGAGTACTTTATTTGGACATTATATGATTTTTGACAATACTTTTGGAGCCTTGAAAAAAATGCACTTTTAAATGGTGAACCCAATCTGAAAAAACTAACATTGAATTAAAGCTGATTTGATTTGATTTCAAATCCAAACTGTTGGAGTATAGAGCTAAAAGAAGACAAAATGCTTCCTCTTTCCAATACTTATGGAGGGCACTGTAGGTGTAAAGATTTGACTGTTTTCAGAATGAATGTCCATTATTTCCTTACAAAACACAAACTGGCATTGCAGTCTCTCTCTCACCTGAGGGTTGACAGTCATGATCCACATTATTTATGAAAACGTCTTTGTCATCCCCATTTCTTTTGGCCAGATTGTCTCCAGCCATCAAAGACAGCTTTGAGTTCTGCCTCAAACACTAGGATAACATGTTTTCCTTCTATCATATCATGGCAATGTATGCTGCAACTGCAGCAATATAATAGCTTGATTGGAAATATGTGTGGTGCTGTATATTAGAGAGGTTAAGTGGCCAAACATAAAGCTTTTAATGTTAGAGACATAAAAATGTTAGAGACACGTACACCTTATGAATGTTTACAGAGCAAATGTAAATGTTGTTCAGAAGATGTAAAGTTATAGGCCTATTGTGTACTACTGTGTTTGCAACCTTAGCTATAAACGTTTAGTAAACAATGCTGTCAGTGGATTGTGCCAGTAAGGATATATACAGTATATCAGAAATAGAATAGAAATTCCATTGCATTTTAAAGATATTTTGTCTTGTACTATCATGAACAAGCCCTAGCAAATGCATGATAGGAGTTGAGACAGTAGATTTGAAAATTGCTCAGGTTGAATGATTCTCTGGTTAGTCACTAGGTTAAATTCTTTATATGTGTCATGGTTCCATCTGATCCCCAGAGGGTGGCAGAGACCACCCCAAGGACTAATTAACACTCAGGTGTATTTGATGCCACTCATTTGGGACCTCTCCTTAATCTCACAACCCTCCTCTTCGTGACACTGGTTTTCAGCTAGAATGTATAACTTTAACTGCAGTGATTTAAAGGCAACCAGTGCTCCTAGTATTGAGTGACTGGAGTTACTGAGACAACATGTGCTGCAGACAATCGACTCTCATGAGCGAACGTTTTGACCTAGTGACTTGCCGAGGGCTGGTCTTGTGCACATACTGACACTTCATTTGTTCTGATGGACCAATCAGGGATGGAGATACGGACATCCAAAATTAAGTAGATAGAGCCGAAGAACCATTTCACTGAAAGACCGCTAGACGGCTCTGGCAATTTGCAAATCATGCCTGTGCGAGGTTCACAGCCTGGGACAGTGTATACGTGTATACGTGTTCAATTTTAGATGGATTAGTGAAAAGTCATTTTTCCCAAATGATATTAGTTCTGTTTGATTTAACCTAAAACATCAGATGAAATTATCTTAATGATTTGTTGTTATTATTATTATTGCTTATACTTCAGATTCTGCCATAATCTGGTTGACACTGAACATATCAAATGATACTTATATGATTGATGTAGCACATGCTATTTTCTCAACATTAATAAAAACACATGAAATCTACAGCGGGCCAGTGGTTAATAGGTTCAGGCCGACATCGCAGCAGTGGTCTACCTCAATGCCGCTGCTGGAGCAGATAGAAGGTGTGAAGTGCTGCCGAAAGCTACCACAAGGTGGTGACGAGCTGTGAAGGATGTTTGAAAAGATAATGGTTTGCCTTATCAGCTGCCTTATCAGATAGATTGGCAAAATCAAGTTTATTATAGCAGCTCATGAATTACAAAAATGAAGAGTGGAAATGGGTTAAATACCTCTCACAGTGCAGAGAAACAGGGGAAATGGTTTCGCGCAATCTGAAATGAATAAGCTTGAGTTGTCTTTAATAATGCAACGTATTGATTACAGAATGATGTTTGGGTTTCAGTGGGGTTGAGATCGGATAGAAAAGTAGCCTACAGTTCTTATCAGGGACGTAGGAAGTATATTTCGCAAGGGGGTGCTGCTTAAAATGTTGTGAGGGGGGTGTTTATGTCCTTGGATAAACCTTAATTTAGAACAAATCATGTCCTCATGGACACTTCATAAAATTATGTCAGACATGGAAGTTATGTAGCAGTGTGACCACGAAATTGCATATTAATTAAGTCATCGTGATATAATGTTTCTCAGTTGATTCTGTGCATTTCAGCAGTAGGCTATATGGACACAGCATGGTCACTAAGCAAAGAATGCAGTTTGTGTCATTAATTTCCACTCTGGCACAGCAAGTTCACGTTGAACGTATATTACATGATTGAAATGAGAGCTTTCATGAATCAATCAAAACGTTTACAGACCGTGTGCAATGACGAGAATAAAACAAATGATTTTGTCACTGTTTTACTGCCCGTATCCAACAAGTCATTTGTAGTTGCCTACTGTTTGTATTTGACTGTTCTTTTCGCCTCTGTCTGTCATATTATGTATCACAGTTGGCTACAAATTAATACATTTCATATAGTTGTCATATCATTGCTGTAGCCTTAGACTGATGCGTGTGATATATGCGGTGCCAGAGCAGAATCAATTGAGAAACATTATATCATTATAATTAATATGCAATTTCACAGATACACATATTCCATGTCTGACATGGAAGACATGATTTTTTTTAAATTAAGATTTATCCAAGGACATCATTTCGAATTTTTTAGACCAGACAATCATTTGTCTTTTTCCAAATTGAAACAACAACTCATAAGTTACTCTTTACGTAATTCATTAGGCAGCAATGTTTGTAAATACACTATAACACATTGTAAGCATATCCATAACAATTGCTCAACGATGCCTCCTGGTGGTTGTTGCAAATCCTGTCATAAGATACATTGTTGAGTCATTGTCAAGGCTCAGTCATTGCTCATTAAAATAACATCAAAGATTAAAAAGAAAAAAAAAAAGACTACGTTTTGGCCTTGGGCTGAACTTTTCCCTCTTAGTGACATCATTTTCTGCAAACAGTAGTGCCAGAAGATTTGTAATTTTATATCAGAGTCAGAGGAGAATGCGGCTCTGATCTGTATGTATGTGTGTGGGAATTTTGCCAAATGCATAACTTAGTTTTGTTTGCAGTATCTTGGCATTCTTCTCCATGGTTGACCTTGGCTTTCATCAGCTACACCATTCTTTATCATTTCAGATTGTTTGGATATAGAGCTATGTGGTTTGATATTTTAATTTGATACTTTTGAATTGCATTGCAGATGTGACCAGATACCTTATGCACATGCTCTCTATGTTAGTCTAACCCTATTGAGTGTTTCACTGGAGAATGTAGGAAAATGAAGGCAATCTTAGAAAGTAAAGGGGATGTACAGTGTCTGAATGATCTCATGGGCCTACCAGGACTGACTGCACTGTAAAGGGATGTCCTTGGGCTGAGAGACCAGAGCGGTAGGTCATGTGTAAGTCCCAAGAGAACCCACAGGATGCATTTGTGCAAAAGAGTGATAAGGAGAATGGTACAGAAGCCTGAGGTTCCTAGGAAAAATGCTTAAAGAGGAAGAAACAATGACCTCTCCCAACCCTGAAATCAGCAGTTTACCGTAGTAATCCCCAACTGAACAGACAAGGGATATATCTACTGTGACCCTGAGAGAATAAAGGTGAAGATAAAGTGTGAAACGATGAAACAGATGTGTGACAGTTTAAATGTCCGGTGAATGTTTTACCTTCTGGTGATGTTGTCATCCTCCTTGCTTAATATATAGTTGTTTGTTTTTTTATTAAAATAAAAAGATAAATTTTTTGATCAGATATCGGTTCTACAGCAATTCTTTCAATAATGAAACATGAACATCAAATTGGCTTTTTCTCTCACTCAGGAATACCTCCATACAGGTCTTACTGTATAAATGTTATATGTAAATACAAAGTCCACACCATGAAGTGAAAGCAATAAATGGGGTAGTACGGCATACTTGCTTTGCAATTATAACGAGACCTACTTGGTAATTGCGTTTCGATCTGTTCAGTGTATGTTTGTTATTTTTCTTGTTTAGAAGCACCTTTATGCTAAAGCACTGGCTAATGAAAATCTCCTCAGGCTTGCCTGGAGCTAAAGATGGCCAGCTAAATCCTACCCACCTACACTACAACTGTATAATGAACATAAGCTTGTGCATATCAACAACATTTATTAAATATGTCATTGACCAATATGTTACAGTATCATGCACTGCATTTTTTTGCAGTGGGGAAGGAGCATAATGAACAATAATATGTTGTAATACAGTTTAATCAATCATAAAATCCAAGCTGAATCCATGCTGATTACATTGGATAGACAGTTGTTGCCTAGAAACAAGCTAAGACAATTGCAGATGTATCAGCTGTATTATAAATGCAATGTGCTGGTGTTTTGCAGAATACATACATTTCCTTGTGAGACTGCATTGCAATAACCCATATGATTCTCACACAAATCAGCTTGGTGCTGTTTATTTGTATTTCTGCCTGCTTTATTCAAGTTTGTCTGGTAGATACTCTCTCCACCATGTTATCCTAGGAAGCACCAGAGCATCATGTGTGCAAGTAATTTCTCTTACGCTTGGAGGCAGTCATCCATTCAGTGCCCTGTTCCTGTTGACCTGCAGGAGGATGTAGTAAACAGGTTTGCACACAACTGCAAGGGAGGCAGTAGAGTTCACCCACAGTCAAGGTGCTGCAAAGAGATATCAAAATACTCGGCTCCACTGATATGCTCTAGTGGGGGCAAATAAGAGAAATCTCAGGAAACAGATCAGATCTTTCTCATGCTGCATAACCCCAAAAATCAGCTTAAGAAAGACAGGATGTCAGAGCAGGCAACTTCACATCAAAGCAGAATCTACCCTTTAGTTCTGATAGAGCATCTTGCTTCTCCCCTAGCTTCAGGCAAAACAAATAAAATGTTTCCTCCTTTTGGAATGAAAAGGTAGAATATCACAGAGCCTACTAGGCAGAGAGAAAATACACCTAACACACTTGTGAATTAAATCTGATCACTCTCCATGAGATTAGATATTGATTTGTTTTCCAAATTACTATAAGGAGATATCTCATCAACTGATTAGATGTATATACTCTCATTCTTATTTCCTTTTTGCTGTGCATATCAAATTGATTTCTTAGACCCTAAAAGTTACCAATACCCTTAAGCTCTTTATGTGAGGAAATTTGCACAAATTATAATCAATGAGAGGTGCTTTTTTATCTAATGCTTGCAATCATTCATCCACGTTGATCACTGAAACAGTACAGATTTTGACTTTATATTGCCAGGTAGCCTGTCTTTTTTATAATTTTTACATTAGTTATTACTTTTCCTTTGACAGAGCCTGATGGAGGGGTTTAGCACAGCACTCTGACCCTAGAGCTCTCTGCTTTTTAAATCTAATTTTTCTACCATGTTGGCGAAAGGCTTACTGTGGGGAAAGTAGTAATAACCAGACAATGTTGTGAGTCATGTGGTGTGAGCAGTTCTCTTGTATGAAGATGCACATGCACATGTGCACATTCTAAAGAACCCATTCAGAGACAGGGTGACAAATGCCTTCACTAGAGCATGATAATGAACCACAGATGGTAGACAATCAGAAATGTCCCTTAGAAGTGTGTCATTGTTGGGCAATCCAAAAAGGTGACATTCTAGAAGAATAAGCTACGGTACATGTTCATTTATTTGATTAATTCGCATTAATTTAGTTCCTTTATGCAAATTATGTTTCATTCTAAACAGAACACACTGTGGTATTATTTTGCTTGGATGCAATCGCAAATATCTCCTTTCTTCAGTTGCTGGCATATTACCATTCATGAAACATTTTGGCAGGTAATTTAGAGAGACCTAGAGTCCGTACATTTTTCATATGATTCATTTTTCCCTGCAGCAGCATGGTGTCTTAACAAAACAAATTGCCCTCCATCAAAGTAACTTTTGTATGGCTCTCTGTTCCCAGAATCACAAGGGCAAGCTTTACATTAGGTTTCTCCCACTCACTGAATCCAAAGTACAAATGTAAAGATACATTTCATGAATATTCCCATATTCCTAGAATAACTGCAATATTGTAAAATAAAAATAAGTACTACTTCTTTATGTTTAGCAATCTAATGGATTGTCTATTTTTGTGTTTATTCTTTCAGGGACATTTGGAATATACACTCACCGGCCACTTTATTAGGTACACCTGTTCAACTGCTCGTTAACGCAAATATCTAATCAGTCAATCACATGGCAGCAACTCAATGCATTTAGGCATGTAGACATGGTCAAGACGAATCAAGACTTTGAAAGTGACATGGTTGTTGGTGCCAGGCGGGCTGGTCTGAGTATTTCAGAAACTGCTGATCTACTGGGATTTTCACGCACAACCATCTTTAGGGTTTACAGAGAATGGTCCCGAAAAAGAGAAAATATCCAGTGAGCTGCAGTTCTCTGGGCGAAAATGCCTTGTTGATGCCAGAGGTCAGAGGAGAATGGCCAGACTGGTTCGAGATAATAGAAAGGCAACAGTAACTCAAATAACCACTCGTTGCAACCAAGGTATGCAGAAGACCATCTCTGAATGCACAACACGTTGAACGTTGAAGCAGATGGGCTACAGCAGCAGAAGACCACACCGGGTGCCACTCCTGTCAGCTAAGAACAGGAAACTGAGGCTACAATTCGCACGGGCTCACCAAAATTGGACAATAGAAGATTGGAAAAACAGTGCCTGGTCTGATGAGTCTCGATTTCTGCTGCGACATTCAGATGGTAGGGTCAGAATTTGGCACACTTTGGGCCCCTTAGTACCAATTGAGCATCGTTTAAACGCCACAGCCTACCTGAGTATTGTTGCTGACCATGTCCATCCCTTTATGACCACAGTGTACCCATCTTCTGATGGCTACTTCCAGCAGGATAATGCACCATGTCACAAAGCTCAAATCATCTCAAACTGGTTTCTTGAACATGACAATGAGTTCACTGTACTCCAATGGTCTCCACAGTCACCAGATCTCAATCCAATAGAGCACCTTTGGGATGTGGTGGAATGGGAGATTCGCATCATGGATGTGCAGCCGACAAATCTGCAGCAACTGTGTGATGCTATCATGTCAATATGGACCAAACTCTCTGAGAAATGTTTCCAGCACCTTGTTGAATTTATGCCACAAAGAATTAAGGCAGTTCTGAAGGCAAAAGGGGGTCCAACCCGGTACTAGCAAGGTGTACCTAATAAAGTGGCCGATGAGTGTAGATTGATGATGATAATGATGATGGCAATTGTAACGTTTTGGTATAGTAATCGGATCAGATAAAGGGAGGCAGACGAGTAGGTAGCACTACCAAACAAAAGGATCTTTACTTAATGAAGTGCAGACAAAACAGGATACAAACACGGACTTAAGCTCTAAAACAAAGGGGGGAAACACAGTCTCCAAAAACAGTACACGTATATTCAATTAGCTTATGTTCTCAAAGTGACCAACAAACGGTGAACACACGGTGAAGACTCAGCGGGGAGTGAAGGGAAATGAGGGTACATAAAGCATCAGTGACAATTACACACAGGTTCAGGTGATAAGTCAGTGATTGAGGCGGCACAGTGGACGGCCAGAGGGAGACACCTAGGGATCGCCCTGGGGATTGCGACCCCCATCCGTAACAGGCAAAGGTTGAGTTTCCATCAATGTCTATGTACTCTATGCATCACAACTCTTGGTTTGCAGTTCAGAGGCATGGCACCTTATACTATGTCCTTGTGTATTTGACTCAAGGACTATACACCCTGATGCAATAACGCCATTCCTTCCTACACACTGCTTGCCCAGGGATAAGATTGTACACTCATTAAGTAGTTGTCGGAGAGCCAACTATGCACCTTCTGCTGGTTCAAAGTTAATTAATATCCTCCAGTCAAGGTACTGTAATTCCATCTGTTGCCATATGAAAATCACATGAATAGACACATACACAATGAGCTAGTCCTACTGTGGAACAGATACATCAAGTTTATCCATCTTAAGTTGGTTTATGAAACATGTTTTTATTATATTTCTATACAAACAAATGTTTAAACTTGATACATAGTTTTTTGTTGTTGTAACAGTTGCTTTTACAAAGTGGACAACAGCTTTCTATGAACATAACAGTCATTGAAGAACCCACCCAGTCAGCAGAGAAATGACAGCCCAGATCTGGCCCATGTCTGTTTTCTACCGGCATCCGGATGTGGTCTAGGTACAACTTTGTTCCCTGATTCAGAAGTGGGCCGACTCTGGCTGTCATTTCTGAGCCTTATCTTTGCCATGAAAAGGCCAGACGTTGGCCAGCATGTGGATGTGGCCCAGATCCCAACCACACTCATACCAGAGTTGGTCCACAGAAAATTGCCAACTCTCAGCTAGGACTGGCCCCCCACATTTGGATCATGTTTCGCCCATGTAATACTTGCATTTTCTGGCACCACGAGACCAGATCTGGCCCACAATTGTCTGTTGACTGGGCAATCGCCACCATATTTTTACCCAGATATGCAATGTGGTCTTGAGAGTAACATTTAATGGATAAATTAGAACCCAAAGACTACCCAAAGAATCAAAGATAGATTGAAAAAAGAAAGAGGTGTTGACTAAGGTGTCTCTGCAAAGAAAAGCTCCATGCAACACTTCTTACAGTGGTTGCAAATCTTTTTTCTTTTTGTGAAGCACATTGCATTGCATTTATGTACAAAATGTGCTACAGTATTCTATATCCATAAAGTTTGATGGGATGTGAATTGAAAAAGAAGACCTTCAGCAAAGTTCCTTTATCAGATTTCCATTATTGGTAGACTAAGATGTCTATTAAAGTTAAAGCTGAGACTTTTATTTTATTTTATTAATGATACTGTAAGTGATTGCTTGTGTGTGCTGTAAACCAATTAAAGTGCAACAATGGATGCAACAAATGCTTATTTGTCTCATTTACTGCAGGTGGTTTAGAAGTTGACTCTGCACCCTGGGGTAAAGGCTTTGTTGTTATTGCTGTCCTCAGACGTACGACATCATAATTTCCTCTACCCACTGGCACAGCATCTGCCTGCTGCACACCTTGATGAACATCCTGGAACAATATTCATAATTATATTTAGTTATTTAGTCAAAGGATGATCTGGAGAGATGAGTGGCCTTAAATGAGGGGGGGGGGGGGGGGGGATTGTTAGGGGGACAGAGAGAGAGAGTAGATTTGGAGTGAAGCCAGGACACAGTGAGAGGTGTATTTGTTACCTGTTTGAGTTTAATTTCAGAGTAAACATCCATTTCAATGTTTTAAACTGATTGAATATAAAAGTTTGCTTTCCCCAATAATGATGAAGCCTTTAATGAAGTGTATTTGCAACATGTGAGATGTAATTATGTCCATTTGATGTGTTTAGAATTCACTCGCTTAACAACTAGCCAGTTAATTCCACATCAAAGGCAATGTTCAGTGGAGGCTATTTAACTATATGTGAAACATCTGATCTGATATGAGGCCTTTGATTTTTCACATTATTTTCCATAAGAAATGGAAATTAAGGGGGAATGAAATTCAGTTACAGTATGTCTCTATATCCAATAGCATATTGGACCATAAATACACTTGATACGTAGAGAATGTGGTTGATATTTATTCACCCTATATAGTGTGTTGCCTCCAACATCTACTGGTACAAGCTGGTAGCTCTCACTGTGCAGTATGGTAAGGCTGTTTGATGAGTATAACTACGGATTGACAAAATTAAATGAATAACAGCCATAAGATTCCAAAACATTTTATTCTATTTTCATTTTGGCACTCAATCACTTGTTTGACATGCGTGATATTGACCGTAATGTGTGTTGGCATTCTTTTCCACATGACTCACATTACTCTTTTTCAATATCAGTGTCAGAATGGATTCCTTGGGGCGAAATATTCACTCAAAAGGCAGGTAGGAAAACCACAAGCCACTCTGGACCTCTGGACCCATATAACTTCTGTCCAAGAAAAACACAACTTCTCATATCAGAGGCAACACTGAGCTGTACATTGGCCAAATACAGTGCCCTGTGTAAGTAATGGGACAGTGGAGCATTTTTCTTCTTTTGGCTCTATACTCCAAATGTTTGGATTTGAAATCAAACCATTACCATTGAGTTAAATTCTCAGCTTTTATTTGATGGTATTTGTGTACATATTGGCATTCAGAAATTATAACACTTTTTATGTTGAGTCCCCCTATTTCTGGGTAACCAAAAGTGATGGGACAATTGGCTTGACAGGTGTTTTTGGTTTGTTAGATGTGTTCTGTCACATCAGTTATGCAGTCATAAGAGAGCTCTCAATGTCTAGTATTGATTCAAGGCTTTGTGTTTGCCTTTGGAGTCTGCTATTGGTGTCTGTGAACATGAGGACCAAAGAGAAATCAATGGAAGTCAGGGAAGCCATTATGAGGCTGAAATATCAAAAACATTGCCAAAACCTGAAACCTACCAAAATCAACAATTTGGAACATTATTAAAAGGAAAGAAAGCACTGGTGAGCTCAGAAATCGTAAATGGAAGATTTCTACAGTGGATGACCGAAGAATGCTCATGATGATGAAGAAAACCCCCCAAACAACTGTCCCACAGATCAGGAACACTCTCCAGGAAATAGGTGTGAATGTGTCAGAGACTGCTGTACCATCCGCAGAAGACTTCACCAGCAGAACTACAGAGGCTACACTGCAAGGTGCAAACCACTAGTTCACCACAAAACAGGATGGCCAGGTTAAGCTTTGCTAAAAAGTACATAAAGAGCCTGTAGAGTTCAGGAAAAAAAGGTATTGTGGACAGATGAGACAAAGATTAACATGTATCAGAGTGACGGCAAGAGTAAAGTGTGGAGAAAAAAAGGAACTGCCCAATATCCTCATCTGTGAACTATGGTGGAGGGGTGTTATTGCTTGGGCATGTAAGGCATCCACTGGAAGTGTCTCAATTGTCTTCATTGATGCTGTAACTGCTGACAGCAGCAGCAGGATGAATTCTTAAGTATACAGAAACATCTTGTTAGCCCAAGTACAAGCGAATGCCCCCAAAGTCATTGGTCGGCGCTTCATCAAACAGCAGAACAATGACCCAAAACATAATGCCATAGCAACTGGGGCCCAAAAAGTGGAAAGTTGTTGACTGGCAATCTCCAGATTTAAATGCTATTGAACATGCATTGTATTGACATGGCAATAAGTCAGGTCTGTATGGTAAATCTGAAACTATAGCCTGTTAACAGAGGACTAACACCCTAAACCAGCTTAATGAAATACCTGCTCTGGTCCTTTGTGTTGTCAATGAGCAACATACATTTTCATGCTCCTTTTTCTATCCACTCAGGAAATAAATAGACGAGGCAGCATAGCCCTTGGGCTGTTGAATAATGGGTTCACCTTAAACTCCCCTTCTAAAGGTGTTTGAAAATGCAAACCTCATACTCACCCCAGGCTGCAAACTACCTTGGATTATGATTAGCTTGTTACCATAAGACATAGGTAGTAGTAATGCGTGTGTGTGCGTGTGTGTGTTGCATTGTGGGGGGAGCACCTATCCATGTATGAGTGTGTCATGTTTGCGTTCAAGAATCTCACTGACATTTTTATTGATTATTGACATGAAGCCACTCACATCCTATATTTTTCGATAAATCCCAACTGCTGTAGTGGTGTGCTTCAAAATGTAATGCAGTATGACTGAATTCCTCTTTAAGCCTTACCATCTCTTGACAACAGTAACAGGTCTTCACCAGCCCTCTGTGTGTCGCAAGCAAGAGTCAGACTCTCTTAAATAGAGCAGTGACCAATGAGGGGTGACAATAACCCAGTTTTTTTTTACCGGTGCAATACGTCAAATCTGTCCTACAGTAAGTGAAAGGTAGTGTGTAATTACTGTGCGCTGGACTCGTTAGTAACCACATTCAAAAGGACAGCTTAATCATCTTTTGTATGGATGTCATTGTGGTAAATTAAGACAAATGGTTAAAGTTGTTGCAACAATCTAAAACATAGACCAACTGAGAAGACACAGTTGTATCATTGACATTTAAAATGGCATCAGGCATGTGAAAATGTGTCCCCTTTCAAGCTAATATTTCAAAAACACTGGAATACAAAATACCAAAAGGGAAAACATCAGAGGTAGAAAATCTTGTGTTTCTGAAATGATGTGTCCACCACTTTGAATGTCAATTGTCATGTTCCATTTGGGTACAGCAAAGGTGTAGGTTTGTATATTGAAAACAATCTGCTTGAAATATGCCCACTTCACCCCACCAAATTTAAACTGGACCATGTGTATGACAGGTGCAATGTGAATGTCTATACATGTTGAATGTTGATCCCAGTGCAATTCCACACATGCTTCTTTAGTTTTTTATTGTTTTTAAAGATATTATTTATTATTTTAGATAATTCACATGGTTGTAATATAATGTCATTTTAGCACATTTTAGCATAAGTTGTTGGTTAAGAGTAATGGTTAGTCTGGGTTTTAACAGCATACCCCAGGTGAGTGCCTAATGTGAATATGCAATGTTGTGTGTTCTGAAAAATAGGCTTTTACAGTTATTGACCTATCCAGAACCCGAAGTGTTTGTTAGAAAGCAATAATAGTGACCCTTTTGACCATCATCACCGAGGCCTTGTGTGTGGCTCCAGTATGCAGCTCCAGTATGGACTGAATCCAGTATGCAGTCAGTCCAACAATAACACAACGCAGAGTGGCCAGCTAATTATATATTTATTTTATGTCTACAGTATTTGTTACATGGATACATCATATGCGGACGTTCTACTATGGTCTAAGTTAGCTAAATTATATGACAATGTTTGGTGGACCATATTACTGTACATCTACTGCCAAGGTCTACAAACATAACGTGTAAAAAAGCTGTCTAATCAACAACCCCCTCATCCATCCTAAAGGTATATCATTGTTACGGTCATGCAGAGACATGTTTTGCATACTGCCAATATGTGCAGCTTGGCAGTCACAGGGAGGTTGTTGTTCATCACAACCTTTCAATACACCACAAACATGTGTACTATTTCTCTCTTGACCCTGTAATTGGTCTCAGTGACTCCCCTGTCCATATCCACTTACCGAAATAGCGCTGACACTCAGTTGCACAGCTGGGATCTCTTGGTATTGATATGTTGTTACAGTGAACGTTAGTTACTTTGTTCCAGCTCTTCACATTCAATATGAGTCACCAAGCTGTGTGACAGAAGTATGCAGCTGCTATCCAAAATTCCATTGTTACCGTGGTGATTTCTTCTGTGTTTGAAATGGTGATAAGGCAATAAAAAAGAATATGTAGAGCAGTTTGTTAATAGCATGGTTATGAAATGGAGTGTCTACAACTTCAAAGTGTGTCTCTCCTCAGAGCTTGCCTCACTTGTGTTACTGGAGAGAGTACATTTATAAAACATTACACCACACTTGTAGAAAGAAAAGTATTTTTTAAGTATTTAACAAATAATGTAAAGGAAACTAATTGCAGAGTCTTAAACAAATTAAGTATAGATATTTTGTGTTCCGTATGTGCTACTGTATATTACTGTATAATACTGTAATGTCCATACTGTATATTTTTTAGTACTTCTATTTTTATTTTATTCTATTTTAAAACTTATTGTATTGTTGCACTACTCTGTGGCACTGTCACTTTTGCATTTCACTGTATACCTGTATGCACGTGACAAATAAAAGAATCTTGAATCTTGAATCTTGCTATCCTAAAATATAAAGTTCAACATATTCCATTGTATTCCGAGTATTTTGGCATAATGTAGTAAATAACATTCTAAGTGAGTTTGTCATCCAGTCCCCATAATTTCCCCCTGCTGTTTATCATCATGATAGTAGCCCATGCAATTTAACTGTCTCATATGATGTTCCCCTGTGACACAGGGTGGATCCACAGATCTACCATCATTGGAAAATCTGCATGTGGCCTGCACTCTTAAGATAAAGATATGGCCAGGCCCCAAAAGGACTTTCATCTTTGGCTTGTGTGGATTATTATGCAGCCATGCCATTCTGTAAATGTGTTCCAAAAATCCTGTCACTTGAACATCTCATGTTAGGGTCTTGTCTGCATTGGTATTGGTTGATGTGGGAGTCTGATTATAGTGTAATGAAGGACATAACAGCAACCACCCAACCGCACATTAGAAGTTAGTAAAAAAAAAGAGGAACATCGAGGATTTTTGGTAAATGAGAACATTTTTAAATGCATTGTTGTTACTGGGGTAATGACACCATCACTACAGAAGTATGGAGCAACTTAAAGTAAAGTATAACCATACTATTTTTCCTTTAATGCAACATTGTCACTGTTGTTGTATATGTTGTTATTATGAAACAAGAGTGAGAGAATCAGTGGCAACATCTAACATGTCTCGTCTGTGAGTGTCAGGGGATTACTCCACAGGTGAAGTATACTTGTTGAACCATTTTGTTGTTCTCTCTTTGAAACTACTCAGTATTCTGTGTTGTCACTCAATGACATAAAAGGTGTGAGATGCTTTGAAAACAGGCACACTTCAAAGTTAGTGTCACAGCAGCATCCTACATTTGGAGAACACTTTAGCTTGAGTTTTTTCTTCTACTGAAATTGCTATAACTACATGTTAGGGCTAAGAATGCCAGATGATTATTTTTTTGATGGAGCAAAACTAAGCTGCCCATAACCACATTAGATTGTTCTCAATTCTACTGTAGCCCCTGGTTGGGAAAACATGTCACTATGTTGCAACTGACCTCTGATCTCTATCACTGACAGTTAGTCATTAGCAGCTGTGAACCTCATTCATCATCATAAACACATTTTCAAGGCTGAAATAATAGGCTCCTGTTGGCAGCCTTGTATCATAACCTGTATGTACAAATATTGACATTCAAGCACTTTTCCTATTCATATTATAAGACATAATTCTCATAGTTATTGATACAAAAGGGAGAACCCTATTCATCCCATTATAAGCGGTAATTAGTTTAGGTACAAAAAATAACGCATTGGTACAGTAGGTTGGAGGTTGGGTGTGGCAGAGGGCTTATAACCAAGACCGTATATAAAAATAAAATAAAAATGTATAAATAAGAACCATAATTTCAGGCACTTTGCCTGGGGTTTACACGCGTGGATCAGAGAACAATAGACTCCAATCCTACTATCCTACAAATCTACGCTTCAAGCGCACGTTGGTGTCGCAGGTAATGTTGACTACAATATGAGTGTATTAACTCTGTCTCACGCTCGCCTTACGGACATGGATTTCACGTCTAACAGACCTGTAAAATACTGCCTAATCGTTGCTAACACTTTTTCATTTTTTTATCATCTAGATACTCCCTGAGACACTCTACATCCTACTTAGTACCCCAGCACGCGAGAGCGTAAACACTGTTGTGATTGGTCAAGAGGTGTCTGCTCTCGTGCACTCATAGACACGGGAAGATATTCGCGCTAATTTTAAGAATATAAAAAATAAATTTAGCTACCGCAGTTAAACTCCATACATTTATTTTCGTTTTCTGATTTAACATAATTAATGGATTGTGTAGGCATTCGAGAAATGCGTTCCAGCTAATTTTAACGACCCTGCGCGATTCACACTGTCGGTTATTTTGTAGCCTAATTGATATTCTATTAACATTGTCCCTTACATATTAGACATTGTGATAATATTATTCTGTTGGATAGGGTGCATGCATTTATTTTTGGTACTGAGACTTCAGTCGGGTATTCAACAGGACTGTTTGGGAAGGTAAATCACAGATGTATTTCGTGTACCCCCTAGATCGATCCACGTACCCCCGGGGGTACACGTACCCCACTTTGACAATAGTGGGCCTAGATGTAGTATGAGGACATTGCAATGACACCGTGTTGCTGTTGAAGTCCGTCTCTCAAAAAACAAAGTCTGATACCATGATGTCTTAATGGGGCACCCGAACTGTTCTTTGTCTTGATGAAAACTTTCACACCTCATATACATTACAGTAAGTTCACTACCTACTTCTAAATCAATACATTCCAATAGGTTGTTCAGTGTTTCATGCATAATGTCTAGGGTAGTATTCCACAAACCTCCTTCTAATGTAAGATTAGTGTGTGTTTCTGTCATAACTAACCTTAGTAGCCTTCTCCTTATGTTATGCAGTTGCATTTCTCTATAAGACCCAGTTGAGGACTGGAGGAATGAGGTGAAATAGTTCAGTATTCAGAGGTAGTCCTGATAGTTTTTGCTGGTCTTTCCCCTACAGGAGTGATTGATTTACATGGCAAATGCTGTATTCAGAGCGTGTCTCTCCTCAGCAGCTAGATTTATGGTTGCACAAATATGCTCAGAGGTCAAAAAACAAAAACACTGAATTTAGTGGAGCTACAGTAGGATGTTCAGATGCAGTCGGTTATTTAGACTAACATAATTGCATAACGTAATGCTATATTTTGTGCATCAGATGCCATTTCACTATTTTTCTAACATGCATTTACACTCTACCCATGCTACCATCGTTTTCTAAAAATACATTGTGCAATATACATTGATAACACTTCACTTTGCTCTCCATACCAAATGTTGTGGTTTTGTAATGAGCATGTGTAATGTATTTGATACAGCTGTAAGACAAATTGCCCAAGTGTGGGACAATAAAGCTTTACTAAACTGAACTGATACAGAAGCGTGCTAGATAAGGTCAACATTAGCTAGCCCATTGGTCTCCAGACACATTCTATTTGCAAACTTTGTGAACTATGGAGCATTATGTTAACCACAGACCTATGCATTATGAGTGAGAAATGGAGGGGAAGGAGTCATACAACATTGAATATGTATTTGTAAATATTTTGTCTGAACCTAGTGAAGTAGTTTCCGGGTTATTAATAGCAATGCAATGTAAACCTAAACATGAAAATGTGCTGATCAAACAGCTTACAAATGAGGGCAATGAGATGTATTCAATGTGCCCACAAACCAACTCTGGATAATGTCCACCTAATTGCTACGTGTAACATTGAAAATCAGCCTATTCCTTGGATTCAGAGGGATGGTTGAATTAGGTTAGCTATGCTGCACTAATTGAAATGTAGGCTGGAGAGCCTGTTAGAAGAGAGAATTGTATATCATGAAAATTAATTAAAAGAATCTAAATGCTATTGGTGAATGCAATGCTTATGGATAAACTGGCTCTCAGAGTGACAAGACATTATAAAGTATTTAAAGTATTAATGTAACATATATGTCATTTATGTATGTCAGATTATTTAGGAATGGGCATCAAAACAATCCATACTGTTTTCTATCAAAATGTGTCTCTTGGGCATACAATTAATAAATAACAGCCTTTTCAATTGTGTAATTAACAGAGGTTATAGCAATGCGTACTTCAATGAAATGTGCATTGGGTGGAGCTCTCCAAATGAAAGGTAAAGTACATGGAGGCCCGGTTCATGTTCAACCTTTGTGAAAACCCAACCTTTGTGTAAGCGGCATTCATGTACATTGTTATGGGAGTAGGTAGATGGGAGATAAGTAGGCTAAATTTGACAACATTTGAACAGTTGAAATTACATCATGCAGCATTCCAAGGTAATATGAAAGAGATAAAAGGAACCTATAGTCCATGTTCTTCACCTTCCAATTGGAGAGCTCCATCCAACACACATTTCACTCACGTAAGCATTTCAATCTATTCAGTTATTTACAGTCCACAATTACAGTCCCGATTAATCTGACACACCATCAGACATAGATGTTACATACATACTTATAAAGGCTAACACAACAATTATGAAGGTGTTATGAAGTGTTTATGTCAAATGTTATGAACGTGTTATGTATACCCCATTCATATAAAGTGTTGTCGAACTGGGTATGTTTCAATGTTGGATGGAGTTTAAGCTTAACTCAAACCACAAGGTCAAATGTAATTGCCTCTCTTAGCGACACTGACAATTTTGGTGTCCTTGAATAACCTGGACACCTACACATTGGGAGTAGACTACTAACTCATAGATTAGTCTGTTGGTCCAATGTCTAATTGGTGCAAATGTTATTTCCCTTTGCCTCTCTTTCCCTAACCCTAACCCCATCCCTTCTTTCTATCCCTGATGTGATTTAAATAATCTATACAGAGGGTAATTAATGGCACGTCCAACTTTGAAGGGCTACACAAACTAACTGGATTATCATGACAGTAAAAGTTCACACATTCAGAGGGATACACCACCAAGACACCCATCCCACCGCCCCCATGTTCCCCAACCCTGAACGACACCAGCCATTGTGTTTCATAAATTCAAATAAGTCTGTGAAGCCTTTATTGTGGGTAGAATGCTGTTCAGGCAGCTTCTGAGGCACTATCAAAGCTGACTGCTTAAGCCCAAACGTGAATTGTCATGATCAGCCTTTGAGAGCCAACTTCTAAGAATTTGTTGAACTCAAGAGTCTTGAATAAATTGGATAAAAAAGGATAAGGAAAAAACATAAAGGATTTTTTTCACTGCTGTGATTGGAAATGATGAAACACTAATCGATGGGGAGTTTGTTTGCATTAGCTGCATGACATACACACTTTTCTGATTTCAGTTTGTGTTTAGCTTCTTAAAGCATCTTGATATGAGAAATATCATCTTTCTTTGCTAATTGAAAATGATAGTAGGGAAGCCTTTGAATGACCTTCATGATGAACACACATATGGTTTCTTAGAGAGACATAAAAGTAAATCATTAACATAACATGTAATTTGCTGTCATCTCTGAGCTCAAGATGGTCATCCCTGAATCATTTGATTAAGAAACTATGCTCTACTGTAGGATGCAACCCAGGCAAAAAGTACGTAGCCAGTTGTATGCACAATATGAAAAAATAAAATGATCTGTGAGGGCCAATTGCAACCAAACGATGTGATTTGTCGATTAGTTGAGTGCTTACATGTAGTTAGTTAATCCAGGGAGGCAGGAGCTGGTGATGACCATCAGCTGCGTTCGAAATGTCATTCACTAGTCTGCTAGTTGTTTGCGTCTAAACTCGCTTTGTTAGCAGAGGACGGCAAACGCTGCTCTCTACCCCTGACCGAAAGATCAACCAATCAGAACTCAGCGGTCACCGGGCTAAAGTTGAATGAAGTTTATATCTCCGACAGTAAAATAATCCACGTTTTAATTGCTTCTCACTCGCAAAATAATTCATAAGGACGAAATAAGATGAATGACTGAATAAAAGCGTAAACCCATCGTTGGTCAACATCAAACAAAAGGTTGATCAAATGGCAACACATTATTGTAAAATGTTTGCAGGTAGGAATGCGCATTTAATAATACGGTGTACTTTGTCCCAGATGTGAAATTAAACTTGCTTGACAAATAGACTACTGGTGACAATCATAGCATAGCAGTGGTTCCGGGCCCAAACAAACAAGCAACGTTATGATCCATAACGTAAAGTGAATGAATCAACAACAGACAGTTAAGCTAACCATCAATAGGCGAAAAGCAAAATAATATCGCTCCACAGCTCCGCTGCTGCTGTGTGTGCCCCTCCCTCTCTTGCCCTGAGCAAGTCACCGCAATGAAGTAAGCCTAGGCCAAAGTTTTGGCTAACGGAAAACAGCGGGTTCATTTTCAATGCTGTTAATATTAAGGAATTGAAATTGCAGAGCAAACATCTAAAATATTGTTTTTATTTTCAATTACTGCAAAAATCATCATCATCAAAAAAAATCATTATCATAATTATCTTGAATTGTAGTTTGTATTCAATTAAATAGTTGCGAAAATGGACAGAGGATTTTCTCCAACGATGATGAAAGGCACCTTAGTCTAGTCGAAAAGCAGATCTAAATGCAGGCCTGTTAGAGCATCCTCTGGAGGGGGCATGTCCCTTACAAATGTGTGGTAGCAATTGGATTATCTAATAAGAAGATGAGCCCCAGGTGTATAGTAATTAATGCTCTAGTTGCATAGGGAATCTTGGTTGCAATTAGGATTATGTCTTTCACACCTGTATCTGATTTACCAAGAGACCAGCTTATGGTCATCCCATTCTGAATTTTGGTTGCAATTGACCCTCAGAGACCAAGAGTGTGGTACAAGTCAATGAATATTATAT
Source organism: Argentina silus (assembly GCF_951799395.1). Classification (NCBI taxonomy): domain Eukaryota; kingdom Metazoa; phylum Chordata; class Actinopteri; order Argentiniformes; family Argentinidae; genus Argentina; species Argentina silus. The sequence continues at coordinate 8,662,944 of NC_139655.1, read as the reverse complement.
CAGCTGTTTTAAAATGACTAAACACTGTCGTTAACAGCATGCAGAGGTGTAGTGGGTAAGAGGTTAAATACTGTATGTTTCTGTCTCTGCTGAAATTGCTTTTCCTGAAATATGTCATCAGTGATTGCTGATAGATGTAATGTGTGATGTGGTCAATGATCTCCTCTTGGCTGCTGATGATGGCAATATCAATATACTCATTCTCCTTGACCTTTCCGCGGCTATTGACTCACACGCCATCCTCCTCGATCGACTTGAGACAACCCTCGTCATCACCGGAAATCAAAGAATGGATGACCACCAATCTTCTCAAACTCCACAGCAATAAAACGGAACTCATGGTTGTGGCGCCCAAGACCTTCCTTCAAAAAATCAGCAACCTCGTCCTCACCATCGACGGCTGCTACATTTGCCCCTCCTCGAAGGTAAGGAACCTGGGGGTCTTGCTGGACCCAACCCTTTCCTTTGAACCCCACATTTTCTGCTGCTGCACCCAAGCTGTGGAACACCTTTTCACCAGCCATCCGATGCTCTGATACTTTCAATACATTTAAGACCCATCTGTTCAGACTCGCCTTCCTACAGCATGGGTCCTGAGTAACACTATTCCCTATAGTTAGCCTGAGCCCTTCCACCATTTTTGTTTTTCTTTCTTTTTTTTAAATTACTTATCTGATCTTGACTTTGATTTTATCTTTTTGTATTTCTATTTTTTTTGTACAGTGTCCTTGAGTCTGAGAAAGGCGTTTTTAATTGAATCTATTATTATTATTATTATTATTATTATTATTATTAGCTTTGTCTGTTTCACCTTATGTGGTACAGTCTATCACTAAATTAGATATGTGTTTGAGTTCCAGCTACTGCCACCACTGTGTGACATGTCTGTCTGGGCATCCTGGTAGCCTCCCAGCACCCCAGTGTCCCAGTGGCCCAGTGTAACAAAAGGCTTACTGCTGCATTTCCCCTCATGTCTTTTTCAATTAAAGTCCTCTTCATAAATCTAGAGCACTGAAATCGTCTCACTAAATATCATGGTGCTTGGAAGCTGGTGGACATATTCTCATGTCAAAAGCAGTTCACCCCTGCCAAGCTGATTTTGTTGTTTCAAAGTACTTTCCATCTCTTCTACATCACTAACCGTGTGTGTGGGAGCATGTGTGTGTGTGTGTGTGTGTGTGTGTGTGACAAACATTGCTGAGACAAGAAACAAACATAGCTATCAACTGGGTTTAGTATCCTGAAGGAGGCTCAATCCCTCCCCAAGATGAAATATTTAACTTTAATCCATGGGCTTTGTAGCACTGGCTGTCCTTTAGCCTCAGTCTGATGGCAGAGCCTTCCATCGAGTACCTATTTCAATTGCTACATGCAGCTAAAATCGAATGTCTAATTGATTGCTGTTGTCCTTAAACAAGCCAATTTTGTTACACAAAGTACTGTACTTGTTCAAGCATTCCCTACCTGCACACAACATGTGCAGCATATTATCAAAGAGACTCAATGGATATTAATAAAATGTACTGTTTAGAGTGGCAAAGACGCCATGGAAACTGACAACCTGAGAGTTTAGAGTGCACCTCCCATTATTTCACTGCATTCAGCGAAAAAGTGAATATCAGTGGGTTCTTATCAGTGGGACACATAACAACAGCAACAGTAGACAGAGCAGTATGAAGCTCAGTTGCGAGTATTAGAAGGCAACTTAAGTAAACAGCAGTCCGTAATGGCCACAGTCTACTGTGGGCCAGCTCTTCAGCTCCCCAGTCTAGTGCAGCAGTGCTCCAAACGTTGGCCCTTCACAGCCACAGGGTCAATTGGCTTCAACTGTCCCGAAGATTATTTTTTATGTAGGAAGCCTGTTTAGACAACTACATGACAGGACACCCTTCCCTTGTTTCCAATGCTTCCAAGACAAAAAGGCATGATTTAGGTGAAGCTGGTCAGGATATTTAAGTGGTCAGTGACTTACAGTCATATGAGTGTCACTGACTCCTACAGTTAAGGAGTGTGTAGGGGAATGATGGCTGATGTATGAATCCATGTCCACAGACATTAACACCAAGATCAGAGGTGAAGTAGGAAATGTTCACATGTCCACACCTGGCTATCATTAGTGCCAGTTGAATCCCTGTGGGCTGATATGAGGCGGACAGCCATGACGGAGTCCTGCCCCCCCCCCGCCTGACCCTGCAGTGTGGTGACTAATGGTCTGAGTGTCTCTCACTAAATCTCTCAGGGACAAGTGTACCGCCAAAATAAAAAGGCTCATGGGGGAGGACATGAGATGCCCATGTCAGTTCCCATCCATTTCCATCTCGCCAATGTGCTCTTACCTTGAGTGAGAGCACTTACCTGTCACTGCAACATTACTCCTAAATGTTTTTTGACAATAATGATAATGATATTAGTGATATTAACAGCAGGATTATAATAATCCATTACATTTATGACAATAGTACTTCTGTGAAAGCTATTTGTTACAGGAAAGTTCAATAAAACTGGCAAAATCAGGTCCTCTGTTTTATGGTAGGTTTTTCTCAGATAAAACCCTGAAGAACGCTGCCTTTGAGAGTGTGCAGCTTTCTTTATTTCTAAGAGCTTTCCCTTTCTCCCTCCAACAAAGACATGCACACTGAAGCAGACGCATGTGCTGCTGCGGCTTGCACCCATACTCTGAGCATGATTGAGCTATTAGGTAAGTAGTGTATTTTAAAAAAACTAAATTAGTTAAAGGTAATGTGTTGAGAGAATTGTGTTTTGAGCAGAGGGCTAATACAGAGGGAATGGGTTACTGATGCTGGAGTGGGGAAAACAGAGAGGCAAGGCCTGATGGCACTGATTGGCCTCAATCATAAAGGGTGATTGAGAGACAGGATGATGGAGAGAGTCTGCCTGCTCATCACTACTGCTCATGGATTCATGTATTTGTGTTCCCTCATGTTGGTTGAGTGAGTGTATGGAGCGTACACATACAGTACATATACACTTGGTACACACACACACACACATACACAAATTATGCAAGTGTTCCTTTTGAATGTACTGAAAGTAATTAGGGAAACATTACAACAGAATTAAAACTCTCTGGGGTTGGTTAATTCAATAACTAGCTTATAACAGGACACAGCTTTGGAATAGCTGTTTAAATTCATGTTGAATAATAAAGTCAATGCAAAAGGCTGATAACCTGATAATAATTTTGGAAGGTACAAGTGCCAACCTTGTCTCCAAATTATTACTTTCTGGAAGATCTTTCTGCAGACCAAAGAATACTTTCTGTGTGAACATATTATCTATCTACAGGATATGGCAGGTAAAAAACAAAATGCAGAATGCCACATAAGGAGATTGGTGGGGTGGTGGAGTCATGAACTACCGGTACCTGATTTGCAACCCGAATGTTGCTGGTTCGAATCATGCTTGGGACACTTTTTTTTCTTGTTATTTATGCTAATGTTTGCTAATGCCTTCCCCTGACTTTAACCACTCCAAGTTAAAGGAGCAGTCCAGTGAAAACTGGGATTTATATCGAGTGCGACTTGACATTACATTGTCACCATTAACATCTGCCAATAACGTGTTGATCAATTTTCTAATCCCTCCCATGACTGCCACAAAAAACTACATGAGAGAGATTCAAAATGCCCACTCAAGCATGCAACTTTGAAAAGAAGCATATAGCCATGTAATAAGTGTGACGCTATCAACTCATCATTAGTTTGCATCACAGGTCTGTTTAATTAGTTACTGGAAGGCATGAACATAATGAAATGCTGATATGGAACGTTTCCACTCCAGGGATTAGTCAGGCCCATATCAACAATTGGAAACTTGCTATCTGTGTATTAAAAAAGAAGCAATGGATATAGATTGGTCCTTCAGCAGGAGACTGCATCAAAGGTAGGATTTATGGAAATTGATAGCTAGCAATCCTCATTAATGGTCGATTTGAGGAGAGAAGCATGACATTTTTGCAAAGTGCAGCTGCTGTCTAGCTAGCTAACGTTATAAAGCTAGAAAGCGTTTTGTTCACATGGAGCTAGAGGTAATGTGATAGCTGGCCTACTTTGATGTGGGTGGTTCATATGCAAATGTCTAGCAGTAGTTGTTACTGTGGTAGCCTCTAGTGTGTTTGGTAACATTACGTTCATGCTGAATATTCTGTGAAAACATTAAATATATTTCCACGCCCAGCCAATTGGCATGCTGTTTTCCGGATAAATGTAGGTATAAGATAAATCACTTTTGTATTGCATTGCATTTATTTGACAATAAATAATATTATATATAATATTATATATAATTAATAGTTAACCAAAATTGGTCCCAAAGTCACCACAAAGATGAGTCAACAAAGAATGTATTGTTTGGTCTGCAGAAGTGATCCCCCAGAACGTGTTGCGTTGGAGACTATGTTGACAAGTGCAAAATACATAACACAATGGACATCTATGAGGAGACATATTGTTCAGCATAATAATTTAAATTAATTAATAATTATTTAGTCATGCCGTCCCTTCAGGATATATGCAAATCAGGTCAGTGGGGAAATAACCATCACTGGATAACTATACAACTAAAGGTGACATTAAAATTACATTTCGAACCTCAGGAAAAGCTGTTGACTCATCTTTGTGGTGACTTTGGGCCCAAATTTGGTTCCACTAAACAGCGATGTGCAACACTAAGTTTTTAGTGGCCATAGCCGCTAAATTGATAATATACATTGTCCTCCCCAATCAGGATTTCACCATTGTCTCATGTCAGATATATTTTTATCAAATAAAATTACCATAGTTACAGTTGTAGGCAACACATCTAACTTAAGTGTCTATGATATCATAATATAACCGCACAGCAAGCCTAGAGTCTTCAAGTAGAAGGGTTTAATTAACCTGTCGTGACGTTTCTCATACAGTACTTTATCATTTGCATCAGCTATATCTTCCATTTTCGCTTGTGACCCCCAGTCATAACCATCTTTTTAGTTTATGCATAAAGGCTCTTGTATTTTCTATGAAGTAGGTATGCATATTTTAATTTAATATGTACAGTATACAATGTTTAAGATATCCTCCTATTTGATTATTTGATATCCTCCTATTTGATTTCCTATCAAAGAAATGGTTACATGATTTCATTAGTAGTTTGTACAGTGAGTGGAGGCAAACGATGTATGCAACATTAGTCATTTGTTTTAGGGAATATAGAGGACATAATTTCATAAATATCAAGAATATACACTAGGCCTACTACTTTCATATATTTGTAGAGGATGTACTGGTTGTATGAGGGATTATCCCAGACAACTGCTGTGCTCGTTATGATCAAATAAGTGTCTATTTTCACCTATTGGTAATTATTCAACATGGAATGGATAATTGCCCCACTCCCCTTGCCAACCCTTTGAACACCATTTACTGCTCCGCCTATTTTGGTGCAAAGTTGGTGTTGGTCATTGCAGATGCCCTTTGCACTCATTAACAGAAGCAAATTGGGGCCCTTATACTGTCAACATGTAAATTCTATAGTGAATCATTGTTTATTCATGAGAAAACAAGACATCATGTGAACCTTCTGTGAACAATCTCGGGATGGGAGGATAAAAATAATTGAGAATCAATGTACCAAGCATCATTGTTGTGTAATTGCTTCAGCATGTATTCAGCAGAAGGCCAGACATACTATTATCCAAGTCAACAGCTTGTTAAGTCTATTCAGTTTGCTTATAAACACACATAACACAAATGAAGAAAAGTTGGTGAAAACTGTTTAACAATAAAGACATCTCCAGAGTAGACAAAAGGTATTTGCAAACAAAATATTACATTACAGTAACTGCATAGGACTGCAAGTGTGAATGCATTCAGCAGCAGTCCACAAATGGTGGATCGTGGTTCCATATCTTTCTGAGTAATATTCAGTTATTTGGGCACATGAATGGGTACAAGGAGATACCAGCTGTGAAAAACCTTCCCATAACAACCTCAGGACTGTTTAACACAGACTTTACACTGAGAACAAGTGTCTGCGTCAGTGCGGAGGAGTATTTCCCCTCTGCCTGTGTTATCCATTTTGTGGTTGGATTAATGGGGCAATTGATCAACAGCAGACTGGTGTATCCTGGAGAGAGCCTGATCGCTCACCTACAGCAGGGCTCACACAGCAGCACCAATCAGCAACATGGCGGGGGAATGATTACAGACGCATGGCTGGGCCTGGAGAGCTGCCGTTGTCTCTCTCCCTGACAGTTTGACTTGACGGGGAAGAGCCTTCCACAGCACGGGAGGTATAGATGTGTTTAACAAGGCAGAAACGTAACTGGGATGAAAATGCAGGTGTTAAGCTCAATCACAGAGCCAAGGGCACGCTTGGAGGAAGACAAATGCTCCTCAGCGCCCATCAATATAATGATGCACACCTGAAGAGGCATCACAGTAGATACTATAGATTGAAATATAGATTGGGGGAAGAACAGTTTGTGTGGACTGTTTTGCAGGAATGATGCGTGAATACCAACAGCTAGTATCCCAGTTATTGGATTTCAATAGGGGTATGTGGAGCAGTCTCTTAAAACTGAGAGGTGGTGAGCTCAATCATCTACCTCTCATGGCAAATGACAGAAATCAAAGAACAAAGAAGAACATGTGTCTAAGATTGAATAATGCTCTGTCTTGTTCTCTTTTCTAACTCAACTGAGAATAAACGTGTTAACCAAGGATTCTGGAGTCATTGTCACAATCTTAGTAAACCACTCAGACAGCACTACTGTATAAAGCAGATTTATTAATCTTTGAGTCTAGACAACCATTTTAATCCACTGGGCAATGGACATGCCATTAACACGCTCTGAAGAGTCTGTTAGTAATACACATATTCCATATAAGGGAATAAACCCTCCAAAGCAATTTACAATTTAATCCCACAGCAGATACAAAAAAGACTATTGTTTACATAAGTAATAGATTATACCCTGAGAGATGGGCTATAAGGAATCCTTGCGATTGATTGGCTGGTTAGATAGATGACTATTAGCTTCCGTCAGGCTAGATTGATTATACAGACGAGGAATGAGTATTATGTGCAGCATTGCGAGTGAGTGAGAGAGAGAGGTAGCGAGAGACGCCCAGGGAGAGAGACCGAGAGAGAAAGAGAAGGATAGAGGCAGGGGAGGAGTGAGGCAAGGAGACGATTGTCGGCTGAGGAATGTGTCTGCATACTCTTCACTACTGTTCTCTACTCTGCTCTGTTCCTCCAAGCCTTACCCCCTCCCATCCCACCCCTGGCTGAGCCGTGCTCCTCACAGCACCCACCCAGCCCTTCACTGGACTGAGCCGTTTGATTCATGCAAGAGATGATTCACGCCCTGAGATCTGGGGAGTGAGGGCGGCACAGGAATCCCTCTCTCCACATCCATAATTCAGCGTTAGCGCCTTCCTCCTCCTCCTCCTTCTTGTCCTTCTTCTTTTTCTTCCTCCTACTGCTGTAGCTGCTGCTGCTGCTGCTGCTGTCGTGCGCTCCAGCACAGCATACCTGAGGTATCAGTCACCGAACCAGAGCTCTGGAGCTCAGCTCAAAGTGCACAGGTAGGAGAAAAAAAGGGCACTACTATTTTTAACAGGCTTCAGAACATGCAGGGGTGTAGATGTTCATTTGTTATTTGAATCTTTAAAAGTCAGGCTGACTTGATTCTGATTCTGATTCAGTTAAGAAATTAGAGGTTGTGACGGAAGAGTGGAAAAAAGAAAGCCTATTATGTATACAATGCTGAGAGGACGTAGCTCTCCGAAAAGTATAAAGGACTGTATTGGCTTGGTCTCCACCCTGAAGCATCGTGTGAAATTATATATTGTGGGTGCCTGGTCTGTTCTAAAGTTATAACCCCCACCCCCACCCCTCCCCTGGCTATTGTGAGTTTATACCTACTCACAGTGGAGGAAGGAAAAGCTAACCATGTTCACTCTCTCATCTCTTGGTGGAGCTCAAAGGAAACTGGACATCAGCACTTCTGCTTGAAATAGACTCCTGTTAGAGGATAGGCTACCTCTCCAGCAGAACTCTGTATATATAGAACTGAAATGAGCATATGATGCTGTATGTGTCTTTGTGCTGGTGTGTCTATTTTGTCAGTTTGTGTGTGCTTATCATGTCAGAGATGTATATAATTAGCAATGATGTGTTATTCTATTAAATTACAATATTTTCAAATTTGTCTCAAAGCTGCATATACACAGTTACAAGATCATGTATTTTGCTGGTGATATATTTCATTTGGGTGATAAAAAGTTGGCTACTTCAGAATTTGTCGGTGACCGTGCAAAACGCCCTGTTTTAGATGATGATGGACTTAGTATGCAGCTGGCAGAGAGCAGGGATACTGTGGGGGTGTTTTTGAAGAAGAGGAGAAACAGAGATATAATATGTCAGCGAGACAGTCTCCTGATGTGATACCTGAGAAAGTGTTAGGTGCATTGAAGCCAAAGTCTGAAGCAGGATTGTCAACACAGTTGGATTTCAAAGAGGGTGCTCTGACTGTGATACTGTCTATATGTTACACTTCAGTAAAGGAGAAATGTCTGACTGGAATAATGATGTTTACAGGGTAAAAGGTACTAGCCGGAAAAAAGAGAGTCCCTTTCTTCATGTCCATGAGCATATTTGGCTTGAATTCAAGTTATTGGAATGCAACGAACACATCATATCACACATATTGATCATGGTCATTTGTGGTGATGGTGTTATGGCTAATATCTACATCTGTGATTCACAGTTTCACTGGTGCAGGGTTATGAATCACAAAGCTGTTGATTAAAATGCCTCCAGCAGATGTGTGCGATTACACAGCTGCTACTTGCTATTGCAAGGCAATAAGCAAATTGTGTGAATGCTGTGCAATCGAATTACAGTATTTTTACTTGAGTTTTATAAAGACAATGTGAATCTATTTTGAACTGCCCATGGTAACATCAATTAAACTGTGTGAATGTAATGTTGTGACTTGTTTGTTGTTCAATGGTTCTGATATATGTATGTGTTCTTCAAAAAATAGCGAAACAATGCTTTAATATTAATGGGATTTAGCCTTTATTGATCTTCACTGACACATTTCAAGGGAAGTGCAGTACATTGCTGCACGTGTGTTTTCTTTGATCAATGGGCCCAGGGGTCAAATGCAATTGCTCTGACCCCCACTAACATCCCTTCCTCTTTTCGTTCAGCCAGTCCATACACATATCCAAATATGGTCTAATGGTGACAGGATATTACCAAATACTAATCACTCTCATTTAGAAAATAATGTGGCCACTGCGTGAATGCAAATAGTCTCTCCCCCCTCCCTCGCTCTCGCTTTCTCTCTCTCTCTCTTAATTTCTTTTTATCGAGACTGCAGACCATTAGGAAGATGATTCTCCTACAGATTTCACAGCAAGGTACGCCATCAAGACAGCCAGGTTCTGGCTCAGAGACGTTCCGCATGAACAATCTCTTTGGGTGGGAAAATCACATTTTGCCACCAGCTGGCTGCAGAGCCTTATGAGGTTTTTGAAATGGGTTTTATGCGTCATTTTAAAACAGCCCTGTGGTGGCACTGTTTTTCCACCAGAGAAAGATGTCTGACTTTCCAAAACATACCCCAGACTTTCATTGATCTCTTGATATTCATGGAACATTTCAAAACACTGCTAACACTAGTGACTCACCTATACAAATGTTTTTTTTCTCAGACACTTTTTTAAATGTACATTTCACTGAATTACTGTAGAGGGCTGGCAGAGAGTTGTTCTATTGTGTGTATATATACAGTACATTCACTGAAAGCAATTGTGTTTGTATGAGAGTGACTACTTCAAAGAAAAATGTTAATTCCAACAGACATATTTATCGTTGAGAGCAAAGCATGACATTCTTGTCATGGTCATTTTTCAACCTTCATAAACAATGCATCCATTGATTTTGATTTTACATTCTAGTTTTGAGACATCAACAAGATCTACTCCATTCAACATGGTCCTTGATCATAGCCTTGGTAACAATTTGTATGAGGCATGTATCATAGACATGGATACTAATATTCTCCATATTATGTTCAGACACATTGAAAGAAACTGGGGTTTACTAGTGGCATCTTACCCCATCTTGAGACTGACATAAGGCCTGTCATAATAGAGTTGGTCATGGGATTTTTCATAATGCCATAGTGACTCTAAACATCACACTTACGTTAATGTCGTTAAAATCACCTATTCTAATATTCACCTATTCACCTATCCATCTAATAATCATTTGCATAATTTTTTCACCACATGGTTTTAGCCATTATAGATTTTAGTCTATAATTATAGGTTTTAGTCACTCACAGTATGCCATGAGCGTCCATATACCACAAACGCCGCTCAGGATGTACAGTAGTCAGAGTGGTTTTACAGTATCTCTCCCTCTTTGTCAGCTATCAGTCCAGCCTGATAAAGATCACAGCATCTTCAGGGCAGCTGCAACCACATTTTGAGACCCAAAAGTAGTACAGCATAGTACAGCTTACCAAGCAGCAGCAGCTATCAGTGTGACCTCATTTTGTCATATTCAGCTCTGCGTTGAGTCAGTCCCCAAAAGGCACCCTGGGATTAGATACATTTGTGAACACAAAAATTGAGAGGGCAAGGGAAGTGAGATAAGTTTAAAGAGCCCGCAATGACATAACATAGATCCACTTTACATGTCTGAGTTGAGAGGTGGGGGGTGGTCGGGATCCTGATAAGTCGAGTCATTAGTGCTAATACGAAGAACAAATTCGCTATTGATACACTGCGTATCTTTTTTAAAGGTCCAGTATGTAACATTCAAGCTTTCTAAAAGCAATCCTATTGGTTATAATGACTAGATTGAACCCTTAGCGATCAGGGAATGAGATCTCTTGAAAGAAATATTTAATTTACAAACGCTGTTTTGGTCCTGCAAAAGCGTTTTCTAAACTGGAGTGTCCTACCTGATTCCCGTGTTTTGTATGCAAACATGTTGTTATGGTCAGGGGTGTTCTAGGAGAGTGGAATTTTCGCCTTTCTCTCTCTGGTGGCTTGCCTCTTCGAATTGTGCATGCATGCTGAAACACAACAGCTAATGTCCAACACTGCAAGTCCATGTCGGGGGTTTATATTATTATTAGGGAGGATGTTGTTGTTTGGATCTTCAAACTGAATTTCAGTGGTCAGAGGTGGCAGAGTTCCGACAAACTTAGGCCCTGAAAGGAGCAGGGTTGACAAGAGAACAGCTAATATGGTCTCCATCCAATAGTGGTGACGACAACGACAACCTCAGGTAACTACACAGGATCTTTCCTACAAATACAACCAAGTGGCCTTGAGTGGGGGAGGGGACCTGTATTCATGGCCAATGTTGAGGTACAGTCTTTAGCCATGACCTATTCTTTTTGGCCAATGGGAAAGAGAAGTGTGCCAGTATGATGAATGGTCATGATTACCTACTCAGAAAATGTGGTTTTATGGCCCAGCAGTTCCACTTTTATCACTTAAACCTGGGGCAAGATGCTTCATCATGAAGCCAATGCTGCAGACAGCCCTCAAAGACACTGCGCTGGAATGACCAAATATGACCTATAAAGCTTTTACAGCCATGTCATCCGACCTTTTGCATTGGAAATCATATGAAAGGAGATTGACATTAGCAATGGCTTGGATGTTGACTGCATAGTTATTGTGTGTCCCCAAACATTGCACTGCAAATGTGAAGTTTGTGGCATCACACACCACAGACTGCAAAATATATGTTGTAGCTACATTGATTTACTATCTCACTGTGTGGCAATTTATAAAATCTGCTGTGAGAAATCTTATTGGCAAGACATTTTAACCTTTTGTTGGTCCTTATACCATATACGTATATCACAGATGATGGAACTCAAAAGTATTCTCAATGGGCATTTGCTCAATGGCCCAGAGTCCTCATAACATCTCTCTGATGTGAATCTGGAATGGGTGGGCTCATTCAAGTGACTCCTCCATGAGCAGGAGTCAAGACCAAATAACCCTCCATGTGTCTCTGGGTATTAAACAGCCAAGGTACAAGGTTGGGACTGTTTGTGTGTGTGTGTGTGTGTGTGTGTGTGTGTGTGTGTGTGTGTGTGTGTGTGTGTGTGTGTGTGTGTGTGTGTGTGTGTGTGTGTGTGTGTGTGTGTGTGTGTGTGTGTGTGTGTGTGTGTGTGTACTACTATACTTATCATTAACCCAGCTTATTTCTATCACACAAAGCCCCGCTCATTAGGACCCATGCACTAAATGACTCTCCATCTTGCCACTGCGCTTCAAAGGTTAGCCTTCTTAAAAGGTTATGTCTCCCTGTGACATTTAGGTTGATGACTTATTTGGTCTTGTGTTACGGAGCTGAAACGAGTTGCTTGTTGTTGCCACTTGGAATAAGTCACACATTATTCATTAATAGGAGAGAGGAACAATGTGAAAAAAAATATTTAGGTGCAGTTTAAAAGACTGGTTTCTAAGTGTCTTGTCAACAATATGGGTGTTACTGTACATCAAGTCAATGCAAGCAGACCTGAATTGATTAAATCAATTAATCTAAATAAGCAAAAATGTGTGTTCCCATTCATACTGTGTTGTGTTTGTGTGTGCGTATGATTATTTGATGTGGGGATATTTTCAGAAATGTTTCCTAGTGTCATCCAGGAAACAGGAAAATGCACCACAATATTGAATGTGCTTGGTAGCTTGTTTGCAGTGCCTAAACAGGCTATTTTTACTCAAAGAGTCAGTCAAGGTAATAGTGAGGCATGGCTGTAAACCTTGTTGTCAGGAATAGGCAGAAACCTGTGTTTGTCAACATTTACCAGTGTAGGAACATCCTTCCTTTGAAAGAGGATTGCTTATAAAAACATATTTTATCTTCAATCTCTGTTTCTTTCACTGCAAATTGCCACTGAGAATCATTGAGCTTATACAGTTTATCTTTGGTGTGTGTTTTGTCTGCCTCTGTAAGTACTGTATCTTTCAGTTTTTTTCAGCCTCAAAACTGTTGCAACTCGCAAGAGCATTAACTAATTGCCTCTTTAATAAATGCAAAAATCCAGAAATGTAACAAATCAATGTGTGACTAATATAGAGCCTAGGGGGTTTGGTCAAGTTTATTGTCATACTGTATACTGTATTTCTAGAAAGGCTGCATCCCACCATGCTCAGCTCCACTGTATAAAAGAGAAGCCCATGCATTACAGATCACCAGTGGGAATGTTTTCTTTACTCCTGCCCCCGGGCCAAACACACCAATGCCTCCTAATTACTTAGCACACAGTTTTGTTAATTCATGAGGTGAAATTCCACATGGCATAGTGGGGCTTACGATCCTTTGGTTTGTGATGGTCCTTAAACGCCTTGTTGCCATGAAACAAGGGCAAATATATGGCCATCATGTGCTGTTCATCATTGCATATAATCCTCAATGACTTGTGGGAGATGTATTAGGAAGACACATTTGGAATGAAGTGGGCGAACCTATTTCAACTTATTTCAAACAGAATAGACAGGGGATGGAATTCAGTTGACAGGTGCCAGTTGAGTTGTTGTTGTCTTTGTAGGTGTATTAACTAATTGAATTCTGTCAAATATACTCCACAGCACTTTGTTATCATTGATTCCAATATTGGTGAAGTTGAATGAAGCTGTTACTATGTTATTGTACGATATCATGCAGCTCTGGAGTAATGGCCAATGTAAATGTTAGTCATGATGTGGACTGGAACATTTTTTTGCTTGTTACTGCTGAAGACTGTTGTTTGTGCTAATATTAAATATGATATTGTAATGACCCTTGCTTCGGTAGGGCTTTTATGATCTTCGCCAAATGGGATATTCCTATTTTGCACAGGGGTTGGCAAACTTGCCTAGGGACTGGGAGACCTGGGTTCAATTTCCGCAAGGGGTGTTGCACTGTCACCATTTGCTTCATTGGTGTCAGCAGTAGGATGGTGGCTGTAAAACAACTAGTTTACAAACAAAGTCAACTGCATCGGTTATCAGGATTATGTATCAGGAATTTTCATGGGTTTCCTGTGGTCTACAATAATCAAGAGGTCAGTTTTCACAAGGAGAGTTAGATTCAGTTGAAGTGTTAGCTGAGACATATGGGGAAGTCCTCTAGCATGTTTGCAAAATCTATTATGCGTATGTTCCATGTTGGATTGAGGGTATCTGGGTTAATAATTAACAAATGTTAGAAATAATTCATTCATTCTTTTCTTTTTGCAATTTGAATACACACTTTCTCACATTGTGATGCTCTTTGAAGGTGAGGAGTGACATGCAGTATGTCATTTCCAGCACATTAGCATTTCTCAAAGGGTGGGGGGGTCTACATATTTGGCCTTACGGTACTCAATTGCGACTTTCATTTTTCCAACAATATAATGTCCAACCAAGGCTTTTACTGCTAAAAGGAACTCCATGCCCAGAAACAACCCTCTAGCCCCTTTGCCTTAGACACTTTGAAGATTTGAAAAGATGGAATGGTAAATATAAGCAATAATACTGCAATATGCACCTCAAATCTATCTATATTGTTTATAGATAATGTTATATAGATCAATAAATAGTATAATCAAAAATTAAAAGTGATCTCCTATTTCTGACTCATCATCTAAAGGTATGTAGTTGGTCTGCAGTCCAAAAATAGATTTAATGGTTTCTCTTAGTATTAATTTCATTCAGGGATCGAAAGACAACTTTTCAGCCTTCAGGCAATCGTCAGTGTCATGTGTCATCATGGCACTGGGGGCTTCAACTCATTACTGTCCTGCATTTCTAAACTAATGACAAATATAGGAACAGATTGTCTCCTCTTGTTTTCAGATGAATGCAATCGATTGAGATAAGCCTGATTCAACCTAAATCTAGGGACAGTCGCTGCCGCTTATGCAGGGATGGTGCGAGTCAAAGTCAATATTGTTGTTGATCATAATTAAGCTCTATTAGAGAGAGAAAATATGTTTACATATTTAGTTCCCCAGGCAGTTGCTTTCCTGAGGATGAATTGAAGTACACTTAAGAGTCATATGGGTACTTGGGAAAATCTGTGATACAACACTACTTATTAAGTTTTAAGATACTCTTCCATCTGCTACTTTTGAATCAGTATTACTGTAGCTTAGAGGTACTACTATATATCAATACACTGTATGGCCCATGTTGTCATTTCTGTGCTCCCTCAAATAGAGATATTTGGCTATGTACGATTGCAGGCTATTCGGTAAGCAGTGAATGATTAACCATTCAATGTAAATAATGTATATAGTATATACTGTAGATGGTGCTCTATGTCTTATGCTCTTGAAATGCAGGTAGTTCTCCCTCTTATGGAATAATATGTGAGGACATTTTACTTTTACTAAGCCAATAAAAACAAATATGATGGTACAGTAATTGTGAACCAATATGGAACGACAGTATCTGACCAGTGTTTGACTCTTGAACTGCCTTAACAAATGAAAACATCTTAGGTTACACAATCATACTGTACAATGCCAGGGAATTCTCAAAGAAAGATTAAATTAGCATTGAGCTCATATAGAATAATTGAAAGCCAAAAGGCAGCTTTATGGCTCCTTTCCATGTAGAATAATAATGAAACGCTATAAATCAGGGACATTACCCAGAAAGTGCTGAAAATGCATTTTCTAGCTCTGAGCGAATTCTCTGGAGGCCCTAGGACTTTACTTGGAAAATGAAGTTGACGGTGCATAGTTTTAACTATTTGAACATAAAATTGAGCCATTGCAAAGTGATCTGTGTCAAAGACAAATGACTGGGAGAGGAGAAGAATAAAGAGAAGCCAAGGTCGCCATTACTTTGATTACAAGTCAGACATCATGAAATTAACTTGATTCATCAGTACAGATAATGTTGAGAAGTTAAAGTAAAACAACGTAAACAATTAAAGTTAACATCAGAAATGCTTGCATGTAAATAAATATTGAAAATACCATTGTGAAAACTGCCCTCACAATAAACTAGTCTGTTTGTGATACTGTAGATTAGAATCATCTTTAGAAGAGCTACAGTACTGTATTGCAGTCAATTCTTTTCTTGGACCAGTATTGTACTGTAGTAGGTAATACTCATACTAAAGAAGGCTTCATGCCGAAACTTGTACACAGTGACTATGATGATTATGCATTAAACCATCATTTATTGTTCTATTTGAGAGTGCTAGCCATATTATTTACTTACCACTATTGTAGTTCCCAAAATATTTTACTACATAAAACTTTAACAACAAATGTGCACGATGACAAAAGGCAAGAAGGTAATGTCAAGTAGAATGTATTTCTCATCTTAACGATTGCCCTTAAAGTCACTGAGCAGGCTAAATATTTCCCACTTTATTACTCGTGAAGCACTACCGATTGTATTAATCATCTTCAGGCAGATTGAATTAGGTTAAAGCTCTTTGGACTACCAGTGTTGATTTCCCTGGAGGTTTGGGTTGAACTTTGCCAAAATTGCAGCTTTGAGGTGCCTTAATTCTGTTTGCCATAGGCTATGAATGAGTAAAAGATGAGCATTTAAGCTGAGTGAGGCCGACAGGTTTTGAACTGGTTATCTCTGATTAAGTCAAGATGCAATCATTAATCAAAAAAATGTGAAAAGAAAGGGTTATTTCAGTCAGTAATATCCTCAAATGTGAGAAGAGTCAAATGAATAAATAAGGTAGAGTTTGTATATATTGCATTGACCAAAATAATGAGAAAAAAGAGAGGTTCACACACAACGTATTAGGGTTCAAAACTGGATAAAAATAAAACATTTAAGTTGCTAAACAAACCTATTTCCTGGATCAACTTTCAAATACAGCAAACAAATCAAGCAGCCATATAATTAAAGCCACATGCCTATTTATTTCGGATCCGAGAATCTCATCTCTCAATTGAGATTCTAGGGGTGAAGGAAGTAAAAGTGGGGACAGAAGTTGACAGGAAGTCTCCACCCTCCTAAACTTTTCACTGTAGCTCCACCTAAGTCGCCTCTTCTGCCTGTGCTCTTTACAACGTGATTTGCACAAAATGAAAAGTTAGCTGAAGAGGTTTTCAATGCCATCATTTCGCCATCTCCATTTGAAGCACCTCCTCAGTTCCTCTCAATTACTCGAGAGAATCTTTGGCACTGGTAAAAATGTACCATCTTCCATCCCCACATTTCAATGGAGAGTCTGAGTACACCTCTGATTGGTAGACAAATAAAAAAGTAATGGATGTGAATTAGCAAGGCATATATATTAATAGTCTGAGGGCTTCTGATGTAAATGGAAAACCACTATTCACAATTACAAAGCCAAAGATATTGAAATGGCAAATAGCACAATATCAATATGACTCAATCTCTCCAAAGATTTAGAGGCAATTTACTTCACATTGCAACAACATTAGGGCATTCATCGTGACATTTGACCTTCTGTCAGACATTTAATCATGAAGTTCTCTTGTTCATAATTAGCAAATTGTCTCTAGTTGAAATGCTTAATTAACCTGATTTCATTATTGTTATTGCAAACTTACAGTATATTGTGCCTGGGATTCTTTTTCTCACATATAGTACATTGATTACAAAAATATAGGAGGAGATATTCAAGATTCAAGATTCAAAGTGTTTATTATCATATGCACAGTAGAAAACACGTTTCCCTGTACAATGAAATTCTTGCTTTGCTGTCCGCAGAATGCCAACCAATGTAAAATGTACAATACAAAAAAATATACAATATATACTAAACAAAATGTACAAGATAACAAAAATTGGCTGTGGTATGTGTGCCATATGGCAGTATATGACAAAGAGATGAGCATATGCATTTGTTAGCCAACACCTATTTCTATATATTGTTTTAGTAGCATACTGCATGACAGACTTGGGTACAAACATAGCTGTACCTGATTGTGGTTGGCTGGTGCAATTGAACCAATGAAACCGCTAAAGGTGCATAGCCCCAACCTGCACTTCAGGCAGACTCAGTAAAGCAATCAAAATGTTTGACATAATTTCAAATACAATTTAACACAGGTCTGCTACATG
The DNA here is from genome assembly GCF_951799395.1 of Argentina silus. NCBI lineage: Eukaryota > Metazoa > Chordata > Actinopteri > Argentiniformes > Argentinidae > Argentina > Argentina silus. The sequence continues at coordinate 8,644,855 of NC_139655.1, read as the reverse complement.
ATGAAAATTCCCATTCACCATTTGGGATTACTTTGATTTGCTGCTTCGAGGTTGAACACAAAATAACATAAACCCTTGTCTGCCTGGTGTGGCAGCTTGCAAGGGGTCCTGAGCTAGAACTGAGAGAGCAACGGTAAAATGAACAAGCATGTTTCACACATAAAAGATTTAAAAAAAACTCCCTACAACATTGTGGTCTGATGCAATGCTCTGAAACCTGGCTGAGATTGAGTATGCAAGGGTGTTAAAAATAGCACTTAAGTGGACCTTCATGGGGTTTATCCCATGACCACTGCAGATCAGACAATTTTGGCTCTTGAATGGGTTCTGAATGGGTGTGAATGTGCAGAGGGTATGGGGTGTAGGCAGAAAGAGCTAGGACGATGGATGTCACTGTGGTGGAAGTCTAGGATTTGCCACTCTGTACTTCAGCTCTTAGGAGGTAAGAATCAAGAAATAAGTCCTGAGTAGCCACAATATCTGAGTCCGGTATTTATTGCTTGCAAACAAGAGACAAGAGCGTAACAGCAGCCCAGTGTAAATCCGGGGGTCTGTTCAGCACAAGTCTGAAGAGTTGTCTTTTATACAGATTAAACATAATGGTAGGCGCCGCCAAGACTATCACTGACAAGCTTATGCTCACGTGGGAGGGGGCGGGAGAGAATGAACAATGGGAAGACTTTCTTACTGATCAATCGGCGTTCCACACTTCACACTTATCCACCTTCCTGTCGCCAAGATGGGCCTGTTCCTTTGTTCTTGCTCTCCCCCCACTACTCCCTCCAAAACTACCGCTATCCATATTGTAATTATCCGCCGTTTCTCAAAACAATGGCAATAGAACTTTAGAGGTGTGGCAAGAGAAAATATAATTACAGTATTTACACAATTGTATCAGTCGTAAGGAAGTGTATAACCTGAAAACAGTTTTATCAGTGTATTTTCTATAACATCACACACACACGCACACATGCAGACACGCACACACACACAGTACTGTACAGTTGGCAGAAGTTTAGAATTGGGCCAGCGGTGTGACAATGTCGCAGGAGTTCCGTGACGGCACCCATGAGTTTTATTTCAGGTCATTCACCTCGGCAAAACAACCACCAGAAAGCATCGTTGACCATAATGGATATGCTTACAGTGTATTATCGTGTGTTTACAAACATTGCCGCCTGATTAATTATGTGAAGAGTGGCTTGTGTGTTGTTTCAATTTGGATATACTGTTTCTCAGTTGATTCCGCACATATCAGCAGTAGGCTATATGGACAGCACGCTCACAAAGCAAAGAGCGCAGTCCGTGTCATTAATCTTCTGCTCTGGCACTGAACGTATTTCACATGATTGACATTTTTAAATGATAACTTTCATGAATCAATCAAAAATGTTTACATGACGTGATTTTTTACATGTGCAGTTATGAGAGTAAAACAAATTATATTTTCAGTTTTACTGCCCGTATCCAACGATACTGGTGACTTTTTACAGGAGAGTAACATAGTGGTTAGTGTGAGTGAAAAGCATGAAATGATCAGGTCTCAGGTAAATGACACAAGGCCTACTGTATAAACAGCTCTGATCATGAGAGCGTTGCATATATTTGTCAGTATGTCAATCTGATCTGATCACCCTGGCATTTTGGCTATTTGTCCCGATTCCGACAATTCCAGAAGATGATACTGGATGACTGTCATTCATATTCCATTCACCCAGCTCGATGTAACATCGATAGGTTTAGGCTATTTACCTACCCACCCCGGGCATGATAATCAAATGTACCCACCGTATACCCATGATGAGGTTGCTACAACCTAACTAACAAATGAAAGTTTATAACACAAGTGCACAAGAGAAGAGTAACATTGAAGTAATCAAGGTGACAGTGACACATTCAATAAGGTCCTGTACACTCTTCCCTGCATATAGCTGATCCAATCACCCGCACACAGTGTTGCATGACTCGTTGGATGAAGACACATATGGAATCCTTCACAGCTCTTATCACCACCTTGTGGTGGCTTTCGGCAGCACTTCACACCATGAAGACACACTGAGGCGTACCCCGCTGAAATGTTGGTGTGCACATATGGGTTAAACTCCTGCCAACTCTATGTCTTCTCTCTACAAATTGGACAGAGGACACGTTTATCTCTCAATTTCAAGTTTATCATCAGGCTCTCTCACAGTTACTGTACCTACAGCTACGGGCACAGATATACAACACCATTATGGTTATTTCACCATGACAACCAATCTGACACAGTCAATTAGTGAATGATAACTGTACAGCAGATGTTTATATCTAGTCAGAAACTATATTTACAGTATTGTAGAGTAGAAGACATATTATTTTTGCTGTCGCTGTAATTGTATGTAATATCTTAACAACCACAGTTGTGCTAATCTCCATATGAGGTAAAACATGTCATTATGTCAGACTTGATACTTGAGACTTGATACTGTTAAGCAGTGAGAATCAATATCTTTAAAGATCTAAACATCGAGGCACAGTATTCTTTTTCATGTATTCTCTAAATGCAATGTGAATACACAAGTTCGTAGTAGTTTATTACACAGTTGAAACAATCAAGTGAGTTTCTTGAAAACCTCATAGCTACAGTAACATGGCACTTTACCTCTGAAGGTGGGTGATGGGGCGTTGGACCAAATAGCCATTGTAAACTGATTTAGTCAAAGGAACTGTCTCACTTTGAAGTTGAGCAGCATGTGATTGTATTCTCGCTTGGACTGTTTGAATACCGAGTGTCATTTGATTCTGTAACTGATAAAATGAGGTCTCATTATGGTTCTTTTTTTTCTTCCTACTGTTGTCCTACTGGGTAATCTGTGAGTATACTAATAGGTTCTATAAGGCCATGTGGCCCTCTCTCTCTCTCTCTCTCTCTCTTTCTCTTCTCTTTCTGTATGAGGTATTTAACCAATGTTTCCTTGTAACTTACAATGTTATTAAAGCCTCATGTGACCATTCTTGCTCTAGTCAACCCAAACTCAACAATTATTTCCACAGTTAGATTCAGTGAAATGGAGTCAGATTATGAATATCTGAATATGCTTGATATTAGTCATACAGAGCCAAAAGTTCCCTGTCAACCCTTCTTATTATAACTGCCAAACATGATGCTCTACACCTCTCCTGACAACCGCATTAGTGAGAGAGTAAACATTGTTAAATCATCTTCAGTAGATGAACAATCTTCAGAAATTCGCCAAATGAAGCACTTTGCTGTTCTATGAGTGATTTTGTGCCTTGGTCAGCAAGAGACATAATGTACAACATTAGCTACAAAGCTTTTGGTAACTTCCCCCCTGGGTAGATTTACCATGAATTACTTGCCTCCTAAATGCTTACCTTTCACTCCAATAACCTCGTCAAGAATAAACATGTTACTAACTTTGTAAAGGGAAAATCTGTGATTGATTTGTTTCTTTTTTAGAGCACACGTTTGTTTATCTCAATGGAGTTGGGGCCAGTCATGATGACAGCATGTCAATTTGCAGATCAATGTTTGGCTCTTTGCCTCTAGCCACTGCATTGCATTACCATAGTAATGACTTTTGGACCCTCCTTTTAACGTAGGAGTTCTACACTCCAGCCATGCTCAGAAATGAATGGTATACCTTGAAGGAATTTATTATATGTAATGAATGTCTGTAATATGTAGACAGAGAGATGGTTTTGAGATTGTTTAGCATACAATCAGTATACTACAGTAAATGCTTCTCATTCGATTTTTAACACAGGATGCAGTGAGGATGCAGTGAACGCCTGCAGTGTTCCAAAGTGATTTGGGGTTTATTGCAGTCCCATATAGTTGTAATGCATAGTTGTTTTCAGCATAGTTGTTTTAAATGTCTCTGTCATTTGAGTCATCATGAGAACTATTTAGTGGAACACTACCATAGCTAATATATATTGTAAGCCAAAATGCACCATAGTGCGAGGCATTACCATCATAGGTATAAATATGCCATCTACATTGGAGAAATATCATAAGGCAGTTTTAGTTTGGAGCACAGACAGCAATCTGAGTGTCATGTGGTTGCAGAGGAGGAGGCCTTGATTGAAAAACAATTAATTACAAAAACAAAATCCCAATGCCCATTCACAGATGGTGGGGAGCCTGCCATTCAAGATGGGAATTGAGTCCAAAGAAAGGGTATCTGGATGGGAACTTGTCTTCACTGCCAAGATGAAATTTGGCATTTCAAAACAGTCAGCAAGGCTCATTTACTCTCTCACAATCATCTGCACATGTCCATCGTCAAATTGCTATACACCCTTTGAAGGATTACAAATTTAAATGCAAGGCAAACTTTCTGCACTTGGAAATTCAACAGAATCTTGATGGCATTTCCCAAAGTATGGTATATTTTGATAACTGTAAGATATTTTACCATTACCCATTGCTGTTTTCATGTATGCAGTGCAGCATAGGCTAAGGGATGAATTTGAGATCATTGCATGGTGCAGCTTTAATCAATCAATGTCAATAGGAGATTTTCAACAAATACTTTAATTTAAGGGGAATGGATAGGATTTATTAGAGACGAAGTTAGGATTTGACCCTAAATGAGTAACCTGAAAAAAAACATGGGGTGGACATAAATGTCTACACATGGCAGTGGGACAGCAGTCTTTAAAATCATAATTTACTGAAATAATCAGCATCACAAAAATACTTTATTACAAAACTCAAGGATTGTTTTTGTTTTGGTAATGTTAATTCATATTTTTAATATCTTCAATTGTGTCATCCATGCCATTGTGTATGAAATTGTATTGAATTGAATAGAGACAGATGGTGTATTTCCAGAGATCCCCATGGCGTCACCTTGAGTCACCTTAAGATGGGATGACTAGTTGATTGATTTTTCTCGGCCAAATCAATATAGTTTTCTTCATTCCAGCCTAGCACGCCATTCAGAATTGTTGAAGAGATTGAGTATCGCCTATTTTATTTGTTTTGTTTTGTCATTGCAACAAAAGAGTGACTCCGTGGCAGTGTAAATTCAATATTGTACAAACATTGCAACCCCCTCAGAAATCTAATGCAATTGCAGGTACAGGAAAAATTTAATCTGAAAAAAAAAATAAACTCAACATACTGTATGCATTTGATGAAAAGGTAGGATAGAAAAAAAAAGAAGGTTATTTCTCATTAGTTTTTGGACCTAATGTTCTTCATTACTTGACGTGTGTGGTCAATATATTTTTCGGTTTGTGTAATCAGTATTTGAAATATGAGATTATTCAAAGGATCTTCCGACCAATAGCTTACTGTATCAACACATTATTAAGAGAGATGGTATGTCTCTGGATACCATTCATACATTTCTTTCTTATGGAATTGATAAACACTTGTGGCATACTAAACTGACAGTCCTTCATTGCTAACTGACACTACCTCAAGTGACATCAAAGATGTCATGTTTCAGTGATGTGTCGGTGACTTAATACCAAGTGTGACGACCCTAGGTCTAGGTAGATCAGATTGCATTTATTAGAGACTACATACCTGACTCCGCAGCCCATAACCCCAGAGGGGAGTGTTGCTCATACGTCCTTGACTGTCAGTTGTACTTCCTGCCTGAAGGATATAAACGAGAGGGGTGTGGCTCATGCTCACTTGTTACCATTCAGTCACTTGGATGGTTTTCTCTAGTTTGGTGTAGTGTGGAGGAAATTCTCTAGTAAATTCGGATGGGTATCAAACTCCAAAATTCTGTGAATGAAGACATGTACAGTTTTAATACAATCTTGCAGGAGTACAATAGTGTCTCTCTCTAAGAGATAACCAGAGTAAGTCAAAGAACAAAGAAAAGGGTGCAGTACTTATAGGAGAGAAAGTTTCCGATACATTCTATTCCATTATATGGCCAGGTCATATAATTCTCTTTGTTGGCCTATTCTCCAGTTTTTCAACATTACGATCCCATGACTTAAGTGGGGGTACCCAGGGGTCTCCTTATCTCTCCCCCCAGCACCCAACCACACAGGAATGTCTCGCAGACTACAGTTGGTTGTACATACATATTACTCTGCATTGTGTTATTTAATAAATGCAATTATAGTTATCCAAAATGGTTATTAAATGCAATTATAGTTCTACAGCATGATTTGCCTTCCACACTAGAGATCAACAAAGATTGTTTGACATTCATGGACTTGACCTACGAGACACAAGTCCCTTCCTTAGTTTTGTTACATATATTGTAAGCACTAATTATGTAAATTAACCACTACTGTAAAAACAGTCATTGTATTATGATTACAGTCATGTCTTGGTGCTACTACAGTGCACCCTTTTGCACTACTACTGTTATTGCTTTATTATTACTTTATTGCTTTATAATTACTTTATTATACTGTATTGTTGATTTATTGATTGTTGTTGTACGAGGAGCTAGATTCAAAAAGCATTTCACTATATCACTTACTGTATGGCTGTATGCGATGTACGTGACTAATACAATTTGATTTGATTTGGATTTCATTTGTATTTAGTTTGCCACGTTCCATTTTAAAATAAAACCTGAACAAACAACACAATGCTGGGGCTGGCCGACCCAGAGAAGGCCAACGCTACAGGTCTGAGATCCGAGGTTAGAGGACTCAAGTGGGCACATGTCACTCTGGGACTTGACAGACACACTCTGACATATGTCACTTACACGTTAATACTGCATTCATGCAGTCAGGGTGCAAATGCTCACTTAGTTACGCTATGTTTCCTCTAGACAACAAAGCCATTGTTTGAGGTTACAATCATACCAGAGATGAGGAAATGGGAGATAGTGGACAGGTTATTGCCATTATTACAGCACAAAGGGGGGATACACGGATAAGAATCGCCTTGCTTACTATTATGTGCAGAGAGTTGGGGAAATTCAGGGGGAAACAGAGCAATTTTAAGCATGTAAATTAAGTGAAGTAGGGTGAGAAGTTTGTACAGTTGGTCAGGTTGGAGTGATTTGTGGCTTAAGGGAGACTTTCCAAAGTTCAGGGAGGATTAAGTGGATCCTTGCATTGAACTTCACCAGCTTCACCTAAAAGTGGCTAGATTAAGAGTTGAATTGGCAGATCTAAAGAAGAGTGACAATGAATGGCAAGGGGAGCTGGAAGAGGATTTCTGTCTATTTATTTGTCCATGGACATTTGGAACCAGTGTGTTACCCAGTGGTCTGTGTTACCCTAGCCAGATAGCATCCTCCTCTATAGAGTCATATGGACAGATAAGAGTAAGAGACTTTGTCAAAATAAATAAATAAAAAGTACCCTGCCAAGCCACAGTTTGTAATAAAGTCCTTTGTTCACTCACTCTGATTGTTCCTCTGGTGGTTGTCTTTTTTGGCGGGCATAAAGCTTGCCAAGTGTGCCTTCCAAAAAATATTTATTATATTTATATATAAACACACTTTTAACCACTCGAGGGGTTAGCAAGCTTATGTTAGCTCCAACTCGGGATTTTGTCAACTCCCTTTACTTGCTATTAAATTACTTCGCAAGAGAAATTTAGCAAGCTTGATGCCCATCAACAACCCAACAAACCATCACAGTCAGTGAAAGAAGGATTTCATTACAAGCTGCGTCTTGGTGGGGTAATTTTTATTTTGATACACTGATACATACAAGTCTCTGACTCTATCTGTCCATAGGATTGTATAGAGGGGGATGCTAACCGACTATTGTTAACCCAGTGACAAGTCAGGTGCCCAGTGTGTTAGGGGCTCCAGAGAGGGAATATTTAGCTTCTACAACTCATGAGTTGGAGCTTGCTCAGACTAGTGCAGATGTTATGGTGCCTCCTATTGATCTAGATTATGAGATTTTTGCCCAAATAGATAGCAGTTCTCATGAACTAGCTCCCCCTAGTGATCAGGATGTTTTATTTGTCAATCTAGCAGATAGCAGGTTGCAGGTTGACTTGGAGGTTGTCAGTGATTTGTTTATTGATTTAGCTGACACCTTATTTGCAGAGTGGGGTGATGTTGAGGTTGAAGACCTCTGTCAGTTTGACCATGAAGGGTTATTGACTTTCAGCCCTAGAACCTGGATAGGTTTTCTGTAATTGAGGTGGAAGTGATGGTGCCTCTGGAGGAGAGGCATGATATTGAGGTGATTGTAATAGGAGTGCTGGATCCTGATACGTCTGTGGCACCAGTGATGTTGCTTCCTGTGAAGGAGGAGGTGCGTACAGCTCAAGCTGTATATGGTTGGCCTTTTGATGAGTTAAAGAGAGATGAGGAGAGTACTGCTAGTGTCCCCTCTTCAGTGCCAGTTGCGGATGGTGTGATGAACACAGATGATGTTGGGGAGGTTGTTCTCAGAAAGTGATCTGAAATCCAACATGAAAAGTTGCATGTGCATGTGGCTGAGTTTGACTTGGCTCCCGGTGCTGAGGTTCCAGTTTGGCCATCTTTGCTTGATATGATGGAGATTGGTGATATTGACCCTAGCCATAGTGATTTTGCTGAACAGTATCATCCTCGAATCAAATTGTTCATAGCTTTTGCCCTGGTTTGATCAGTTCAGGGACGACTGGAGAGGGGATTTAACATGAGGATAGAGCAGTCCCTCTGATTAACTGAGTGAACTGATAACTGAGCTCTTTTTGCCTATGCTCTGATTTCGATAAGTTGTACAAGTTGTGCCATGCAACTCACGGGACGTGCGTCATGTGAAAGGGCTTGAAAGAATGGGCAATTAAAATGCCTATGGCGTGTAGCGGAACTTCCACAAGTATCAACGCAGTCACTCCTGTGCACGAGCAGCAGTTTTTTAATGAAATTACAGTGGGGTAATGTAATGGACTGTCACTGGTCTCTGTAGCTCTCTGTAGCCCTGTAGGTCCATAACCATCTGCAGTACATGCAACACAGGGTGCATTGACACCAGTGCAATTGACAACTTGGGCTTGCTTGAACAGTAGAGCTGGTAGCCTACTACCTGTTTGCTGAAATAGGCAATTGCACTTTCACAAGCACTTTGTATTATTAGAAACCTCCTATTCTCAGCCATTGAGAATGGACACATATCTGCGGTTGAAACTTGCATGCAGGCATGACACTACTCAGCCTTAAGAGGTTTGAAATTATCAGGGAGAATGACTTTAAAGTCTGTGTGCATCAGGATGATATTATAAAAATATGATTTAATTTGTTTCGCTGCACATGCTGCAGAATCATTGGAATACCCTATGACAAACTCCCAAGAAGGCAAGAAGAGACAACACCACAAGACGCAAGTTCACACAGCTACTGAAGGAATCAGAAGGAAGACACCATTATAGCTGATGAGGTGGTGTGGTGATGATTGCTGGTCTTAAAATCTGCAAAACAGAACTCTGCTGTGTATTATTAATTCAATATGCTATTCAATGTCACTAGCTGCAGAATGTAAACATTTTTGGAGACATCATTATGATTGCTAGCAAAAGAATTAGCATGGTAAATAAGTAACAGTAAATTCCAATAAATTACTCAATTTATCTTACCTGCAAGCTTACTAAACCTCGGGCAAAACCAGAACATATTAACTGTTCGTTAGCAACCGCTCAGATTAACTTTTTCTAGCAATCATAACAATGACTAGTTTACATTCTGCAGTTTGTGGCGTACAGACTTTCATAGCGTACTGTTGGGGATTGTTAGTGGAAAGACACCAGGGGTGTATTGTATAAAGTGAAGTGCATGACTTTCTGGGTGATCTCCATGACCACGCTGTCGAGCACCCTGCCTTCTACAGCCTCTTTAGCTTACTTGTTGTTGCTGTTGTTGTTGTGAGGTGTTTGTGCTTCTCCACATGCGGCAGGGACATAACCCGTGGAGAGCTTCAATGCCATTGATTTTCACCATTGGACTATCTGTCCCTTTAATAGGCAATCTCGATCGCCATAGGGATAGAAGAGTCATTCTGGTTGTCCTCAAGATGTTTACACACTGGTCCAAACTGCAAGTCCTTTGAGTCCCAGACAGTTTCCACATCCAAAGCCCTCACACCTCATTCTTTTGAAATAGTATCTAATATACATTGTCTAAAACACCCATGTAATGGATATAATATTCTTAAAATAATTGAGAGATGTGACATTCAATCATTTGATTGGATGTCAAATTAATCAAAACTATGTATTGGGGATAAAGACCGAGACAACAATGACATAAAGATTTCTGATTGTCTTAGATAGTTTAATGTATCCCTGTCGTAGCAGTGAAGACATTAAATCAAAGAGCTATGGAGATACATGTATGATTCTTTCTTCCTTACTTATCATGAATAATTCCCCAATAAACATAAAAAATAGTTACAGGCATGCACAAAATACTGTACCATGCCAGTAATGCAGTAATTTCAAATATATATGTGGAACAAGGATAAGTCAAAAATGCATTAGTTATCTTGACTAGTGTCAATGCAAAAATCTAGTAATACATGTGAGGGCCAGAAATCAATAACATTATTATTATTATTATTATTATTATTATTATTATTATTATATTAACATATTATATTATGCTCATGTATTCTGCCCCCCCCCCCCCCACACACACACACAGACCTCTTCCTCACCACACCTACAAGAGAGGAGACAAGAGGCTAGTGAACTGTATCAAACATTCCTGTGTTTGTTCATTTATCCCATTTGGGACTCTGTGAGATGTTGAAGCTTAGCATATGATGAGAGAGAGGCAGTCTGTCAGCTTCTTTGTCTCCCCAGGCTACAAATGGGAAGGCATACTGTAGACTTTGACCTCAGTGTTTATCTCTGCTGCTTTCCCCTGTCACACAATCCACTGTAAAAGACTTCTGAATGAATTTACATTACAGTCTCTGTACTATGTTGAAGAATATGAGGACCTCAGGGGAAAGTAGCCCTAAATGCTCTATGTTTTCACCGTCTGCTTGTTTTCATATTCCGTCTTTTCATATCCCTGGGTGAGGTATAAGACATTACTATTCAATGTCTAAGGCTCGACAATCTGGGAACTTAGGGCAGTGGGGGTTCATGAAATGTTGTTTGTGTGGCGAAGAACAATTCAAATGACATATGGATTTTTGATAATAATGGCACATGTAATTGACTTGACAAACAGAAATGTGAAGAGACTCTCATATGTCACTGTATCGCATATGTCACTATATTCTCCAAACTAATACGTCCTGGGGGATCGTTTCTGCAGTCCAAAGAATGAGTTCTCTGTGCATGTATTGTCTAGCTTTACCAGCGTCAACCATGTGTGGTTGATACGCCAAAAACGTAAGATACATTTGGTGAGAGTTACGTGAATTACTACTTGCGTGGCGGTTAGGCAGTATTAGACATTAACTTTGAGTGGCCAAGGTAAGGGTAAGTTGTCAGGGGAGGGCATTAGCAAACATTAGCAATACCAACAAGATTTAACAAAAACAAAACAAAGTCCCAAGCACGATTTGAATCAGCAACATTCGGGTTGCAAGTCAGGCTGTTAACTTTCTTTCTGTACTTCAGCTTTTAAAGTCAGTGATGAGCCACAGATGAGTTGTGATTTCTCTTGAAGTCATCTTTTCATATTCTCTGTCCTGCTACGAGCCATGCCCCAATATCACTGCCAGCCTATAATATTGACATTGCAACAATCTACAGCATCGGGGAGCAGGAGATGAGGAAGAGTAGGAGGGATGAAGAGGGAGACTAACTAATGTCATTATTTTCTGTCCTCCCTCATCCCTGTCCTTGGGCAGCCAGGCGGGCAGGCGGGCGCGCACACACACACACACACACACACACACACACACAAACACTGCTGGAGGTCAAAACAAAGTGATGAAGCCAAAAGGAAAGATTAGAGAACCAGAAGAGAATGGCGCAGTAAATGATAGCCCTCTCGTGGATAAAAGATAGCTGCTGCCAAAGGAGGGTAACGTCGAAGAAGTAGCTATAAACAAAGCAAGGGTACAGGAAGAAGCATAGCAAATAAAGAGAGTCTGGCAGAAAGAAACATTGTGTAACGTAGGTCAGGATCAAAGCTTACATTGTCAGCACTAACACCTCATCATACAAAGCTGGTTGGGTCATTGTTTGCTGGCAGACTAGATCTAGAGACCTGCAGTTGATTAAACTCCCCATTAAGCCATAAGCTCAATTCTGTCAGTGAAGTAGGAGTTAATTAGAATACTTTAGATTATTGTAAGTCTTTGTATGGGATTCAAACAGTAGTCATTATCTAGAAACTGTAATCACAGCAAGCTCCATCAGTTTACCCTAGTTCCATTAAGTTCTATTGTAGTTGGGGATTGTCCAAATTTCCATCTAGAGAGAAATCACATGTAACCATTTAGATGTTGCTAAATGCAATATCTTCTCCACAAAGGAATTCACATCTGCCTTTGTCACAGGTATCATTCGGGTAGGTTGAGAATGCATTGAATTTGTCTGTTTTAAACCTGCTGCTCTCCAGTCATCAGTAAAACGTAACTCTAACATAATAGGATTAACTGTTGTGAGAGACGAAAACCCTGCAGTAGTACCTACTCCTTATAGACACTTGTGTACATCCGAAAGGATTGGACAGGACAGGTATACGCACGATTCAAGAGAAGAACATTCAACCTACTGTAGACTTTCAGAGGGTAAAGATAAGATGTATTGTAACTATCTTGACTATACTGTACCTATCCAATCCTTCCAAATCTACCCTAGTGTCTAGAGTAAAGAGTCCACTGAGATGTTTCATATTAGTAAAAGCCTGACAGTTTTATTAACAGCCAGAGTCGTAACATTTACAACATGACCAAAGTAAACTCAAGTGGTTATATTGGGAGCCCCTTAGATTCAATTAACACACATCCTCCATCTATTGGATACAGGTTAAGAGAAGGTCAGACCATAACTTGACAGTAATAGGAATGTTTACAACTAAATTAACCGAGAGAAGGGAGAGGGTGAGGAGTGGGAGCCTCTGAGTTCCAGATTGCAAATGATCTTAAAGCAGGGAGTCAGAATCTCAGGGGTTGTCTCAGTTTGAATACAGTGTGTTGCTCCAAGCAGATGAGGATCTGCTGTGTGTTCCATCAAAGCAGACTTGACACAGCCCTCAATGCCATTATGACAATGTTAAACGAATGACCTAACACACAGCCTCATGTAATCGGTTGCATTAGCAGCACCAGAACAGACTTCTTCCATCAGCATGTGGCTATCATAGATGGACCCATCTGCCCCAGGAGGACTGGAGACACTGACCGTAACAGAGCAATAGAAGAGGAATTAATAGCATTGTAATCAAGTGTCATACGGCTGCCATTATGCATGCACAGCAGGGACACATTTCCCCTCCACTATCATGGCTAACCAGCGTGTCAGTTGTACAGTGGGGCGGGGCTTTGGGCTCAGAGGCACTGTCTGTCAGGATCAACAACAAGGTCAACTGGCTTTTAACGCTAGGGGTCCTTTAAAACAGATCCTTCTTCTCAGGCTCATGACCTTGTCTTGTTTAATGAAATTTAGTGACCACGTTTCACTTCTCAGGCTGCTTAACAGGGTGTATCTTCCCTCCGCACGAATAATGTAGAATGTGATCTCTGCCCACTGTTCCATGACACTGAACAATGTGAAGTGCCTGTATTCATGAACATATCCTCATTAAACATCCCATTTGTATCTTTAAAAAGATTTTGGGGAGAAATTAAATTGAATTCATCAGTTTATATTATTTTGCCTACTCGTGTAGGAACAGTAGTAAAATGTAATAGCATTGTACACATAGTGAAGTGCCTTAATATTACATTATTATTGCATAATAACTTATTCCATTTGCTTACTTACAACCATGGTTCAACTACTTTGCAATTACAACTAAATTACTAATGCACTACAAAACAGCATGTTACTACAATATAATGTTGTTCTAAAAGGTTTCTGAATTGTGCTCTACCCAGGCAGAAGAGCATGTGGTCTCTCACCATTTACCTCATCTCACTGGAGCATTAGCCTTGAAAAGGAACAAAAAATAGTTTGAATGTAATGTAATTTAGATCCGCGCACCAGTCCTCTTGACAGCTGCATCCATCACTGTCAACAAAGGGTACATCAATACACACCCCAAGGTTTTGCCAAATGATAGTTGGAATTTGAATGTTTCACTCAGGTCTTAAAACATTGTGGAGGGAGTATAGACAAGGCTAAGTGAGAGTGACAATGAAAACTATGCCCTCCTTATTTTTGTACAAGAGCATATCTGCTGGCTTCATGAATTGACACATACAGACACATACAGCCTTCGGAAAGTATTCAGAACCCTTCACTTTTTCCACATTTTATTGTGTTATAGACTACAAATTTCAGTAAATGTATTCAAATTGAAATACAGAAATACCTCATGTACATAAGTATTCAGACCCTTTGCTATGACACTCTTAAAATGAGCTAAAATCCCAAAATCATCAAATCACTCAATAAGTTGAATTGAGTCCATCTTAATACAAGGATAATAGTTCATGTAATTTTGGAATTAATATCTTTGTTTTTATAGTCTCTGATTTGCATAGGAATCAGTTACACACTGTGTAGATTAGGATGTCACTACCAACTCAGCAAATTTCATAATTTTCTCTTGATCCTGACAAACTCCCCAGTCCCTGGCAGTGACAAACATACCCATAACTAGATGCAGCTACCACAATTCTTTACATGAGAGATGATGCGGAAACTGCATTGCATGTGCTGGATTTGCACCAAACTTAATGCTTTGTAGTAAAACCATTTCCAGCTACTTTCTTTGCTGTATCACTTGAATTAATTGTTGCAAACACAATTATGGATATGAGAGGCATTATTTTTGGCCACTTGGTTATAGAACAATTTTGTAGAGTGATTGAGATGATGTTCATCCCATCAACTGTGCTTTTTCCTCTCCACCATTCAACTTTGTAGATTTTTGTAAGTCTCACCAGGCCTCAGGGTTGCATTCCTGAGCAGTTTTGTTCCTCTCCATTTGCTCAGTTTGTAATGACAACCTGATCCACACAGTGTGTAATTGATTCCTATGCAAATCAGAAACCCCATAAAAATAAAGATATTAATTCCAAAAATTACATAAACTATTATTCTTGTATTAAGGTGGACTCAATTCAAGTCATTGAGTGATCTGTTGAAAATTGACATTTTTGCATTTTAGCTAATTTTAAGAGTGTCATAGCAAAAGGTCCGAATAGTTATGTACATGAGCCATTTCTGTATTTCAATTTTAATAATTTTACTGACATTTCTAAAAACCTGTTTTCGCTTTGTCATTCTGGGGTATTGTGTGTGGATTGATGGCAAATTATTTGAATTTAATCCATTTTAAATTGAGTCTATAACACAACAAAATGTGGAAAAAGTGAAGGGGTCTGAATACTTTCCGAAGGCACTGTATACTGTAGCTAAACAGATACTATGGATAAACACTTTGACAATTTTACAGAGCATTGCTACTGGTGTCTAGTGTACTCTATAACCATGAGAGGCCATGCCACCTGGACAATTCATTGGTTAATAGTGGCCATGTTGTTATTGAAATGGTAAACAAAATGGATCCTGTGAGCACCTCAGTCCATTGATGCTATGTAAAAAGTTTGGTCAATAACTGTAAAAACTTTAGTTAGGTGTTTTTCACAAAATCCCAAAATGGAGTATAATCCATCATGGTGGGTTAGGGTTAGGGCTAGCTTGATGGTACGAGATGAGAGGGACCAAATGTACCAGATATGGCAGATATGGCAGATATGGCCTTTAAAGTAAATAAACTTGTTATAGCGCCCCCATTAGGCCAATGGGGGTAATATTACAGTTGGGGGTAGTGGTCACCACTTCTTATCATACTACTAAGTTTCAAGTCTCTAGCCTGAAGCATCTCACAGGAAATTGAGTGACAGCATCCTAACAACTATGGAATAATAATAAAAACCCTAACAATAACAATAGGGTTCTACACCCTACAGGCTTAGACGCCTTATTATAATAATAATAATAATAATAATAATAATAATAATAATAGTTTATTTGAGTAGGGACAGACACATTGAATAATCAAGAATCATGCTTTAGGTTGTGCTAACTTTCAGCATTAGTCCCTAGTTGGACCTTCAAACTGTTTTGTCAAATTCATTTTAGCTTTGTAACATATTGTATATGTCCAATGACTTAGCAAAAGGCCTTGGAAAGGCTTTACTGAGAATCCTTGTGAGTGATGTGTGTGTCTTCTCCCTCTGCCTAACAAGCCCATCAGTTCATGAAAGTAACATCAAAGGCTTTACCTTCCTTTCATCGTTTGGAGCCTGACGATTACACAAATGAGTCAATTAAAGGAAACGAGGGTTCTTTAAAGGCTATAACACTGATGTTGTTGCTTACACAGTCATTTATTTAATCATTAATTGAGTTAGGTTTATTAGATGTTTCCTTAATTTTAGATCATGGACATTTTAGGACGAGGATTGACCTTTTTGCATCAATTCCCGGCCAGTTTGTCAGTTTAGTTGTTTGTTTGTTATTCAGTCTATTTATTCCCTCTGTAAACATCTAAAAACTATGACATT
Source organism: Argentina silus (assembly GCF_951799395.1). Taxonomy (NCBI): domain Eukaryota; kingdom Metazoa; phylum Chordata; class Actinopteri; order Argentiniformes; family Argentinidae; genus Argentina; species Argentina silus. The sequence continues at coordinate 8,628,271 of NC_139655.1, read as the reverse complement.
TGCTGTTGTGAAATACAGTTTCAACTTGGAATCTCCCTGATCCCCTGGTCTAAGCTTGTTTGTACCATCTCTTTGACGACAGTTATCTGTCCCCCCTGCTGGCCTGTCAATCTTAGTGACTTCTGTCTTGTTTTTGTTCCACCTTGAACTTGTTCCTTGGCCCACAGAGAGACGGGGGGCAGATTAATGCCATTCCTTTGAAATCTCAGTCACATAGCAGCATCACCTCAACCATGAAAATAAATCTCAAGTTTCCCATCTGTCACCGTTGACTAATGTCCACTGCCAAATACTCTTTTTACCCAAATTGAAAAGACATGAGAGGACACTTTTTGTAGGTGTTTACCATTCCAATTAAGTGAATGCCATCAGAGGAAGGTTGTGAGGGATCCTGATATGTGTGAAGAGAAGTGTTCTAACCACTATTTTCTCAATAAAAGTAATGCATAGTACTGTATACAGTATTATCATTTGTGTGTGTACAGTATAGCATTTTACAATACAACATGAAACCATAATCAATTAGCTAAAGGCAAGGTTCCCTTTACTGGAATGTGTTTTTCTTGGAATGTATTTTAGTCTGTCTATTCCTGTTTAGTACTACATGTACAATAACATATTCCCACAAGGTAAGAATTATTATTGCTTGAGCAACAGTAGGCTTCCTAAAACAGAATCCAATTCCTGAAAAAAAATAATCATATTGTTTTACAATAGTTACGAGAAAGGAAACCAGAACAATGTAAGCATCTCTGGGTTGAACTTTTTTTTTGTTGATTAGAGTTACTTCTAATTCTGCCAGATGTCGATTTAATAAATATAATGAGATGCAAATTGATGTTGTCACAAATAATCAACCATGGCAGTGTGCTGAAAAGAATTATTTGTGAGGAAGGTGCTTTTACCTCCATATGTTTCTAAAACTTGAGACGTGTTCTGAATTCTGAAAACGTCCACTACTTGCTAATTGTGCCGATATACAAACAATCCTCTTTCTCTTTCTTTCAGAGGTAAGGCAGAACAGAACTCACCACTAGGAAACCAACTACCAACAACTCCATTGATCTATGTGAAGGTCCACTGTGCAAACACCAAGGTGAGCTATCCCATGTCCTAGATGTAAGCTGAACATTGTGTGTGTGCGTGTGTGTGTGTGTGGATATGTAGGGGGGTTATGTCTCACAGTGTACGTGTTACACAGTCTGACAACCAAAACTGAGCACCTTCTTTTCATGCAAATAAATTCACCCTCATAGCTTTGTGTGTGGCTATCTTCTGAATTATTGATGCAGGAGCATTGATTTCATTATTTAACAAACAATGGTGAGGCCTTGAAAGTAATGAGATGTGAGGGTGAGATATGTTTGTTGGTGTGTGCTACAAAGGGTGCAGTCACATCCAAACTGTACATTTGAAATGTATATGGCACATATCTCTGACACAGAGACACCTTTGAACATGGCCTGCGACGGCACCCACCCGTCGGTGGAGTGCGCCTGGATGCCCAAAGGGGGCTGCAATCCCCAACAACAGTAAGCCTCAACAATGACCCCCACAATAGGAGTGGTGTGTGTAGACACAGCCCTACCCTTGGCAGGAGTGTGCTTGGCGGGAGCACAGGAGTGTGCATGGCCACAAATGGGCGAGTGCGTCTGTGCCTAGCGGAGTTATGAATGGCTTACCCATTTCAACCGTCATAAAATAAAGACAATATCAATGCACAATTACATGTGAATAGAAGCCAGCATGCACCCAGCCTCCACAGAAGAGATACCCTTCATCACACCTGTTTGAGCATCTCATGATATCTCCTCCTGTGTGTGTACAGTAAGTAGGCTGCAGTATGTGTGTCTGCGTAAAGGACAGTGATGTTTATAACAATACCGAATGCGTAATGATGTAGATAATGGATGAGGCAAACAATTTGCTCTCCCGTGTGTGTGTCAGGCAGGTTTATAAAAAAACAGTTACTGCACTCAGTATTTCTCTTGCAAACAATTTCATCATTATACGGTCCTCTCTAAACAGTAAGTATTCAACTGTTTGAGGGAAGGTGTGAATTCTAAACAACCTTCTCAGTGGTGAGTGTATGTTGTTGAGTAGACCAACAAACTGTATTGCACTGTAGCAGGAGTCAAAGCTGAGTATGCTGGAAAACCTTGTCAGTGCATAGGATATAGATTTCTGGGGCTCAATTTAATTTCCTGTCTTTTTCAGCAACAGTACAATATTATATGTCACTTAAAAGTAAGTTTTTGCATATAATATGGTATTATATGGAGAGAGAAGACAACTGCTATCATAGGCATACTGTACAAGTATCACTGACAAAGAGACATTAGATACATTATTCTCACTCGCTAAAATGGGTGCTTATAACTACTGTAGTTTGTCTGGTTCTTGCAACGAGACCCACAAACAAGCCTAGAATTTATATATTATATATAATAAATTCTAGGTATAATTTACAATATACAAATATTTTTGGGTCAGTGAACCTTTAATATGGGGCTTTATTGGAAGAGAAGGAGAATGTAGACTGACAAAGGGCATGGTTGCAATCAGTGCTAAAAGGCAAGAACCCAAATGTGCATAAAATGAAATATGGCAGCCATTTACAAAGCCCATAATGTGAAGGTAACGTGCACATTCCGCTATATAGTGCCTACGTAGAACCGAGAAATCAACTTTACAGCTGTTAGGATTGACATTAACAGATGGCAGCATTACTCATCCATTCTGATTTATTTATTTATCGGCAAAGACAAAAGAAAGTCAGGCTGACTCTCAAATCGCTTTGAGAATGATTTATCCTTACCTTGCTGTTTAAGACAGTTGTACCTTAAACAATGCTGAACTACACAATTCTACGTAAGACAAACTATCTGAATTAATCATCTCTTTGGTGGTATGTTTTTTGTTTCATTTTCCACGGGTTATGATGACTTGCTGTGTTATAGCATTTTCTTACCAGACCAATCATCTTCAATGGGTATGAAGGTTAAGCCCTGCCTACAGGATCACCATGTACTGTATCATTGATGGTGGTGTAACACCCCAATTTCATAAGAATGCATGTCACGCCTTGCTTGATCACCACTGTCCCCATGGTGTGGTACAGTCCATACACATACCATGTGTCTGTGTGTTCCCTCTTTCTGTTCATACAGGTATGCTTATTTGTATATTTATTGGTGTATGGTTTTATGAGTGCAATACGACTGTGTGTGTGTGTGGGGGGGGGGGCATTCATCTTTTTGGAGGGTGTAACCCATATAGTACTTGATCAATGAGCACTTTTAAGAGCTGTCTGTTCTTCCCCAAGGTCAGTTGCATATTTAATTAGATCAAGTGAACAAGGGACAGCAAAACTCAATGGGAGGTCGTTTTGTTTACATCCATAAGCACAGAGCTAGCGCATACATGTATCACTTGTGTTTAATGCCGACATCAGCTCAGACGCGTCTCCACATTGCTGACTGGGAAGCGCAAAGCACTATAGACATTGTAGTAAGTTTATTCCCACCTATGATTTCCTGGTCCAATAAAATACTATTTTCTTGCATATTTGCTTAAATGTTTTTATATTTCCTGGCTATTTAGGCAACAAAGACCTCTAATAAATTGCTATTGAGACATGGTGACAATCAATAAAATGTCCTTTAACCCTTTGAGCGTACGGTCAAACTGGTGATACCAGTCTAGAGGGGTCCCTCACGCGTACAGCCACAATGGTGTGATTTGAACAATTGAACTATTTACGACTGAAGCAACAATCAGCATTGAGCTGACCACACTGTTATCACACACAAACATTTTGCACAAATGATAAGTCTTGACAACTGTATGTCCTCAATGTGAGCAGTTTGTCATTGATGTAGACTTTCAGACATGCACAGAAGTTGCAACAGCATAACACAGTTTTCATCAAAATCGGAAACTAAATGTAGGCTAAGGCTATACGTTATTCGTGGCTCTGGGGAAAGTGAGCTGACAATCAATTGAGTCTAATTGAGCCAACTCTACGCTGTCAGAAACCATCATATAAAGGAGATAATAGCGTTTACAATGTATTACATCACAAATATGCTCACCAGTGATCGAAACAATTAACACTTTCCAAAAGTTGAAAGTAATGCAAAGGTGGCTTGTTTGTGCGCGCTGAGTTGTTTTTCCGCATCCAACCAAAGATAAAACCAGATGACAAGATGGTCACTCTCATCATTCACTTGTCAAGTCTTGCGGAAAGTTTTGCAATGGGTTTCCCGAAAATACGAGTGAACCATCTACTCACCTCATTTCACTAAGACATCTTTGGTATGACAGACATAGACATATACGAGACATACAGGATGCATTGGATGATGACAAATGTAAACAAACATGGATAAGCACGTAGACATCATTAGCTTATTATGATCAGTACAACCTTCAAAAAGTATTTTAGGCACATCACATTTTAGGTACATACAATGTATGCACGAATCGGAATACATGATTTGTCACCAGTATTTGAAAACATGTGAATAACTTAATGATCACCACAGAAACCTCTGTCAGAGATTTTTGTTATTGATACAAGTGGCGAGTCCCGATGTCTTGGGCTGAATACATTCGTCGGATATCCAATACAGACAAAATTTAAGAAAAAGTTAAGCTATACAAGCTAGACCAACCTTTTTAGCCTCCTGAGGGTATGACATCCAAAACGCAGCACACAGGGCAGACACATATGGCGCAACAATCACATTCTAGAACAGTGCATTCTGAAGCTGTGCATTCTTAAATAACTCATAAAGAACGCTGGGGGGCCGCTGATGATGTCTACAACGTACTGCGCGATCAGGTTAAGGATAATTGATGAGCAGATTTATTTGAACAGTAGATAACATAATTCAAAGTAATTAATGTTGTTACTCACCAATTTGGATTCATGAAATGCATTAATTAATGACATAAGACATACTATATTGTATGTTAACATTTTTAAAATTATTATTCAATCGCTTACAAATATAGATGTGGTGTTCAGATAAAGCTCTCCAGGCATAGCGTGGCCCTGCTACTCATGTCAATTCTCCCCAGTGCTACATGTACTCCCAGAAGTGGTTGTTCTGCTGGTCTGTTCGTCAGTGTGAGGGGAGAGTGTAGAGGGGGCTCACTAGGATTCCCCTGGGAACGTTCTGACTGGACTGGGGGCCTAGTCCAGAGTGTTAGCTGACATGGCGAGCAAGTTAGGCTGAAGATGTGGTGGTGAAGGGTTAGGGACAGGGAAGGTGGAGCAGGGGTTGAGATCTCAAAGTCAGATAACTTTTCTCAGCTAAAAAGGCCTTAAATAACTTAATGCTGTGGTTTTACTAGTTTTGCCACACTCATTGACTCAAAGGAACAACCATTTTTAATACATGTTTGTGATCGGCCTACGTGATGATGAATGAAATCCTTGAAAGACAACGCAAACAATATAACTGCTACAGGTACAGACCTGGACACAACCCCTTAATGTGCTGCGTGCTTTCATGTCAGAAAAGAGGACAGCATTCATGACTTGTGCTTCAACTACTGTAGATAATTTGACTCTGTAATTTATATCAGCACTGTTGCAAAATAGAAGGTCCTTAATCGCATCCATTAGCTTAGTTTATAGTAGTGAATAGATGGGTGTATTATTGAAACTAATGAGGTTGTGGACATAATGACAACTGTGATAACCCGCATGGTTTGACATACTGTAGCAAGCTCCCCAGGGAGCTCAAATCTAACATTTTGTTAGCCTGCCCTTGATAATCCACCCCCTTACCATCTCTTCTTGCTCTTTTTATAAACGTGTCACCCCAGTTGACAAATTACCAAGCTAGGGGACAAAAGTAGGGAGAGAAGTGTTACATGTAGTTGAAGGTATTTGCATTAGGCAATTAGATACTCTGTTCCTGCTCTGTGCTAGCAGTAATTGCTAAAATAAATTTTCCTTGGGAGACAAGCCTCTTTGCGCAGTGACCATTCTCTCTCTCTTTCTCTCTCTCTCTCTCTCCTCACTCTATCACTCTCTTTCCCTCCCTCACACTTTCCCTGTGTGTGGCTCTTGCTCTCTGTCTCTCCCTCTCTTTCCCCCGCTGCGTTCTTAAACATTGTCATCTGTGTTTTTGCGGCAGTGGCAGTAGATCAGCAGGGCCAGCGTGGCGGCGGTCGCAGTGGCACTGTGTGCTCCATGTCAATAAGCCCTCAGCTCAGTGGAAGCCCAGGGCTCTCAGTGCGGCAGTCTGATCACACGGCGTGAGCACCAAAGAGCGCCTAAGTAACTGATGTAAATAGACCTCCCCTCGGCTCTGCGGCTGTGTAGGAGAAAGAGCACCGACGTGACAGATGTGCGATACAAGCCACCCACTGAGCCAGGGCACTTCCATAGAATTAAGTCATTATGTGATGAAAAACAACAATAAGTTGGGGTCATCTTCAAGTCGAAGGGATTGGACTGTTGTGATGTGACGATTAGAGAGGAGAGGGTCCTTTGTCCTTTTAGAGCTGAGTACAGTGCAGATACACAGCTCAGAGAACAGCCAATCGATACAGCCTGCTCGCTGGCTCCCGTTACCGTTACAGGAGAATGATGAGTGAGATCATCCACTCTGCCACTCTACCCTAGCACAGGTCGCGCCAGGCCACACCAGGCACTCCTTTTCCCATGTTTCATTTGGTTTCCCATCGGCTCTATCCCTCTGTGGCCATTGAGTAATTCTAACATCCCAATGAGATGTCACATGTGGTCAATGTGTATCTGGAATTGGAAAACATTGCTCAGTTCTCTCTTGTTGCTGAAATTTGAACATTGGCATTGAATTACCCAGCATCTTGTAAGTACTTACTCGGAGTGCCAACCTAACTGGAAATGTATAAACGTCCATGTTTGTCATGTTTGTATGGTTTCAGCATTATCCCGTTGCTGTTGTTTTTTTGCCAAATCCATCAGCATAAAAAGCACATTCACTCTGACATAATTTCATACAAGCTCTTGTAAATTTGGCTTCACATTCTTAAAAGCAATGTAATTGATTGAAGTGGAAGGATAACTAGGGATAAAATGAGCGATGCCATTAGGAGTGCACAACCTATGGGAGGAGACCTATTGATTAAATCCACTGTTAACATAATAGCTCATGGGTTACATGCCTCTCCTGTGTTAAGGGGGATGATGAAATCCATCAGTGACTATAAAGCTGACTATAACAATCCCAGAACCTTGCATTTGTAGTTCTTGCACTATGCACTATACTAAGCATCATTAAATTGCTGTGTTGTGTTTTGAGTAAATTGAGTGTTTTTCCACATTTATAGGGACATTCCGGGTGCTGACATTGCCGTAGGTCCTGGAGCTAAGAGGCTTTCTGATTTACTCTGGTAATCCCAGCTGTAAGTTCCTTACATGCGACGACGACGAAGTGTGCAGTGCTAAATAAGAAAATGGAGAATAACTGTAGTCCAATTTAAATGTATTATTAGCAGTGTAATATTTTGACCTTGCTGGGAGTTGTTTTCATGCCACCGCGTTAGAATATGAAACGTGTGCAATGTACTGAAAAGTGGATGTCAAAGTCATGTCTACAGACTTTAATGCAGCAATTGCTCCTTATTCAATACAGTAATTGCTCCAGGTTTCAGCATTCTGATGAAGACATTCTGAGCTAAAACCATCAATAACATTTAATGAAATATTTTGTAATGTTCCTTTGCCAGAATAATTATGTCATCCAATATTGTATTCATGGGTCTGTTTTTGTAAGACATGGTTATATGAAAGTATCATGTGGTTTTATATATCATTTAATAATGATATGATAATAAGGGAAACATTACCTATACAATGAGTTATTGGATAGGCAAGCTAACTAGAAGGTTAACAGTCTGGTAGGAAAAGTACATTTTTAGGATAATCTTTTTCCCTGGAACGACCAGTCATATTTGTGTGTAGGAAATTGTGATTTTCAGAGATTGGGTACAACATAATATGCAGTACCAGTGGGGAAAAATGACTTTCATTAAATTACACTGAAGTTTATACATCAGTGATGATAAGGGTGGTATAGGCCAGCCAACTCCCCAGACGTAAGATTGAAGTATTCCATCTCCCTCAATATAACGAAATTCATTATTCTATTCATTTTCAGCAGATGGTTATGTAGAGGTAAATTAATTTGGTAGATTAGGGAGGAGCAATGTGAAAGTGAAAATATGGAAACTTCATGCGCTGCTCAGATGCACTACAGTACTAGCACTACAGTATTGGCATTTGAATGTGGACAACAGAATTTGAATACTATGTTATGAAGTATGTGGTATGTTACCCTCATAACGATTATAATTACACTGTAATTACCATTGACATCATAGAGACAATACAGGGAATCAGGGCTGGAAAATGAAGTGATGCCTGTTAACATAATGTTATCCGTCAGTACCATGTCATGAAGTATGCAGTGTGTTACCCTGGAATAAGACGATAATTACACTGAAATTACATTGATAATATAGGGAAATTAATAATGTGACTTTTAACACTTTATTTCTATATAATGATCCAGTACTTAACCTTCATTATGAATCTATTATAAATTACTGACATCGGTGTAACCATGAAATGCAATAATAAATTACACAGTAATATGGATGAACTGTTACCTTATTATTATCACGTTATTACCCCTTTTATCTGTGTAATAGAAAGTGCTACTGATTTAATTAACAAATGTCAATATCATTGGGTTCTGGAATAAGCTGCACAACTCCTATCTTTCACTGTGTGTATACAAAGACACCTTACAGAAATGAAAGGGCAACTCACAAGTGGCAACCTGCTTGTAAACCATGTCACAGCATATTTCAAGCATATGTCATACAGTTTTACCTGCTCTTTCCCGATGGTCATTAGAGAGCAGCCACAGCATCAGTGCTGTGAGCACGTATTCCCTGTATATCCTTAGGTTACCTTGGGTGGCTGTATTGGTAGCTGTCCTGAGATCAATTAAAGTGTGAGGTTAGGAGTCAACGGCTTTATTGTGGGGAGGAAGTGCTGCAAATTAAAGCTGGAGTGCCTATGTCCACAGTTAATTTATTACCAATTAAAACTGTTGGACTTTGCACTTGTGTGCTTGTCAACTACACTGCTTTGATTGGATCTTCATCAACACAAATAGTGCTTCGAAATGACGATCGGAGAGGAGCATCCACCATGATGCACAAGATATATGCAGGAAGTTGGTCTAGAAAAGAGGAGAGAAATATGGACATGAGAAACTGAGTTATGACTAGTTAGCCTTTTGTGCTTCTCAATTAAGAGACAGAAGCATATCTAAATGCTCCCAGATGGTTAAGGCAAGCTATCTAACAAGCCAGCATATGGAAAATCATATTCATAAATGTGAAAACACAGTTGCCATCTGGAAATTGTGAATTTCTACCATGGGTTATGCATCTCCATGCTATTGATATGCAGTATACTGTTGCATAACATAGAGATGGAAAGGGGGAATGTGTCCAAATGTGTTATGATTCAGTCCTGTTTTATCTTTTGAGGAAGTGACAAGAGGTAGCTTTTTGAATCAAACAAACACACTCACTCCTGCATGAGTTTGTTGTTCCCATAGTAGACCCACATAAACCATATCTGACTGGAGAAGGTTGAGTAGAATTGATGGAACTGGGATTTTTATAGGTCAAGATTCACGACCTGCCATCCCTACATCACTTTTCAGGGTGAAGGTGTTGTCGTTTAGACCGTACCGGGCCCTATTAATTTACACTGCTTCAGAGAGATGTGTTACTGAAGAGAAATGTTGCCAATAATCCTGATGTGTTGTAAATCCTAAGGTTTCCAAGCATGTGCTCCTCTTCTCTTGTTACATATCATAATGTGTGTGTGTGTGTGTGTGTGTGTGTGTGTGTGTGTGTGTGTGTGTGTGTATGTGTTTTTTCAAGTTTCAAGTTTATTGTCACGTCTCATACACGAGTGCAGGGAGTAAAATTCTTGGGCTCGGTTCCATGACAATGCAGCATACCGGAGGAGGCTCCGTCTTTTGGACGGCATCAGTTCAAACAGGCTGTGGTTGGGGTCATCTGTCCGCACCACCTTCTGCAGCGTCTTGCGGTTGAGGGCGGTGCAGTTGCCGTGCCAGGCAGTGATGCATCCACTGCAGGATGCTCTCAGTAGTGCCCCTGTAGAAGGTCTGCACGATCTTGAGCCGCATGCCAACCTTCCTCAGCCGCCTGAGGTGAAAGAGGCGCTGCTGTGCCTTTCTCACCACCTGATTGGTGTGCTCGTCCCAGTTGAGGTCGTCAGAGATATGCACGCCAAGGAACTTAAAGCTGTTGACCCTCTCTACTGCGGACCCATTGATGGTGATAGGGTCCTGTTCCCAGCCTTTCTTCCTGAAGTCCACCACCAGCTCCTTGGTCTTGTCGATGTTGAGAGAGAGGTTGTTCTCCTGGCTGTACTGGGCCAGGTGGTCGACCTCTCTCCTGTAGGCCATCTCATCGCCGTCTGTGATTAGGCCAATCACTGTGGTGTCATCAGCGAATTTGATCACAGAGTTGGAGCCATGAGTGGCCACGCAGTCATGGGTGTACGGGGAGTAGAGGAGGGGACTCAGGACACAGCCCTGGAGGGCTCCTGTGTTGAGGGTCAGGGGGGTGGAGGTCTTCGAGCCCATTCTCACCACCTGTCGTCGGTCCGACAGGAATTCCAGTATCCAGTCGCATAGGCCAGGGTTGAGGCCTAGGTTTCTCAGCTTGGTGTCGAGCCTAGAGGGGACAATAGTGTTGAATGCTGAACTGTAGTCAACGAACAGCATCCCCACGTAGGTGTTCCTCTTCTCCAGGTGGATGAGGGCGGAGTGGAGTGCGGTAGCGATGGCGTCGTCAGTTGATCTGTTTTGCCTATAGGCAAATTGGTGAGGATCCAGGCTGCGAGGGAGCATGCTGCAGATCTGGGCCTTGACATGCCTCTCAAAGCATGTGTGCGTGTGTGTGCCCACGTGTGCTTTTGTGCATGGATAATGTGTAAAAATGTTAAGGACAACACTATGCAGGGAACACTGTAACTCCTCTGTTGCCTTTCACCCCTGCTCATATCATAACTATTTGACACACAGAGACGAGTGCAACAAAGGAGAAACTCTGAATAAAATGTTTGCTGTGCATTAACTCTAAAAATTGGCCAGAAGCTCTAAAGTTATTCCAGAGAGTGTGACCCTTATCTTTGCTCAGAAAACCATTTCCAACCTCTTATCAAAGTCCTTTTTATTCATTTATCATTTCCTGTCTCCGCTGTGCCCACAGTCAGGATACACCACTATCGGGAAGGTTGTTTGCATTTGGCCTTTTCACTGTTCATGTTTGTTAAGCAGCAGTTCGCTTGATACTGAGCCACAACACTGGGAAAAGCGGTTCACCTTGAGGTGGTTGATTATTATTACACAGAGAAAACCAAGCATACTGTAGGCAGTGCAAAGGCTTTAGCTTTTTACCATGGTTTGTCTACATTTGTCCCCACACCCAATTCACCTGCTTCCATCAGTCCCAACGGACTACGGTTGCTGTCAGAAGATTCAAACTCTCTCATACTTGGAGCTAACTAGTCGCCATATGTCTAGAACATCCTAACAAACAACTGGATTGACAGTTCAGGATTTTCCTATGCTTGTCTGTTAGATATGCAAGACCTTCGTCAGATGTACAGGAAGCTGTTGATTCATTCTCCATTTCAGAGACAATGTGACATGATTTATGTTGGCTGTGTGTCATGCAAAGATTAGGATGTATGGTTGTCATATCAAATAGCAAAACCGGAGAGAAATAGAAAAGATATGAGTACATGAGTACATGCATGGACTAACATGGAAAACAGATAAAGTTTCAAGGAACACAAATATAGCTATGTGTATATTGCAGTAGAAATATACTTAAACAAATTTCAACTCTATATTCAATATTGTCAAATTGTATGAGCAGTAGGTAGCATTTGTATCAAGATTTGAGAAGGTTGTGAGGTATTTGATGTGTAAAACTGGGACACGAAGTGTTCTTCATGTGGTAAATGCCATAAAAAAGTAATTGTAAATGGAACGTCCATTGTAGTCATCATCAAATCATCGTCCCTCGACAAGACTCATCATCCCTCTCTCTACCTAACAGCTCCCGCCAGTTAGTTTCCTCTGCAAGACTCCCATGAGTAGATCTATTTAGGTGGTTGGAGAGCTTGAGCACCAGTCTTGCATGATACTTACTTATAGACTTGCAGGTCAAAGCAATGCAATACTAGAATACAACAGTCCATACTTTTATAATGAACAGTTGATGGCTGAGAAAACCAAAAAACTGACTTGACAGGGTTTGACAGAGAAGTGCTCTGACAGGCTCACCTCATTTGTGTGTGTAAAAGCTCTACTCTCTGTTCCTTGCTCCTTAATGAGACCTGGGCCAAACAGATGGGAAATCCATGTGGTATCAACCCAGTTATAATGTCACGAGAAAGTCTGGAGTGCATTAAGTGTAAGCTCAGTGCAAAGTTCCTGATTTTATTAAGATAGCTCCCATTTTCATTAGAACAGATGCACCGGTTCCTACCATATGCACAAGGTCATGAATCCAGATTACCCACTCCTTGTGTCACTGAGCGGGCCATATGGTCAGATTTAGGAGGGGCACTTTACACTTTAGCTGAGGACAAATCCTCCAGGACCTGGCAATGAAGATGAGACCTGCTCAAATGAATACCTGTGCCATGTATGTTCTCAATTAGAAACATTTCCATTTAAGGTTCTCAGTGAAAGTGTGTGTGTGTGTGTGTGTGTGTGTGTGTGTGTGTGTGTGTGTGTGTGTGTGTGTGTGTGTGTGTGTGTGTGTGTGTGCATGCATTTGCATAACTGCTGTTATGACTACAGCTATTCTCTGACTTTGATTGTTCATCTTGCATTCAAGGAGATGACATTTCATGTGTTTACCATGAAAAAGTCATCATCTGAACATGAAAGGTAAAGGGCAGATATGTCATTCCAAATACCATCTCCCCCTTTGCATGATTTCATCCCCCTCACCAGGGACAAAGCATGAGGTTCAGTCAACAGTATGTATGTCCCTGTGGAGTATTTTTCCTTGGAGATGGTTGAGGGAATATGCCTGGAGTAAGGGGTCACACACTTGCATCCTCTCTGTATAGACAAGTGTTAAGGGGGACAATTTATGGAGTATATCCAGTGACTATATGACAGGTTCATATATAGTTCAGTAATTTTTTCCCCATTTCTGGACAGCAAATTAAACAGTGCTTATCTGTCGGGCTTGGATTTTAGTGATATTGTATATATGCAGGCCTCATCCACTACCCTGAGAGCACTTGATTCAGTATATCATGCGGCACTCAGTTTCATTACCAACCACAAACGTCTGATACATTGTGATCTCTACAGTGATGTTGGCTGGTTGTCATTGACTTTGCGTAGGCTCAAACATTGGTAAAGTATACTCTGATTATAAAGCCATACTGGGAAAAAGCCACTTTATCTCTGTTCCTTTTTGATTAGGTCAGAAAATAAATATCAGGTACTGTCTCACTCACACTAGCTTTTAACAGTCCCAAAAATAAGAATAGGTCATGGTAGAAATAGTTTTATCTTCTCAGCTCTGTGGTCCTGGAATTCTCTCCAGAACAGTTTAAAACTTGAGGATCTAGTCACTTTGGTGGTTTAAACACTTGGTCAACACACATGAGTGCAACTGTCATTTGGACAATTGTTTTTAGTTATGATGTTTGTGTTTCTATATGTAACTGTTGTATTGTATGTGTGTCTATAGTTTGTTCAATGTTGTGTCTGTGTATCGAAGTTGTTTTGCCTGAAACGTTGTTCCCCCTGCTGCTGTCGAAACAGATCTCTCTTGAAAAAGAGATTTAATCTCAATGAAACAAACTTGTATAAATAAAGGTAAAATTAAATAAATAAAGTACTGCAGTGGATTCCATCCATAAGTATGAAATTACTATGTCCGATATGTAAATAGTTAATCTTCATTTGGCTGAGTATACACAGAGACACCCTCAGGGACATAGGAGAACTACCATGAGCAGGTGGCATTATCTCTGGAGGCCCTGTGTACCTGCCAGGACCCCATAGAGAGTCCATCCCCTCCTGGAGGTTTTCTGGCTGGGACAGATGCAGACACCTCAGCCACCCCAGGCCCCAGTGATGGAGGATCTCTCCTTGCCAGGTGGACAACCTCATTGTCTCCCTGCCTTATCTCTGCAAGGCCATTCCTCTGGAAGATCACTGGGATCATTCGTCAGATTACAAGCAGTAAACGTTGGTAGATGGTACAGTAGGTTAGGGTTGGCACTGCAGGTTCGAATCGGCTTTGGGACAATTTTGACAAAAGTGCTTTTAGTGGTTTCGTTTGCTAAATCTTGCTGCTAATGTTTGCTAATACCTTCCCCCGACAACTTACTTTTATTTTGATTTACCTAGAGGTCTTCCATTTGACAAAACAGGACATAGCCTTAGACATTTAGCAATGACACTATGTTCCAAAATAACAGTGTGGTTGGTTAACATGGTCAGTTATCCAGAAGTTATGGATAAATACAGTATGCCATATGACACCAAATGTTTAAGGTTAACTAACAGGTCACAGTTAAAAACATCATCAGTCTCTAACCTGTGAGAAGCATGGTCCAACTTTTGATATCCTCAGTTCTAAGCCTAAGGATATGTTGGGGGTTTGAGTGACCTCTTGTGTCACAATTCGATCGTCTTTGGACACCAGCTCACATTATGTATTCTGAAGGCCAATATTGAAAGTGCAAAGCTAAGCACAAGCAGTAGCATGTTTGTAGAGACTTAAGATGTGATGTCCTTTCACCCTCCATAATTGCCCCCCATGATGAAATCAGGGAGGGGACTGTGGATCGGTCTCCGTCCATTTGTATGTTTGTATGTCACACACAATATCTCATACACCACTGGGACAATTTTGACGAAACTTGGGTAAATTATGTGTCTTGCCATAGAGATCCAGCATTTACAAAATTACACTTGGCCCAAGGGGGATGCTATAGTTAACAACTGAAATTACAAAATTACACTGATTGGCCCAAGGGGAAAGATCTCGTAACAACTGAAATTCCAAACTTTGAACAAGCATCTCTCCTATCACAGCTGCACAGAGTGGCTTGTGAGTATTTAAATGTAAAATGTACCTGTACGTGTCATCTCATAATCCAAATGTAATATTCATTCACACCTACAGCACTTTTGCCAGTTGGTGTCTTATAGCTAAAATCGCACTGAGATTGGAGTCTTGTCCCCACAGATTAAAAGTTGCAAAGCACAAATAGCCCTATGGAACAGACATGCTGGAAATCATTTACAACAAGGTAATCCCTTTATGTGATTTATTTCCCTAAGATGATAAAGAGGGATTACCCAAGAATTAACAGCAACCCCTGGTAGAAGTGGTTGTTTCTAAGCTTGTTCTCTGTTGCCTCTCAGACAAGTCACCTCCGCGTGTGTGATTTATCATCACAAATTGCGAGAACATTGGACTCCAAAGTCAACACTGTATGCTTCTGTGCCTGGAATGAGATAATTCCACATTATACACCTTAATGAGGTAAGAGATTAAGATGTTGCCCCTTCAATCGCTAAGGCTCTATTAGCACTGAGGATTCAAAATGACTCTGCTCACCGTCGACCGCTTGCTGCCATGTTTGAGTAGAGTGTGATTGAGTGCATTGCTGATTAAGACCTAAAGCTCTCATTTCAAGTTATAACCATTTTAAAAAAAGTAACTGCTGGATAGTTCTGTAGAATGGTTCCGTGTGTCATGAAGTACACAAGATAGTTGAGTTTATGGTTGATAAGATTTATTTAGGTTTCTTTAGATTAGGAGTTAAAGTAAAACTAAATAAAAAAACAAAACACTACTTATTTGTTTATTAATGATTATTAATGAGTGAAGTATTACAAAATGTTACCAGGAGCTTCCCTACCCCTATCTGTCCTTCACTCCAAAGGGAGTGAAGTGTCCAGATTTGCTGTAATGATTGAACTGTAGAGGATAGGCAATATGCTTTGTATGAAATTTGGGTGACAGGGGGTAGGATTTATTTCAGAGTTTCTATTAACCTCGTAGATAAAGGACCTCCACCTCCTCAGGTTAAGATTTGACTCCGAGACACTGTTGCATAACAACACTGCAGGCTGTTCTTGGTAGTATTGATCGGGCCAAGCGTCAAGGCAGTTCCCAATGGCAAAGGAGTTCACAGCCAAGATATTTTGCCTCCTTGAACTGGACAGTCCGTGGAGAGCCTTGCTTTTCAAAACCAAGTGTCTGGAATGTGGATTCTGTCTAACTCAAATCCCACAGGGTTAAGATGTGTGTCTAACTGTGAGAAATTCACCATGACCCCCTAGAGAGGTGTTTTCTTTATCTGTCTCAAGGTGAAATGTGTGACCCCTGCTTTCCAATAATGAAGGTTTTAAGATTACGAAAAGCATTAGCCAGTCCTCCACTGAGCTGGATAGCAGCAATTGGCCTCATAAACTGTAACATTGATTACACATTAGATGTTAATAGCCTTTGTGAGTGAAGCACGGTCAGATCTATTTCTCAGAAAAGGTTGAGAAGAATGAGATTTTAAGAGATGAAAATTGAGAGCATTGATACTGTATTGAACTGGGCTAACCAACTGGGCCCATCTTGACCTGTGTTGACTTGACCTACTAACGGTGCTTGGTAACGAGGCGAAAAGCTTATCTGCCTCTCAGTCATACTGTGTCGTGTTCACTGTTGGCTCTATTTAGCAACAGACGCTGAAATCCCTGACCTCTGCGTTGGTGACACATACAAGCAGGATTACCTGGTGATACAGTATAATGTGCTCCTGATTCTGTAATCCTAGATCTGTCTCTCTACCAAGATGAGTGCTCAAAAAGTCAACTGCATGCAGAACTGTACGTAACAGTACACATATCTCATTACATAGCTGCCAAAGCCAGTAACTTTAAAATATTCAGTGAGTTCTCTCCATCTTTTCCAAACATTGCTCTCATTAGGTAATGATTTGTGCCTAGTAGTGTGGTAAAGGAAGTTGTCCCTGTTATGTTTGCCCCCGAAAAATAAACAGATCCAGGACATGTCAATTTTACGCTTAAATTTGAGCTGCTGTAGGACCCAGAGCCATTTCCTTTTAAAAGCCTGGCTTTGGTGGGAGAAAACATAATGAGTGCCACCTCCGGAATAGGAACACATTGTGTGGGAGAGAGGAACTGAAGCGGGCCCACATGCGGAACGAGAAGCTTGGAACATTTGTGATCCGTCTCACTTCACAGTGGGAGAGCGCCTTCTCGCTCCCAGATTATGGAGCTCCCTCCCAATGGAAGAGATACTATTTTCTGGCAGCCGTGGTGAGGAAAACAAGAAGCAGGAGAAGAATGCTCCTCTCTGGCTGCATAAACAATGTCACAGACTCTGTCCTCAAAAGTGTTGTCCTCTAGACACTCTGTCAAAAACAATTACTATGGCCAAGCTATAGGTACAAGTTCATTAATATTAGGAATATAATTACATTAGGAAGAATTACTTAAGAATGACAGACTTGAATTTTATTAGTATCACTTTATTTTCCAGTATGTAAATAAAGCTAGAGTAATGTCTAAGTAAATACTCAATAACAACATGGTATTAGCCCATTGGTATTTAGTAATAGGTGAGTATGTTAAACAGACGTTAAAATTGTTCCAAACAGTAGCCCCGCAATTCAAGTTGCTCCGACCGAGTGTTGAATTTGCGACCTTGCCAACACACGTCACCGTCTCCTCAAATACCCGACGTAAACCAGCTACGCTATCGAAAAGCTAATGGATAGCGTGGGTGGGGGTATAAGGACTTAATATTATTTATATGCAGGCAATAAATTCCAGTTATGGTGTAAATATTCCTGTCTCAAGACAGATTAGCGCTCCCATGTCCACCGATTCGTGGGCGAACCGACAGAATTGCAGCGGGTCCGAACGCAAGCACAACTAGAGACTCCAAATCTGACAACCCTCCTCTTTGTAAAAAAAAATGTTTTAGTTTTTTCACAAGGATGTATAGAACTTTAACTGCAGCTATCTAAAGACAACGAATGCCCCTAGTATTGAGTGACTGAGACATTGTCTGCTGCAGACAATCTGCTTTTACAAGCGAAAGCTTTGACCTAGCCGTCCCATGTTACGTTATAGGGGCGGTTCTTGTGCATATATTGACATTTGTTCTGATGGGCCAACCAGCGAGGAAGATATCGACCTCCAAAGTCAAGTAGGCAGATCTGAGGAACCATTTCAGTTTCACAGTCTGAGATACAGCAAATCTGTCTCATTTGGATGGATGTTCTGATGGATTTTTGTGTATTACATGAATTGTAAAATGGATTGGTGAAAAAAGTTATTTATCCCAAATTATATTAGTTTAGTTTAAATTAAGTTAAAACATCTTACATTTTTTTGTTTTTCTTATTGATCACACTTTTGTTCTACCATAATCTGATTGCCATTGAACATGTCAAATGATCTCTAGCTTTTATATGTTTGACATGCTATTTTCTCTACTTTCATAAAAACACATGACACCAGTATAACTGAATAACCCTAACTGTCCTGAAAAAGAACATGTACAGTATTACACTTGATAGTTCATGTTCATTGGAATGGATTGTTATAAAAGATTAATTTAAGAGGCGGGGGGAATTCTGAAAAACAGAAATTGGGGCTTAGACCCTAGCCAACACGAATAATTAGGCTACTTTACCTGCTGTTATACTCTTTATTACCATGAACGTACATAGGAACAGGACAGTAAAATGGATTGGTCGATTACTGTTTAATTTCATATGAAAATGTAATTCAGACAGATACAGTTCTAGGCAATGGCAATGTTCTCTGATGATACTTTGTGTGTAATACTATATGGTGTACCGTATACTAAAACAAGCTGTTCCACCATTGTTCCTGTCCAATTTTTTAGTAATTTCATGATCATTACTCCCAAAGAGATACACAATTCCAAGCAAAGATAATGTTCTCTGATGATACTGTATGTGTAATAATGGTGTATCTGTACCGTATACTAAAGCAAGCCGTATACTAAAGTTCCCCTGTTGTTCCTGTCCAATTTCATGATCATTCCTCCCAAACAGAGACATAATTACAAGAACACTGATCTTTAAAGGTACTTATTCATTACGTTATGCCTAATTATGTTGTATCTGTACCGTAAACTAAAGCAGGCTCCGTTCCTCTGTAAAAAAATAGTTTCCAAATAAATTATTTAATAAAGAGCAAAGAGCTATGTATTTATTGTACACCATTGTTTCCATGTACAGTATAGTCTTTAGACAATTAAGGGCACTGAAACAACACAACTTAAAAAAACATATTAATTTGAGCTTGCTCTGTTACAGATAGGCTAGCTACTATACATGTTGTACAGTCACAACACAAAACAAGAGACATTGCTAGCTAGCCAATCATACTAAGATGGATAGATAGAGACACAGGCAGCATTTCACTATATTACACTTTTCAATAGCAATGCTATGTCAAGGACCATCTCCATAAATCACGCTTCTTTTCAGCAGAAGTATTGCGCAAAATTGTCCAAGGTTGTATAGTATCACAGGTCAATTACTTGTGGCTCATACAAAGAGCACAATGTTTTAAGAAACAACCTTATCATTTGAATGCAGCATCACTGAATTGACCGCAGAGCCCATAGCCACTGTGTAAACTTCACCTGTTGCTGAATAATTGTGTGTGTGTGTGTGTGTGTGTTTGTTTGTACTTGAGCTGTACAGTATGTCAGACACTATCTCAGACTCAGTATCTCAGACATTGATCAGTGTGTGTTGCCTCTCTGGCCCCCTCTGAGACAGCTGAGCTACATAGGTGCCTCCCGAAAGATGACCTAATCCTTGAAGTGAATGACATCTTACAACAGAGACAGCTAACTATGCACTTTTGGTTGGTAGATGTGTGCCGAGTACTCGGTACGGATTTTGAGCATCTTACGGATACAAGTATCATCCGATCATTTTCAGATATTATCCGTAATCAGAGAGGATTGCTTTCTATCTAAACACAAGTACGCCATTGGCCAGTTAAGCTCAGAGCATTGAACTGTATGTTGTGCCATCCTCCTTCTTCCCCTATGCCATCTTGTTCACCTCAGACAGACAGTTCGAAAGAAGCCAGGGGACAAGGTGCAGCTGCAGCAGTCTGTGTTTATGTTTATCTCATCTTAAAACGCATACCATCTGAAACTGTGGTAATATTGTACAAAAATAAATACAAACGATTGATCTTGGATTTCGTGTGTCAGTGAATATACGAACCATGCATGTATTTGAAAAAACAGGAATTTCTCAGGAGGAATAGTGACTGGCATTCGCAAATATCGGTTCTGACCGACTGACGCAGCTCGACTTGCTCTACTTTCAGCCTGCGCTCAGGTGAGTGGAGAGGCGATAAAAGAGGTGTGGTCATGACAATGAGCAGGCCATATTCCATCAGTCACACTGAAAAATTCTGGCCTTGAAAATATTATATTATATTTCTTATATTTCAAACACACCCCCTAGCACCACCGCCACCTTTTGCGGAAATGCCGTTAAAATAAAATTTGATTTCACAGGTATCCTCAGAAAAAAAAAAATCTTATTTGTCAACATATGTTTTAACTACTATTTTCTAACTAGTTAAATGTACAGATTATTTGATTATGTATTGAATTATATTGCATACACAGTACTGTAGCAAACATGACTGGTTTGGCTATTCAGTTGTGTCACATATATGATGCCTTTGGATTACCTCTGTAAAACTAATAAGAAGTTGCTGAGAGATATTCAAGTTGATCTTTGGACTCCTAAATGTTCATTATGATTTGTGAAAATGTGCTTGGCACTGCCAGACGCGGAGGCTGACTGGGACTTCTGTGGTAAAGGGAGATAATCTGACTACTGCTACGTATTGCAAAAATGTTTTTATTTCATTTGTCACTTTACACTAAGTTAAATGTTGGTGGTGCATAAACATTGAGAAAATAGTTACAGACCGTAATGTACGGTTCAAGAATTAATTCATTTTATGTATATGCTGTTTGGAAAGGGTATGAATAAATACAAACATACCGTAGGCTTCAGAAACGGTTTTATGGAGAAGAAACATTCATGAGTAACATGTTATTGAGAATAAAGGTCAATATCTGGCTCCCCTTCCAAAGAATCAATGACCATTTCATAGCGGTTTTGTTGTTTTGTGTCATGTTTCAGTACCCATGAAACTGTAGATCTGCCATTCAGATATGAGTGTTCAGACTACCAGACTACCAGGCAAGAGGGGAATTGGAACAAGTATGATCTGGCTTGCAGTCAAAACTGTATAAACACACCACAAAACTGTATGTTGTTTATTTACAAAGCAATAATGAACTATGATTAGAAGGCCTTTAATCCAGGTGTAATACTAAATAAAGTGTTTACAAAAATAATCCTCATTGAATCCACCAGAGCATTTAGAAGTCATCACACAAACAGTCTTGTATACAATTTTATTAAAGATGATTCACTGGCTTTGTGGTTACTGTGCCTGCCCTGATCCCCAAGTCCTGACTTGGATTTCATCTACTGTCACTCCATACCAACTAGGTATTGACAGCCTTGATGATTCAAAGGCCATAGTGAGTCACTAGCAGCTATCCCATGATAACAATAAACAAACATAACATTTGTATTAGGCTTGAATGTGAGGAATTATGAATTGACAAGTCATACTTGAATTTTCATTTGATGACATGTTGAATGTCATTCCATAAATGCTTTATGCTTCCACAAGGTTATTTAACTGCAACATTCCATAAGTAGCTTGAATACCATGGCAACTGTCCCTGTGTAAATTACTTCCTTGTGTGTCATTAGGGAGGAGGATAAAAACAACCCCATCCATCCCTGTAATATCCCATCAAAGATTTTGTGTTAGTGTATGTGTGTGTGTGTGTGTGTGTGTCTGTGTGTCTGTGTGTGTGTCTGTGTCTGTGTCTGTGTGTGTGTGTGTGTGTGTGTGTGTGTGTGTGTGTGTGTGTGTGTATATGCTGTATGCTGTATGTGTGACCTAAATGAAACCCATCACTCAGACTGTCCAAGTATACCACCACGGCTAATTAGTATGGTGGTTTTGCAGTATTGGGGCAGAATGCAGGTAACCTGACTGGATAGAGTGAGAGACTTGCATGATAAACATGAAAACCTTTGTTCTAACCACAAAAGTCTGCAGTAGTACCATTGTGTGTGATTTATATCCTATAACATGTTTCTATGAACCTATGTAGTCATAGGAATTCTGCAAATCTGCAAATCTGCACAAACACACACACACACACACACACACACAATGCATCTAATTCAGTTGCATTCCAGATTAAGTTGCTGTTATGCATGTGTACTGTAGTAACAGACAAAATAATATTGATATGTTACTTTATAAGTAAAGTAGTTATTGACTTACTTGGGTTGCAATAGCAGGGACGCACATGAGGGTAAAGCGGGTCAGACACAGATTTAACAGATTTCAGCCACAAATTTGCCAAGTTCTCATGACAAATTGTACATATTGGCTGTAAACATGGGTCATCTGCGTCAAAGTTGACGCCTTGACTCGCAGTGTGCAGTTGGTCAACGACATGAAGAGAAGACGCAACCACTTCCGATTTGAATTCTGTTCGAATTTTTTGGTTGTGGCTTCTTTACACTTTTTTTTTTAATAATATTTTGTTTAGTCAGAAATTGGTATAAGGGCTGTGCTATCAGCTTCATTTAGCCTAGTGCTAGCAGTTGCAATCAGAAGTCTAGTCCCAAATAGAAACAAAAGTCTGTTTGTATGACATTGTCTATACTTCAATATCAGTGGGCCGAGAATTTACGAAAATGAATGATCAGTTAAGGCACACTTTCTCTGAATTAATTATTATCACACATGAAATCCTCTTCTTGTGCCCTAGATATTGTCCCTACTAGACCACTAAAGGAAGTAATGGAAACAATCAACATTTTGCCTATTATTAATAGCTCCCTGGCCACTGGCTCAGTACCGCCTTATTTTAAGCATGCTCTTGTCCAACCGCTTCTTAAAAAGCTACGTCTGAACCCATCCATTTTAAACAATTTTAGACCCATTTCTAAACTCCCCTTTTTATCCAAACCTAGCTATTATGGTAAATTTAAAGACAATATAAGGGTTTGTAATCCCACACCTAGGGGAAGAGGTCACAAGAAAACAGATGGTCCTAGAATAATTGGAGAATGCAGTCAAGAGGGGTGAGGTCAGATTGAGGGGTTTGATATAGGTGAAGCAAACAAAGGATCAAAGCTGCAGAAACCAGGATAGAGTAATTAAAAGTTAGGGTAAATAAGTAATAAACAAAGTTGTAAACAGCCAGAACAAAAGGCTTTTGAAATCAGCCTGGGCTCAGCAAGGCCTGATCAGACAAATTGACGCCAGCCCAATGGGTGGCGCACACCTTGATCGTTCTTGAATGTTATTGGTGTATGTAGACAGGAATCAGAAATACGTTGAATAGAAGGCGTTAACCTGTGTGAAATCTATAAAGACAGGTGACTGAGGTAAAAACGGGGTCAGCTTTGAAAACCTGAACGGCTACATATTCTGCGTGAATAAAGTCTTTGAATGAATCAACAGCTCTGGTTAACGGTATTTTATTTCAAAGTATTATAACTTAAATTCTATGACACTATCTGGATAAAAATGTTTGGATTTGAAATGGTTTTCATCCCTGGCATAGCACTGAAACTGCTCTACTTAAAGTCACAAAGGACCTACTTTTATAAGATGATTCAGGTCAGTGTTCCATTTTAATTCTCCTTGATCTTAGTGCAACTTTTGATACAATCGATCATACAATTTTAATTTTAATCTAAACCGCCTTAGATATTGTGGGATAGGGATAACAGACACTGCCATAAAATGGTTCTTGTCATTCCTCTCAGACAGACAGTTCTCTGTTGGTCTAAGAAAGTGTGTCTGTTCCTCAGCTCAAGTGAACTTTGGTGTGCAACAAGGCCCCATTTTAGGCCCAATTTTACTCTCATTATACACGCTTCTACTAGGCCAGAAACACAATATTTCCTCTCACTGTTATGCAGATGACACCCAGTTATATCTTCCCCTTAAACCCCATGATTCGTCCAGTTTATCTTAATGATTGCTTGGAAGATATTACATGTTGGATGTCCTACAACTTTTTACAACTGAATGACAGTAAATCTGTGGTAGTCATATTTGGCCCTCCTAGCTCCATGGTAGCAACACAGGACAGTCTTGGCTGTCTGTCTGCCAATGTGAAATCTTCAGCTCGAAACCTAGGGTTGATTTTTGATGCTAAAGTCAATTTCGAGAAACAAATCAAAACAGTTGTACAGTCATGTTTTTATCAGTTGAGAAACATTTTCAAAATATAGCCTTTCTTGTCATTTGCCGATCTAGAAAAAGGCCCTCTATTCTTCCCTCATTAAAAAGTCCCTCACACAGTTACATATAGTCCAAAATGCAGCAGCTCGGTGTTAAACCAGAACTAGTAAAAAAGACCACATCACCCCAATTTTAGCCTCCCTACACTGGTTGCCTAGTAGTTTTAGAATTGATATTAAGATTTTACTGGTAACTTTTAAGGCTTGCCTGGGTCTGGCACCAGACTATAATTCTGACCTTTTAATCCCCCATGAGCCTCAGTGCAGCCTAAGATCCTCAGGCAAGACCCTTCTGGCCATTCCTGAAGACAAAAAGTGACCGTGCCTTTGCCAATAGAGCCCCTAGATTCTGGAACGACCTGAGAATATTAGGCTATATTAGTATTTTTTTTTTAAAATGTTTTCCTAAAATATTTTTTTATAGACTAGCCTTTAATTGATGCTGCTCTTATTCTTTTTAATTTGTGTTGTGTTTTAAGGTTTCTACTTATATTTTTGTGTGTATTTGCATATCTGTTTTTATCTATTTGTAAAGCACTTTGTAACATTGTTTTAAAAAGGTGCTATATAAATAACATTTATTAATATTATGTGCGCCCTCTGCTACCACTGCCAGAGGAAGTTTTACTCACTTGAATTAGAAATATACGGTAGAAAGAGGCAGGGATGTTTTAAAAGGGCTCAGGTCGACACTAGAGGGCTGCATTGGGATTGGGTCCCGCCAACGCAAATCTCGCGGGAGCGGGCGGTTTGAACTTTGCTGCGGGCGGGAACGGGCGGCTAAAAAAAACACTGCGGAATCGGGATGTAGTCAAGGCTAGCGACAATGGAGATCACTGTTAATGATGTGGAAAAGAAACTCAAGCAAGGCAACACTATAGCCAAGCTTCGGAAGCTCTGGAAGTGCTGCTCACATTTCACGTAGGGCTTTGACGAAATAGAATAGCTTTCCCTAACCGCGTCAAAATACATGCAGGCCAGGGAAACGAAACAAACAACTCCATGAATCTCTTTATTAATAGCCTATAAAATTACGTGTTTTCTCCTGCGGGACGGGAGAAGACACAAAATCAATGCATCTCTATTATTGTGCGGGCAGAAATTCTCAGAGTTTTGCGGACATGGGCGGGAGTGGACATACACACTGCTGGAGCGGGCTGGAGTGTAACACGCACCCTGCGGTCGCGGGCGGTAATGGTCAGAAATTCAGTGAGAGCGGGCGGGAGCGGGATGAAGAAAACAGTCCCGCGCAGGGCTCTAGTCAACACCTTTTGGTTCAAATCTGACAGTCTATGAACCAAATGCACGTAATTGCGGGCAGGGAGAGTCCACGAGTGCCAACCATGTAGTATTGATTTAGCAAATCCTCACTGATTAGAGCTTAATAAGAAGTTAAAAAAATGCTTCCCCATTGGAGGATAAGAAAAGAGGAGAAAAAACCCCCCAACCCAGCAGCAAGAATTCTTATTCCTCCATAGCCCAAATAATCTCTGATCAAGGTTATGTAGCATTTCTGATAGAGAATAATGGTGTCCTGCTGAGAGACCTTTGTCCCTCAGAAAAGCCTTAAGGTAGAATGAGAATGTGAACATTGGAGCATGACTGATTATTGTACATTAGAGAGATGTTCAAGGTCATTGCGGAGCATGAATGGAGCCTCCTTTAAAACTAGGAATGTCCTGCATTGGTCCCATTTGCCCTGTGATTTGAAGGCCATACAGTATCAGGCTACTGTATGCTATCACACAAAAGCCTTTTTAAGCACATAAGGGAAGCATTACATTATATGAGTTGCTGATGAGTATAATCTTCAGTGGTTTGGAATTATGATAAACATTCCACATTTAATCAGGGTAATCCTATTCTGGTAACAAACAAGCTCACAAATATTTGTTTGGGTTTTTGTTCTCTTACAGTATTAGACTCAAAACATTAATTGTTGACTTTTGACTGGGTAAACCAATCAGAGTTTGAGAGAAATTAGACTTTTCCGTACTTCATATGCCTTGACCCACTTCCGTAATTGTAACTCTTGTTTTCATTACTCGTGTTCTATCATTCATTGAAAGTGCAGTGGGTCTATTAAGAGTTATCACTCTTGACTGTGCCTTTCTGCCCTCACAATTTCACTCAAAATAGCAGCAGAGAAACTCTACCTTATGCCATTTTTGTCTCATGAGTAATAATACATAGATCAGAAATAGATCCGAATTACAAACCATTGCCAATAATAATTTTTTGAGGTTTCTGGGTGCGTCTCTACATACTGATAGAGAGGTATGGCAGCTAATTTTGATGCCTAATAACTTTTTGGGGAATACAAAACCTCACTAATTTCTATCACAGCTAATATTTTGTGACAGGTCATTACAAAGTGTGTTACAGGTTATTCACAAAATGTCATATACAATATGATGCATAAAGAGGATATTCTCTGCACCATTAGCTTGTCCTGCAGGAAATAGATTGTAGACTGTGCTTTCTGTCCTCCTCGTCCATGGGTCTTTGTCATGCTAGAGTGTGGGGAGATCAAGTCTCTTGAGTCACGGTTTATGTGATTATGCATGGGGAATAGTAAGCATTGTGTGTCGCTATCCCTGCCGCCCACTTAAACAATCACATTCTCATCCACACCTGCTGTTGTTGTACAGTAACTGTCTGAGCAATATGTACATCTTAACAGCTATTCTACAAGGAAAATATTGTTCTTTGAAGGCTACATATTTGTTATCTAGACATTTTGTTAGAATTATTAATATTTTGAAAGGTGATACAATATATTTATAATTTACAGAGTAAAAAAACTACATATTTCTGAGCAGCTCTTTGTATTTGTTGGCTAACTTCCCAAGGATAACAGTATTCACTGTATTTTGAAGATTGCAGGGGAACAAGGGTGTATGGATTGTTAATGGAATAATGCAATGTAACCTTGATGCTTGCCCAGTAGATATAAATTGGAGAGTCATGGGAAGAAAACAAATTATTTATGCTGGCCCAGTGATGTGTGTCTCAAAGCTCCAGTGAAGCCCACTTAGTTTGCCATTTGTCTGTGTCCCCAGCATGTCCCACGCACACACCCACCCAAACCAGCAGCTTGAAATGAGATTCACTCGACTGCATAGTCTCTCTCTGTTCTGCTTAGCTGTGATTAATTGACCAAAAGGTTTCTTATGGAGGGACCACAGAACCATCTGACATCACATCAAATCAATGTTTTATTTATATGGTCACACTGGTCCTGACTATTTAACCGACAAAATGACGTTTCAGGTATTCTTTTGCGATCTTCTCTGAGTAAACAATTTGTAATCAGATGTATCGTTAAAGTCACTTCTAGAATTAGCGCCTTTGATTAAATGATTTAGAGACCCGTCATTAAAGACCGCTCAGGGAGATGGACATCATGCAGTGAAATGACCCTGTAGATCAACACGCAAGCATCCCTCAAAGACCTACAGACCATGTAATTTAGGAGCAGCGCTCTCCTCAATGACTTCATAATCAAATATAACTGGAGACTGGCAGTTGACCTCCATCAATAAACCATCAATAAACTCTAATCAATTTCCTTCATACCAGGTGCCTGCATATTACTGCAGATGCTTGAACCATACATACAATATAACCGGTGGGGATGGAACCCTGGGTCCACCTCTTGCTGAAGCCAAATCTCTACCATTAGACAATTGTGCAAAACCAGCCAGAGATGTTTAGCCATGTTTGAGCATAAATGGGAAGACATTGAAAATGCAGACCGCTGTAACAGATAGAGCCCTGCATGTATCCCAATGGTAAATTGTGGCGAATTGGGCTATAGTTATCCAAATAGTTAGGGACCATGCAGATCTCTTTCAAAATCAATTTTATAATCAGTTTGCTATTTAACTACTTCAGAACTATGTATGATGTATTGATGCACACTTACTTACTGCATCTATCCTCCCCATGATTAAACACTAGGACTAAAGGTGGTCTATTAAATTAAGCCTTGTTGTGACGTCAAGAATGACACACATTACAGAAATGGCTTTAAAAAAGGGGTTTTCAAAATGTAACTTTTGCAAAAATATGCAAAACATCATGTTTATTCAATGTCCCATTGTGCAAATACCATACAGAAGGCAGGAAAAGTAGCATTTACACTGGAGGGGGCCTTTAAAGACGCAAAGCCTCTAGAAATTAAACAGAGACACATTTTCTGGAGGCTGAGAGAACTGGGTTTGGTTGATAGATGGAGGAGACTATGTGTTGAGGAGCCTACGATGTCTTTGAGCCCCCCTGTCTTTCAACATCTGTTTTTTTGTTGCCTCTTATTTTGGTCTGAGCCTCCTTGTCTCCTGAATCTAATCTGTCTCTTTACCAGGCACCCTCTTTAGTTAGAGACCCCCACCCGCCTTCACTGTCCACTTGGCACGTCCTGTAATCTCTTCTTTCTTGTCTACCTAATTGATGGGTGAACACCTCTATGTAGCCCTCTCTCCATCTCTTCGATGTGCCATGGTCCTGAAGGCCTCCCTCTTTCCCTCTGCCCATCTCCTCCACCCCAACCCATCTCTAAAACTCCTCTGTTCATTATTCATTAAGTTTGTCTTTGGAGCCAGAGAGAGTGAAAGCACAGCTGAATTCACAGGCAGACTCCACAGCCAGCCGTAGGGTGTGTGCATGCGTGCGTGCGTGCGTGCGTGCGTGCGTGTGAGGGTGTGTGTGTGGGGGGGGGGGGGATGTATGTGGATGAATATGGGAGGCTAACATTCCGAAAGAGACTGAGGAAGAGAGCAAAAGAGAGTAAGAAAGAGATAGAAGAGGGGAGCATAAACGACAGGGAGGCTGGTGCAAGCCTGACAGACGTGCATTGACCACAAAACGGACCAATCAGTGCTCTCCTCCTGGTTGAGCTGCTGCAGCTGAGGAGCCGTAGCCAGGCAGGATTAGAGTATGGCTCAGTGCACACACTCACTCATTCCATCGTGCGCACACACACCACAGAGTGAGAGAGAGAGAGAGAGAGAGGGTTCTCCGCTCACAGAGCACTAAAGGCTGCCCCAGAGAGACAGACGGAGGTAGAGAGAGAGAGAGAGAAAATGATGAAGAATGAACAGAAAGTCCTGCACACTTCGTACATGCCGAGAGCTGTCATGCTTGTCAAAGGGAGTCCCTCCAGGTATGGAAAGATTAAAGCATTACTTGTGCCGCTGGTTTTGTATTGTTATGCATACACGTGTGTGTGTGTGTGTGTGTGTGTGTGTGTGTGTGTGTGTCTGTGTGTGAGTGTCAGTGTGTGTGTGTGTGTGTGTGTGTGTGTGTGTGTGTGTGTGTGTGTGTGTGTGTGTGTGTGTGTGTGTGTGTGTGTGTGTGTGAGAGAGAAAGAGAGAGAGAGAGAGAAAGAGAGGGGGGGGGGCGGGGGTTATAACTCCAAAGTCATTTTTTCGTACCAACAAGTCCTCTTGAAGCTTGCTGGCTATCTCCTGTAGTATGCACACTATAAACCTCTCTATGGTTATGGATGGGCTGTTGTAGGGAAGTAAGGATATTTGATACATCTGATGCATGTGCACCGCTTCTGTAGCCAGACAGAAATATAAATGCACTGCAGGAAACGGGACTCCATTCATCGATTTCATCCTTTTATGATCTGAGGTCTTTCTCTGCATCATATTCCATCTATCTCCCAAGAAAAAAAACTGAACCTGGTGACGGCATACTGTAGAAGTAAGCAGAACATTTGTACTGCTTTAAAATGCTGTAAAAAAAAAAAGAATTGGATTTCATACAAAATGTGTGAGCCTAATGCTGTGTTGTCCTGAATCTACAGCACCTTGTCAACCACAGCGTTGCAGTGTTGATGTTGTGGTATCTTTGTGGCTAGCAAGGTATGCTCAGAGAGAGGTATGCCCAGAGACAGTGGAGTAGTGACTGTTAATGTTTCCACAGGGTATGAAGTAACTTTGCATTATAGGGATACTGTATACAGCTTGTAGAGTATGTGTTCTTGTACTTTGTTAACAGCTGTTAAGCATTGAATCATTTAAGTGTAAATTGCATGTTTCAAACGCATACAGTATACATTGTGCAATTGTTTGTTTTAGTAGTAGTAGTAGTAGTAGTAGGTATTTCACCTACTCTGAGAAAGGAGTTCCAGCCTGCCATCATGGAGACATGTTATTCTCCTCATCAAAGACTTCATTCAATTGCAGATGA
Source organism: Argentina silus (assembly GCF_951799395.1). NCBI lineage: Eukaryota > Metazoa > Chordata > Actinopteri > Argentiniformes > Argentinidae > Argentina > Argentina silus. Next base: position 8,597,508 of record NC_139655.1, on the reverse strand, counting down.
TTAAAAGAAAAAAAAAGAAAAAGAATACGGTGAAGTGAGGATGTCTTTTGGGTATCTATGCTGTGCTAGACTGGCAGGGTCTCTCAGCACACAAAGTTCTGAGGCAATCATGCCATACATGTTCAATGCTACTTGGGCATGGAAAGGATAAAGATAAGCTCAAAATTACCGATAATGGCCACTCTCAGGTCCAGATGATATTGCCCTGAAAATAATACCATGGACATTTCAGACTTGGGGGTTAAAATTACTCACATACCAAAAAGCAAGATGCATTTTTTTCCGTATTAATGAGAAAGGCATGTCTACGCACCAGCATGTAATATCACAAACATTTTAGCCACACCCAAACTACTAACAGGCCGGTAGCACTTTACATTACTGCTTGGAATAAGTGGGTAATAACATGGTAATAACTCTACCAGTAATCACCTGTAGTTACCAGGAACAAGAAAGACAATTACTTTGTTATAACAAAGTAAGTTTGACTATAGTTTCCATGTAATTATTTTGCATGAAAGATGCTTGAACAGCGAGGGTAGTTACTATGAAATAAGGTGGTATAAGAGCTGGAAAATGCTATATTAGACCTGGTCTTAACCTCACAACTAAGAGAATGGTTACTCAGTCAGTGGTAATACTTAGGCTACGTACAGTAGTATCGGTATGCGTGCATCCACTGAATGTACAGTAACACAGTAATAAGCTACCCAAAAGCTCTGATACATTACGTATTTATAGATGATTTCCATTCAGTTAATATAAAGGTGCTCTGCCCTGCACTAGGAGGTCACTTCCTGTCAGGGGCTCATGTGCAATTGTTTCTTTCAATAGAAGAGGAGCCTACTGAACAACCATGATACAAAACACAATTAAAGTACTGTTTAACTTTTGATTGATGGTCACCAAGGACTATTTTTAAAATTAAAAGTCACAGTAGAGTATAGCTACATTAAGTACAGATACTGTAGCTGTGCTATGTTTTTATTAGCAAAGTATTTTTTAAGCAATAAGCAAACATTAGCCTCAGTGGAAAGTAGCTAGCTCTAAGGTTAGCTGTGGAGCTTGAGCTCAGCTAGGACTAGCTTTGGATTCTAAGGTTACAAACCTGTATTAAATGTTAGGTTATGTTAATTCATGAATATGTGTAGCTAACGTGTTGTTATTGTTGTGAATGAAATATTGTTGTGAATATCAATGGAAATATTATTCAGTCCAATAGAAGAGCCAATTTCATTCCCAATGGTCATGTGCTGCTGAGAAGAGAATAGAATGCATTTATGGGTAGGGCAAGCGTAGTCTCTATACAATATGAACATAGATAGGTGCTTTCCTTTTACTGATCCAGCAATGGTGTTAATATTGGTAGATAAATATGATATAGATATAGCATCATTATTACCTACTCAAAAGTGCATGCTGACACTGAATTACCATCATCAACCTTAACATATAAAAGTGACATTTGATATAGCCAATAGTCTAGATCCAATAATCTGTCTCTGACTCCCCCTACTGACCTTTTAACCTCTAGCTCATGGTTGTTTACAGAGATCACTCCTCTATTACACACCTTATGGAAGGCTCATCCATGGTAGAATGCAGCAGTGCCATTAATGATGACAAGAACGCATTCAGCTTCTATGATTGAATAGTCAAACACTGGGAACATAATGATTTACTTCTCAAACAGCACAATCAAAGTATCATTAAAACTATTAATCAAGTGCATATTCAGGTTGTCTATTTAACGGGCAACATCCAGCCTTTGTTGCTTGCTTTAGCTAGAGACAAATTGAACATGAAAAAGAATACTGTTGGACAGTGAATGGCTAAGTAGGAAGGCATCTACTTATTGAAAGGTTAGCATTAAGAAGAAAAGGTGGTACATTAGATACTAAATTGAAAATAGTGCTATTATACTAGAGTGACAATAGACTCTCTTCCCTCCCCCGTCCCTAACCCTGCCTTAGCAAGAGACGGTACATGTCTTGTACTTATGTAAAAGGGAAAAGAAAAGAAAAGAAAAGAAAAGAAAAGAAAAGAAAAGAAATGGAAACGAAAAAGGAAAGAACACTCCACCAAAGTTTGCAATCAGCATTGACGGCACTTTAAGTGCATTCATCTGTGTCCACAGAGACAGTGGGCTCTACTCTCCTGGAATGATATTTACAAAAACTTGTCAGGTGAAAACCCAGCAGAGCACTAGCTACCTTCCAAACAGACGTGTCGCCTCGTTTTTCTTTCTTTTCGGCATTCGGTGAGCAAGGCCTTTCATATTCCAACGTTGGCAGGTAAGACGAAGCCACCTGAGAGAGAATAGAAACTTGGATGACGCTGTTGATAAACAATTCATTACGGCTGCTAAGTAAGACGATCCTCACCAGCCACTGGCACAAAGGCATCACCTCTCAAAAACGAGCTCAGGAAATTAAGCTTTGGGGGGAAAACATAAGTTTATGCTAATTGCTTTTCAATTATGAGTGAGCATGATCTTGCTAGTTGCTCTGTAGAACTCGACAGGGCTGATATTTGCATGCTCACTTGAGAAAGGGAGGTTTTGTTCCTTGGTGTGAATGCCTTGTTTGTCTTGTTGAAACGGGTTATGTATGATGACTTTGAACTCCTAAGACTGACTCAATGTATTTATAATAGAGTATATTGTACAGTGCTTTCCAACAAAACAGAGTTGCCCATAGTTGTGTTTGGGTGTAAAAATTGGTAAAGTGTCAACAGACATAGATGTGGTGTGTCTGGGTCTGAGGTTAGTTGCTTGTTATTCACAAGCTCTGATAGCTGCCTCTACTGCATTAGATTCCCACTTGTATCAAGTGTGTGCGTGTGTGCGTGCGTGCGTGCGTGCGTGAAGAGTGGGAGTCGTCTCCCATTTCCTTGTTGTTCATGTGGAGGTGAGTTTTTGTTCTGAGCCTTTAGTCACAGCAAATAATCAATTCACAGGTTTAGAAGAATAGATGGTCAACCAGTACAGACAGATTGATATCTTAAATAGTGTATTACATTGATTATTATATTCCTGTGCTTTGCATAACATAAAACAAATGGGGCAGTGAATTCATTACAGCATATTGTCCTAGATCATCTTGAGTTCTATATGAACTAATTATTTAAAATCAGCCTGTCAGAGGTCACTGAATACTCATATGAATGTACTGAAGGCTGATGATGGGATATTGAAGGGACAGAAATAAGATGAATATGTATTTATATCAGCACTGAAACCTAGCTCTAGATTGATCTGAAGCTTGTACAGAGACATGTCACCTGGGGCATCCTAGGACTGTGTTTCTGTGGAAAAACAAGGAGTCATAGCCTCCATATTTGCATTAGTCTGTTAGACTAAAATAACTCAAAATGTAATTACCAAGACAGAGCAAATGTCATTCTTCTTGTGGTGGAATTGAATGATGTCAATGTTGACCATTCGTATTCATCACTGTTGAGAAAAATATATATATATTCGCAGAAAATCTATAAAAAGAGAAATTAATGTATGACTGGCAATATGCTCCCTGCATCAATATTTCATGTACTGTAGCATTAGGGGATTGGATTTCCCCCCTTTCGTTTGAGAGTGTTTGCTCAGAGACTTCCTTCCTCTTTAAAGAGCTGTTAGGAGGAATGATTAGTATGTAATGTGTGAGCCTTTCTGCTGGAAACCTAGGGGCTGCCTCGCAGTAGTTTCCCTTCCTTCTTCTCAAATCAAGTGATGGTGGATATGCCTCCTGGCCACCTTTCACGGGACTTTTAGTCCTTACCCAGGGAACACCTGCTGTATTCACCTGGGGGTGTTTAACACCCATCTTTCTCATCACCCCTCCTCTACAAGGGCTGAAAGAGAAGCAGTCAAATATTAGTGTATGTAGTATAAGATATGGGCTACCTTTCATTTACAATCTATAGTCAGTATTTTCAGCCTGAGATTGTGAGAGTCATACTGATTGAACAGAAGTTCAAGAGGAAGTATAATATGGTACTACATCTCAGACAGAGGGAAGTTACTGTTGGACAAGTCACACACTCGCCAATGTTGGAGTGCGAAGAGGAGACCTGATGTGTTTCGCTGATAAAACATCAGTGTGCAGTGTGAGTACCTGTCAGCCCTCTTCGCCCTTCACGTGTAACGCAGAGACGGGGAAATGTGAGATAGATGCTAATTGGACCATGCCAACACTCTGGGAAGAGAGAGAGGGAGATGGACAGCACGTCCCTATCGATTCACAGATCTAAGGCGAGTGAGAAGGAGCCGCAGGATGCTGTCCACACATTACCCATTCACTGCACACTCCCGCCTCACCATCCATCCGTCCATCCATCCATCCGTCCATCCATCCATCCATCCGTCCATCCATCCATCCATCCTTCCCCCTCCCCACACACACACCACAGACACTTAAACTGCAGTCTCCACTGCTGCCCTAGCCTTTATCAGCAGCACAAGGCTGTATATGTGTCTGTTGTTGCACCTCTCCCACTTCAGATGTCTCAGTGGGCACTTGAAAAGCTGCGCGTAGAGGGGCTGTGAGACCTAGCACCTCTCGCACTGTCTCCTCTCACGAGGGAATCTACCTGGCAGATCTGTGTATGAAATGCTAATGTGGATCGCCTGGCTCTACTTTGATGAGGGGAACACTGGGGCCTCTTCTCAGTAAAACCAACCTGCTCTGTGTATTTAGCATGTGTGTAATGGTGGAAGCTGCCAAACTCCAGTAGCTTCACCCAGAGTTTAAGCTTCCCAGACGTGAAAAGAATTCTGCGCTGCAGGTGATATGAATATATTACCGACCTGCTTACGCCGTTTGTTTTCCTTCTGTTTTATCTGAGGACTCATCGAGGCACGATAATTCTGCATTGTGTGGAACAGCACTACATGATTAACTCTTACAATTGTCAGAGATCTTGAAGATTTTGTATTCATGATGATGATGGACTTGTCTATGTTTTGCAGCAGTGCTGCAGTAAAAGTAGAAGAGAGAGGGAGAGAGAGGAAGAGAGAGAGAGAGAGAGAGAGAGAATATATGAGTGGAGAGTAAATTGTGTATTTCTCCCTGCAGTGGCCAGCAGATGGGTGCTGTCTGCATCATCCTAGCACTCCTACTCTATGATGAGAACTCAAGAATCCAACCATTAAACACACAACAGATGGGACACTTTCCCTCTCCTACACAGCCCTCATTAAAAAGCCAAACAACATATAGGAAGGTTGAGAAGTGTAGGGATGTTTTCTAATTCCTAATTTCTAACCACCGACAAAAAAAAAGGTCCTCTTGCACAGATATAATTAAGCCTGTTTAATTTGGCATGTAAACATAGGGAAATGAGACCATCAGAGGCATCTCTCATCTAAGGACCTTCTCTGTCATGCCGATACAGGATGCTGCTGCCAGGAGTCAGGTAATCAAGGCTGATGCGAGGTTAGGACAGATGGCGTTTGGAGAGTGGTGGAGGACGTGGTGTTGTTGACTTTGGGAGAGGCAGTGGGAGGGGGTAACTGACACACCGCCCTGCCCACATGACTCAGTGGGAGACATTACTGCAATGGGCCTAATTAGCTCCCAGCCTAATCTGTGTTTAAAACCTGCTGCTGCTTTTCTTTAATTACCCACAAGTGTTAAGACTGAGAGACGTAATGGTGCTCTCATGTATGTGTGCCTGTGTGTTTGTGTGTGACTTATGGAAAGGCAGGTGCTGTTTCCCAAAAAACGGGCGCAAGGGGGCTGGGGCACGGGTAAATGCAATGCAATGGGCCTATCCTGCACTGACAACCTTTTTTTATAAAAAAAAAACTTTGTGAGAAGCAGGGCAAAGGGGAAGGAGTCGTTGTTCTTTTCGCCCTACCTGTGCACATGTGTGTGCGTGTGCATGTGCGTGTGCGTGTCTGTGTGTGTATGTGTCATACACATGATTTTTAGATGTAGCCTCAGAGTGTAAATCCATGTTTCTGTATTTCTTAGAATGTTAACACAAGGCGAATTGACTGGTTTAACATTCCTTGCTGAAGGAGACTGACAACCAAGCAAGCATATCCTCATCTGTAGAGCTTCCACCTCAAGTTCCAACATTACTAAGAGGGCCATTTGTTCTGTTGTCGGAAAACAAAATGATCTCCCCTCACCTCCTTGGAAAGGCTATAACGGAGTAAGTCTTCTCAGATCTGAGTTTGACAGGGGGAAAAGTAGAAGGGAACTGCAGTCTATGTAACAAATCATAATTAATATGTGATATGGATGTGTTTTTTCATCCTCCTTGATTTGTGATGACATCCATACCGTCATCTTGTGCAGGTGCTGGGCTGTCAGCTCCATCAGATATGCACAGAGGATCAGAAAAGTAATTCATACTGCTGCCAACAACATTTAAATTGATGTGAAATGTAGATGAATATTCATTACAACTTCAAAATTTAGACATAAACAAGACATTTCAGGGTTCAACTGCAATGTCTTGTTTCATTAACTTCCAATTAGAATATCATGTGCTTTATATTTAATTTGGCCAATTGGATGGAGAATGTTTTTATTTTTCTATTTTGGGGAGATAAAAAGTGAACAGACTGGTTGTTGTAGTTCCCTCTCTGTCAGGCTCTCTCTGTTCTGAGGACAGAACAGCAGCATAGAGATATCTGTTTGACCCTCCCATTCCTTTGCTATCTTCTGTTTGACATCAGCAGTAGGCTGATGTTGTGAAATCGCATACATTGGGTGTGCACTCAGCAGGAGTCGAAAACATTAGCCATAAGTGGCAGACGACAGCTCTCTCTCTCTCTCTCTCTCTCTCTCTCTCTCTCTCTCTCTCGTATTTAAACATCCACTTCATCACTAGTGTAATAAACAGAAACATACCGTTGAGTTCATGCATGTTTTAAATCAGGCTATATGTAGGTAGATACCTTGACATGCTGCTGCGACTTTTAAATATAATCTGCATTTAAAGAATAGGCAACAATTTCATTGACAAAGCCAGCTGCAGCTGATTTCTTGGCTATCTGAAATATGTCAAATTATCAGACAATTGGAACACTGATTGAAGAGCCAATTTACCGAAACCCAGAATATACAGGTAGTATACAGGACTGCCAATTACCATTCCTCTTGATTAGAGTGTTTAGTTACTTTTTGAGGACAGATTAAATATGCTGTTGCTGAGTTGATAGTAGGTTTTGTCGTTTGTTTTGATTGCAGAGAGTTTTTAATATTTATATATCTTACCTGTGGAGACAGGAACTCTTGTCACAGATTATAGATGTTGAATATTTGGCTCACATTAACAGCCCTGCCCTAATCCATGGTGACGTGGAACAGCCTCTGCTATGTGTCTCAGTGGCTGTGCTGGCAGTAGGTATTACATATTACAACTGCTCCTGTTGGAGTACATCACCAACAACTAAAGCTGAGCTGCATAATTTGCATGTAGATGTTTGAAACATGGGGATTAGTCAAGGATTCTAAGCATATTTTAATCCATGTATTTTTCTAAAGGGATTCTGTGATTATCTCCCCAAGTGTGTGACAGCCATGACTCTATTAATACCTTGTCTTGGTATAAATATTATTTCAAACATTACATTGCATTGTAAGTGGTAGCATCAGAGTAGTTGCCTTTGAAGTTTGCAAGTTCCTATATCCATGTAAACATCAAATCCACGTTGTTGTCCTCTCAATAATCTCCACCAATCTTAATTCTACAATGGTACTTTGTGAACAATGTGTAGATGTACTGTATGCCTGTGTTGGATGTCAAACATGTTCTATTGTTGTCGTTGGTCCATTTTCCTTTTGATTGGTCTGTCATGACTGATCTAATAAGACAGTTATAATCTACAGTATGTACACATATGTGACTGTATGTCACAACTAATATATTTATTAAAGTGGCCTTTAATCCTTTATACTGGGACCAAAGTTTCCCTCTTAAACACAACAATCTAACTCAAGCCAGGAATAATTAATGTGTAGAGGCCTGCAGGTTCATTGTAGTAATTGTTTCTTTTAAAGGGAAATTTGTATGGCCTGTTGGTGACGAAAGGCCATCCATCATTAATGTACTGTACATGTGCAATAGCAACATTACAGGATACATCAAAAAGAGCAATACAGTCATATCTTTACCACTGAAATGCTCTCTTCAATATGTCATTTCAATTTTGAAAAAGGGCATTTAGCAGAACTGTGTTTTTTCTTTTCATTGCTATGCCTACCGAATTCACAGTCTGCCATGCACTTTGAGTGGCTTAATGTCCTTATCACTGAAAATGTATTTGTTGCTGCCCTGGTTATTATTCAGATTGCCCAAGCACAAACTAATCCTTTCAGTATGCGCTGGCAGTGCATAAGAAATGAGTAAAACCTTTTCTGATATTTTCAACAAAACCAACTCATGTTGTGTGAGTAACTGGTAGGGCCCTGTGCTGGCCTGATACATGGATCAGAACTCATTGGGCAATATCATTTTCCAAATAGCTCCCTGAATTCACAGGCACAGACAACCTTTGAAATAACTGAGCGACTCATCACATCCAAAATTGTTTTATCTTTCATATGCTGAAAGTGTGGAGAATACTGAACAGTGTCTTCTGTTCTGTACTTCAAGTCAACTGTTTGAAATGCTCGCCCGTCTCAAGCATTTTTATGGGTTGCAATTTATTTTAAGGGGATTTGTAGAAGTTTAACTCACAACTGTATTGAATTAATCTCTCTGTGTCTCTTCCTCTCTCCCTCTCCTAGGAAACACAAAATGGTCACAGGAGTCAACGTCTGTCCTTGGTAAAACTATCCAACGTTGATCGACCAACAGTTTTTTTCTCAAGACCCTGGATGTTCCATGATGTAAATGTAGCTTGGTCATTACCCTCAGTTGACGGCTAGGCCATGAGCCTTAGAGGATCTACCCGGACCAGGCCCTTCTCTGTTTGGATTTAGTGCCACCCTTGTCGAGACCGTCACTCGAGGCTGCAGCGGTGGCTGGTGGTGGTGGTGGCGGCGGCGGTGGTGGGAGGACCTTCACACACACAGACATTGGGATATATTTACAAAAGCACGTTCCACCATGAGGATATCCACCACCTCCTGTCTCTGTCCTTTTCTTGTCTGCCTCTGCTTCCTCCAGAGGTGCTCCGGGGCCAGCCACCATGCCCCAGCCAAAGTGCCCGCCAAGAACCAGACCAAACTGGCAAATGGAGAGACAGAAGTGCACCACAGGCCTAAGAGGGGATGGATCTGGAACCAATTCTTTGTTTTAGAAGAACACATGGGACCGGACGCTCAGTATGTGGGAAAGGTATTGTTTGTCCTACTTTAAATGAATAATTTCAGTGCAAATGGTAAACAGCTTTTGATCCCAGGAAACTTGAATAGCTAGCTTGCTCTGGGGTTTTCTGTGCTCTTTCACATTGGAAATATGTTGTGGCAGGAACAGGTTCTTTTTTTAAGGGATTGTCTTGTTGGTATTCCAGGTGCTTTTGTTCTGTCTACTGATGTGGAAATACAAATCACATTTGTGAATATTTTTATGAGCAAGACGTCTGAAGTTCTTCTCATGATAATGTGCTATGTTTTATTCAGTCCAATTAAAGAGATTCATCAGAAAGTCTAGCACTTTAGGCAGCTCAGCTAGGGTGAATGAGGTTTGACTGTGAAAATAGAGTTCTACATCAAACTTTCAGTTCCAAAAATATAAAAATGTTGGCTCTCTTTTGGAATGAGCCACAGTAGCAAATTGGCCAGTGATACATTATGGGGCCCAGGGCTTTTGGTTGCATTAATAGTTAAAATACTGTACTGTATAAATGCCACACTTTTGAGCTGCGGGCTGCAATTTGTCACCCAGACGGAGAGAGAAACAGGAGATAACTGGTCTCTTATTCAGAGGGCAAGAGTGTCCTAGCATGTCTGGTCAGCGGTCACCGCAGTGACTTTTGTGTTAGTTCCACAATAAGCCAAGGGAAACTGGTTAAGTCCTATGCTTGCAGATTGCCTGCCCTTATCTCGTGAAATGTGGAAATGTGTTTCTCTGCTGCAGTGATCATTATTCTAGGCACTCAGGCACAAGCTAATCCCCTCAACCGCACTCAGAGAGACAGTGAACAAGGGAGGCGGATCACTCCTGACTGCGCATATGTCTGTATTTCAACAAGAGCACGGTGCGAAAGAAAAGATTCAAGGTCCGGAGGGACAACAGATAGAGGGGTGGAACGAGAGTGAGAAAACACACAGTAAAACTCAATATCCTCTGAATATTGTCATGACAACAGAGTATATATTGTATGTCTTAATCACAGATGCCCTTGTGGTGTTGACAGAGCAGGAAAACATGTATACTTAAAGGTGATATTAATGAAACATGACATCCTAACATGATTAGATGCATGACTGAGCAATACAATACCAAGGTGCCACCAAAACATACTCTTAGCTGGAGTACAAGGTTATTAGCTGAGGAATTCTGATCGAAACTTTTATAATGGTTAATTAGTGCACTAATTGCATGAAAGAGTAATTACTTTCATGGATTATATTAACATTAAATACAGCAGCTTGCTTTGAAGTTGCTGATTTTTTAGCAAGCTCTATCATGTCGAAATAACATTGGTCAACCCCCTTCACCTTGTGTGTCTGTGTCTGTCTGTGTGTGTGTGTGTGTGTGTGTGTGTGTGTGTGTGTGTGTGTGTGTGTGTGTGTGTGTGTGTGTGTGTGTGTGTGTGTGTGTCTGTGTGTGTGTGTGTCTGTGTGTGTGAGAGAGCGAAATAATAGCTACATCAACATAAACAGCTAATCCAGGATGATAACACGCCACTAAGAACAAACATTATTAATTTGACATGCACACTTATGAAGATAAGGTCTCCCCATGGCTGTTGTGAAACATTGAATTATGTGGGCTGGGAGTGATGTGCCTTGTTCTAATGTGTCCAGGAGACAGAATGACCCTTAATTAAGATAAAACAGAGGAGGATTAATCTTTCACATTCAACACTATATTGTTTCTCCACTATGCTTTATTAAAAACTGCAGAAACCAGCAAAGTACGTAGCCGTTCCAATATGGAAACATATATTCACCTATACAGTATGTGAAATAAATACATATGTCAAATATATGTACATATATAACATATATAATATATTTACATACACATGAGGTATTTCTGTATTTAAATATGAATAAATTTACTGAAATTTCTAAAAAACAGTTTTCACTTTGTCATTCTGGTCTATTGTGTGTGGATTGATGGCAAATTATTTTAATTTAATCCATTTTAAATTGAGTCTATAACACAACAAAATGTGGAAAAAGTGAAGGGGTCTGAATACTTTCCGAAGGCACTGTATTTCATCTCATCTACTGGGAACAGCAAAATCCACCACTTAAACTAAATTTCTTTAAGGGATGTTCCACTCTAAATAAACTAAAACATTTTCCACTTACCTTGGCTACAGCTGACTCACCAAGACAATATTTTGTTGAAAATTTTAAAATGCAGTCACGTGATTAGTTTAGTTTAGTTTATTTCATAAATGTATTTCAAAAATATATTTAAATGCATTTTGTTACTAATATATTTCATAATATTATTATATATAAATATATTTAAATACAATCAGATTTTCCTGCCATATATTTAAATATATTTTCATCCATTACCTTTCCATATGGGTTTCCCTGTAGGTGAATGGCAGACTCTTTTTGATGTCAATGTTCCTGCTGTTGTAACAGTAGGTTTTGACGTTCAAATCAAATCAAATAACATTTTATTTGTCACATAGATCGCATACAGCGGTAATTGATATAGTGAAATACTTTGGGATCTTGCTCCGAGATCAACAACAGTCAACAACAATCAACAAATCAACAATACAATATAATATAGTAATAATAAAACAGTGACAATAGTAGTGCATACGGGTGTAGTGTAAGTACTGTACTTAGTAATGGTTGTGTAGTAATGGTTGTAATAATAACATAATGTCAAGAGTATGTAGCAGCAATATTACTGTACATTATTGGTAAGAATAAATCATGAAAATCTGACAGTATAGAATACATATTGCACTGGACATTACGCAATCCAACCACATGGTGAGAATTACTCAGCAGTTGCCCATGTGTATCTCTTACCCACACACACGAGAATGGATGCAGACAGGACAGAATGACTTCTGGGAATGAGAGTGGAGGGCCAATCTGTCAAACTCATTTTTAATCCCCCTGTGGTATGCCACATAATCCCCAGTGACACCCCTCTGGGGACTGATGCATTTGGGAATTGACAGGTCTATGTTGAGTGAAAGGCAAATGCAAGGCAGGGGACAGGCCTTGTACAGATATGTTCAGTAGAGACTAGAGACACCCATTGCCCTATTGGGAAGAGTGAATGTCCACATGTCACTCAGAACACCACACAATGCCATGATGTTGTTCAACTTGTACAGTAGTATGCTTTCCTTAGATGACAATGCCTGTGCAATATTGATGGTTGGTTATGAGCTGATCTTTCAATTGTACTGTATTTGGTGGAATTGTCTTTCTGGAAGTATTTTGGATATAATGGAATCTAATTTGTGATTAGCTACCTACAATATTTGTTACTGACCCTTTCTGACCAAACCATTGTCCAAAACCAGAAAGTCTTACCTGCAGTTCCAGAGATGTGAATGGCTTTTGATAGATCTGCTGCTTAAAAGTAGACTTAAAGTTAAAAGAGGAATCGCCCCTCTGTGTGTCTTATTCTATGTTCATTTGCAGAACAAAATGCCAACGTCTACAAAAGGTGGCAAAATGTTTTATTCATACAGCTTTTCAATGGATTGTGCTGTGACAGAATCAGGCATCTGTCTTGTATTTAATGGTACAACAGTGGAAAAGGTGAAGTAAGGGTTTTACTTAAATTGCTTTTCTTCCATGCTTTGCAAAATAGGAGCTGAGCGCATGCTGAGTTCTGAATGCTCATTACCCATTGAGTGGTAATTTAGAATGAAATAAAATACACTGCCACAGCTCATACCACTCCTTGTTTGTAATAGAGAAAAGAGAAATCGCTCAGAGAATTGTTCTTTAGAGAACCCAAACCCAATTACAGTTATACTGTATTATCTTAGTACATAAGATAAGTGTGTGTGTGTGTGTGTGTGTGTGTGTGTGTGTGTGTGTGTGTGTGTGTGTGTGTGTGTGTGTGTGTGTGTGTGTGTGTGTGTGTGTGTGTGGAGAGCTGGAGAGATGCATTAATTTTTCTCATCTCTGTCGAGGCCATTTGGATGAATGCACACCCAGTCTGGCTGGGGCTCATGGGCCATCAGTGATCATGTCAGGAAGCTTCTCAACTGCTCTGTTCTAGATAGGGTCATGGTGTGAACAGCCACAGGTGATTCCATAATACAGGTGTTGGCCACCACACACTGGTAGACCAAGGCCAACTGACCAAATGTGTGATCACCAATTCATCTACTGCATTGCACAAGGCACAATTTGAAAACCACTATTTTCCAAACACCTAATTGGTGTTTAAAGTTAATTTCCCTTTTATCTGTAAACGATTTCATTTCTGTATCATTAACACAACTTTGACATGCGGCAGTGAGTGGCGGCAGTATTAAATAAGTGTCAAGACTGATTCCCGAACTCTAATAATCTCATTACTGTACATCAAGAAGTCAACCATCCCGCCGGGAGACAACGTTTCATTTTATTTCTCTCTAGCAGAAGTCAAAATAGAGGACAACCATTAGGGTGGATCACGGTGATGTGCATCAGCGGCACGTCTTCATCACGCCCCCATCGCAATCTCCCAACGCACGGCCATTAGCCGTGTGCTCCATCATCAAGGTGCCGTTGACTGTGACTGTTACAAATCAATCGTAGAGAGAGAGCTCTGAGGATTTGATTGGGGGAAGCATGGCCGAAACGCAGCGATAATCAGACAATCAAGCGCACCCACATAAAAAGTGATTAAGTCCTCTTGAGCGAAGAATAAGGGCTGAGATTTAATCAAAAACCAGCCCTCCTCACTAATTGCAAATATGAGGCCCTGGCACTGATGATGAGCCAACCCCCTTTTTTCAGACCACCTTCCCTCCCCTCTCCACCCCTACTGTTTGTGGAATGAGTGCACCCCATCCCACAGACACTATCAATTTCAACCTTCCTATCAGCACTTCTCCTTTCCAAAATTGCAGAGACATTGTTTCAAGTCATACTTGTGTCAAGTTAAGCAGGAGTTCGATCCATCCCTACCCAAGACCGTTGTTGCTAACATTTGTCTGATTGCTGCAGCTGGTGTATATGACAGTGTAGAAAGCAATGTGGGTATAAACGCATGCACACACACAAACACACGCACACACACACACACACACGCACACACACATACACACACAGAAAAACAAGATAATCAGTTCAGATAATCACATCCCAATGAGTAGACATGCATTCTAATTTGTCTGAAATGACAAAGGGTAGAGCACACCCTCTTTGGCTGTTTGATGATATCTATCTGGGGTTTGTCTAAGGATATGACTGTTCCAGCCACTGACTTTAGAGCCCCAGACACTTTTGATCCCTTTAAACTCCAGTGTAATGCATTGCCTGCAGACGGCCACCAGCCACACGCCATTCATCCATTCGTTTTAGGCCATTATAAACTCACCATACAGAGAGATAAACACAATCTCCCACTCTGCAGCCCAATAGAAGTCTAAGTCTTCCTGGGTAGAAAACATAAAACCCAACCAAAGTCACAGAGGTCACCCCCTCTTCCCCAGTGGCCAATCACAAAATGTAATGATGTTTTGCCTGCCTTGAAGAATGCTGTTTATTTTGCTTTGTCTATGTGGCCTGGCCCACGCATACCCTCTGTAGGGCATTGCAGTCATATTTTATTGGCCTTCAAGATTCCCACACACACACACTGGTGATGTATGTTAAACTCTTATCCAGCCAGTTTCATGGATGAACAAAATTGACACTAATTACATTCAATAGGAAGGGAGTCATGACATTTTCATGAATGAACTATGAATAAAAGATTGTAGTGCTGAACTCAAAAGTCCAAGAAGTAGGCCTACACTCAACAGAAATGGAGTTGTGTGTGCAGGACTATGTGACAGCACACGGTGCCTGTCACAGGCTGGGAGTTGAATGATGTTGTCCCTAGCCACTGATCTTAGATAGATAATTTCCACCAAATGATTAAGGATAGGATTTGAGTTGTGTAAACTGATCCTAGATCTGTCCTGAGAGGGCAACTTCCTAGGGCCACAGGTCCAGACTATCAGTATTGCCCATTAGGTGACATGATTTATATGTCACTGGGGTGGTTCTCAGGTGGCCTAACAGTGTCTTGCCCCAGTGTTTGATGTCAGTGTAATGACCCGCAACCCGTTGGCACTTTTATCTCCCATAGCTTTGGGAAGGGAACAGTCACCATAGGCTATGCATCAGTGGTTCACGCTTTACCCAGCATGATATATTAGCCATTCCCAAAGAAGTCAATGGCTAAATTAGCACTCTGACTGCAGCCTAAATGAAATTTATGTGCTTCTGTTGTGGAGTACTTTTTTGGACATGTAAGTGGTTCCATCCATGTTGTAAGTAGTGAGTAGTGTGCTGCACCTCCTCAGATATACAGTGTTCATTTTGGCACCCTTCTTTAGATTTAGTCTGGTTTTAGTCATTTTGACTAAAATAGCCTGAAGCTTTAGTCATATTTTTGTCATTTGGATAATGATTTTATCTAGGTCTAGTTACTGTCAAAATTATGAAAACTATGGGACGTTTTAGTGGACTTACTGTCATTTCATTTTAGTCACATTTTAGTCACATATTTATAACATAATTTTCTTCCCAACCAATTTGCCTAATTAGCAGAATAACACATTACTCTGCAGCAGATTAAAAGTCACACCCATGAGCAGGGCACATAAAGGGCAGAAAACCTAATCAATGCAAAAACAAGCTCTGTATTTGAGAGGGTCAGCCTCAGCAAGGCAATGCACAGATTCACTGATATGACACTTTACCGCAGATTTGTAAATCAGTGATTCTGCTCAGCACCAACTGCCCCTCTCAAATGCCAAGACTCTCTGACTGTCTTGAGATTTGTCGTATTCCCAGTTAGTTTGTGGGTGCGAAAGCTTTCTTCTCCCATGGTAACTTTGCATTCGGTCTTGTTTGGTTGACATGATAAGTAGCCCCTTTTTCTGGCGATAGTAAGTGTGTGCCTGTTTGCGTCAATATCCGCTTTTCAACAGTGGTGCCAGTGTGTGCCAAGGCTTACTGGCGGCCAGCTAGCGATCAAAGCCCGGTGCTTCGAGCCTAGTGAACGAGCCTGTTCGAATTTTGCTATCTAGGCCCACCCGTATGATTTTCAGTTTGTTTACATTCTGCAGTTCGCAAGGTGACGAAATATAGAGACACTAGCAACACATCAAATCGTCCGGTTTCCCACCAGGTTCTGGTAACTTAAGCCCTTTGTGACAACTGTATTTGTAAAAAAAAAAAGTGCTATTCAAATCCATGTGATTGTGTAGTTACAGCCAGCTAACTTGGATTATGCTTGCCACCCACCAAGTTCACTAAGCACTTGGATGATAAGAATATCCTTAAAACCGCGCCCCTATACCCTTTTGGCCTCATCAGGACTGGGGGGGTAGAGGAGGCTAAAAGCCCGATTTAAGCACAGAATAGGCCTGGAGCAGAATAGCCCTGTTGAAGACTGTGAGTGACTGTGAAAAAGCAATTGGCCTTGGCGCGCACGTGCAAATGACCTGGGCATGGTATTCATTTTCCACCAATAACAACGTTAATGCAACGTTCCATTGAGGACGTTTTACAATTTTTTCTTGCATGCTTTTGATTGGCTGAAGCAAAAATCACCTCAATCTCTCCAAAAACTATTTTCCATTTATTCAGATTTTAGTCACAGAGATACTTTCATCTTGTCTAGTTTTTTTTTTGTTTTAAAATGAAACATTTTGTTTAGTTATAGTTTTTTATGGGTCTATTTAGTCAGTTATGGTCTCGTCTTTTGCCATGGAAAAATAGGTGTCATTTTTGTTGATGAAATTAACACTGAGCTACAGCAGCCTACTGCATATACTGTATATACACTTTCACCATTTCAGAAACAAACAGCAAATCACAGAATGGCTTCAGTTACAAAGCTACCCCATAGCTTCCTGTAATCATCGTAAGGTTTAGTATCTTT
Organism: Argentina silus; assembly: GCF_951799395.1. NCBI lineage: Eukaryota > Metazoa > Chordata > Actinopteri > Argentiniformes > Argentinidae > Argentina > Argentina silus. The sequence goes on along the minus strand of NC_139655.1, from coordinate 8,580,294 downwards.
TGCAGCGGGACACCTTTTTGGATTATTACTGCCTGTTTAATAAGGGGCCTTGTGGGTAGTTTTACTCACATATTGTGTAAAACTCCATCTCAATATTGGTCCAGATCCAGGCTACAGTATAACACTGATGAATGTGTAAACACATGTTTTTTTTTGTGGTATTGATTCATACTGTATCACCTTTATCCTGCTCCTGATTGAGAGCTAAAATTCTATGGGAACTTTGACTCCCTACCTAATTACAGGTTTGATGTTTACCACAGAAAGAACAGTTTGTTCTCATCAAGAGGTAAGCTTGCAATCAGCAGCAGCTTTTTAATTAGTGATTAATTTGCTCAATCTCAGTTTTGATTAGATTTGGCCTCAGCACCTTCACTGCTAAATTTAACGTTGTGAAATAAAGGGTGGGGGTGGGGGGTTCCTACTGTAGAATGCAAAAACAGTGATTAGGGCTGTTTTGTATGTCCCTTGCTATTTTGTATTTGTCTAATTTAGATTATAATTTAGATTGGAATTCAATAGCCTGTTATTGCCAGTGCAAATCAGCTGATGACTGGACTATGACTTCAGTGTGCCCTGGGGGAGCTGTCCTCCAGGCCTTGAGTTCTTTGTCAATACATTATAGCACAGCCAACAAGAACAAGCCTTGCTGCAATGTTATCACTCAGTCAAGCTCAATGGTTGACTACATGATTCTGCAATGAATGTTGAAAATGTTGCTAACATGAAGACGGTGCTAATAGTGCTAACACAAGTAATTACAGCGTGTCTGAATTCAAAATAACCTATTTAGCCACATGACTAGCTAATTGATGATTAACATTCCAATTGAATTGGAATGAAAAATAATATTAAAATCTACACACAGTGTTAGAGCACAATGATAAAGCCTTGCCTATTACTTTGCACCTTATGTCCTTTGAAATCAGAGTTGTGTCATGTATTATTCATTGGGAAAAATGGGAAATGGTTTGGACCGTAATGTTCCTGTTGTACAGTGTCGTGGTTTTGAAATGCAGGGGAATATTATGAAATGTTTTTATTATGAAGTTTTACTGAAACCCTGCAATGTAATTGGCACGAGTGGTAAAATCCCCCAGCTACCAAGTTTTCCTCTCTGTCTTAGTGGAATAAGAAGCAGTACTTCCGTCAGTTTATAAGCATTTCACTAAACCAAAAACTTTCATCTCAAAAGATGCCACACTTACCCTAACTCACCTAAATGATAGTGTAATGCTTACATAGGAGATTTTGAATATGTTATGAGTTATCGAACACTCAGAGGCTTGCCTCATCACCATGCTCTGTAGTATTGGGCCATGTTTCATGCTGCATATACAGCTTCTCTCCCAAATCTTTCCATACTTTCTTGTATTTTTGACTGGCATATGTCATATATTAAATATTAAAGTTTCAGAATAGATACAACTTCAAAGAGAAACTAATCTAAGACTTGTTGTTTAGCAATGTGTTTCGTTTACATTCCATGTCTGGTTTCTCTTCCAGCTTCACTCCAACTCAGACAAAGGGGATGGATCCGTGAGGTACATTCTGAGTGGGGACGGTGCTGGGGCTATATTTGTCATTGACGAGGTGACAGGAGACATTCACGCCACTAAGAGCCTGGATCGGGAAAGGAAAGCACACTATGTCCTACACGCACAAGCCTTCGACCGCCACACTGAAAAGGCCCTGGAACCAAAGTCGGAATTCATCATCAAAGTCCAAGACATCAATGACAATGCCCCAAAATTTCCGGACGGCCCCTTTGTAGCTTCTGTGCCTGAGATGTCAGAATTGGGTAAGGACTGCCCAGTTATATTTGTCATGTGGTTCCAATGAGTGTACTTGTATTTGCAGTCTGGCTTCTGAAGGATAAGACTTGGCGGCCATTTTGGTTTGGCTGGTCTACGTGAGCAACCTTTATCTAAGAAATGCACGCTACACATCACTTATTCTTGCTGTAGATAAATGTATTATATTCATCTCTGATGTTTTATTTAGGAAGCATCAGAATCTCAAGGAAGAGACAATTTGGTCTGGTCTTGATGTAGAACAATAAGTTTGACACACTGTAAAAACCTTTTGCCTACTCTATATATTTTAATTACACAATGTTTCATAATACAAAATGGTTCAAGTCAACTCATAAAAGCCATACATAGTCAGGCACTACATCAGGACAGTGAAAATTTGTAAAATGTTCAATTTGATTCCTTTTCCCTCCTCTCAGTAGTTTTGTTTAATTTCCATATATTAATTTTTTGCACTCGAGTGGAGTCTTCTTCTTTTTTGTTTTTATTTTCTACTCCGGCTCTGTGATGGTTCCCTGGGGTGGCCAGGTCTTTATGAAGCACTCTATAGTGCCTCCCCATCATCCCACCGTCGAGACTGTGGAATCCTCCACATCAAGGGAGAAAAAGCCTCCACTCTCCTCCTCTGAGACAGTTGCTCCTGATATGCCCAGTATCATGTGGCAAACATCTTTGTTTATCTCTTTTATTCTACCATTCTCTTTTTAGCTCGGGTGAACAAAAGCCACCCTTCTTTCAGTCCAGTGGACTCACAGTGAAATGGCAAAACATTGTTGTGCTGAAACCTTTCAGACTGGATCTCAAAAGGTCTGCTTGTTGTCCAAATGGTGACAAGCTTTTATCATGGTGTTTTCTCCTCAGAAAGATGTAGGACTGTTGCATTCAGTTGCCATGGTGTTTCCATCAATGCCACCTTTTGTGTTCCTTGAGCCTCTTTGTCAATATGTCTAAATTCATCTTTTTTTGTGTCCTCAAAAAGCTGAGACCTCTTTGGACATTTTTAAAGCCTCATAGAAGAATTGTGCAGATACTTATGTACAAACAGTTTAAAGAAGCCTGAAGTCAAACATAAGAAAATCATATTCATAAAAGTTAGTGTTTTTTGTGTAACCAGGTTTTCATTCCCATATGAATGTTGTGCTTGATATATTTATGTGTGATCTTCGCCAATCAACTGCATCACACTTAAAAATTACTTTAACTTCAACCTGTGGATAGTAGCTGGCTAGCAATGTGACCAATCCGTTTGCAAGTTTGTCAATGGTGTACAATGATTTAATCCAAATGTGTTCTTAGTGACAGCCAAACAATATAGCAGGCTAATGAGGTTTAAGAGAACGATGAACACCAATGGCAGAACCCTGCCGTTTTCTTAGAAATTGGGGGCATGGCCTTCTTAAAACTTTGTGCTGTCTCGTACTACACATATTATGTTGCATGGACATTCATTGTTTGACTCTGCCAGAGAGATTCACCTATTTCAAAGTTTCCCCGTTGACTGCAAACTTCAACGCCAGGTACACATGTAGAATCCATCACCATTGATGCCCCAAGGCGAGGAATCAAGGACCGCGAAGGGGAAAATAATTACCCTTTCTTCCCGCCCCTCCTTTTGCTACTGTCCATTAAAGCCATTCCTCTTCGGCTTGGCGTCTGTGGCGTCAAATCGGCTGTAACAATCAACTGTCCTCACCCTCCAGAGCACTAATCCCCCAGCATTTGTCAATACGGGTGCTCTCCAGCGGCGGAAGGGGCTGTCTGGGAGTGTGGCGGCTAATTGCCCATGATGTTCTTTTTTTCTGTCTAAATTGATTAGCTGGGAACGTGCCAGGTACTCCAACATTACCATTTCAACTCTCCCATTCAACTGCAGAATCACATTTTTGAGTGCCAGATGAAAGGGGTATCAATTTTCTCCTCCTCCAGCACTCCTGTTTGAACGTTCTAAATGGACATACAGGAGGTGAAACTAAATATATTTTTTTTCTTTCTGTCATATCACTGACTCTCCACAGCTACTGGAAATGTTTCTGTTAAAAAGATGTCAAAGCAGAGGCAGAGTATATAGGGGGTTTTCATCCAATAAATATAGAACGTTAACAAACATTTGTGGCTATTCTGAAATTGCATTAGAGTAAATATTTTCTAGAACCTTTGAGTAAAGAAAGAGGTTTAAGGCCCCATACAAAAGATGAAGCACATTTCAATCTTTCTCCTTTCCTCAACCTCAACCCTTCTCAAGTGAGAAATGGGGTTTCCAATAGATGCTGTCACCCATCATAAAATACAGATCAATGCTACCACAGAGGAGCTGGCAAGATAAAAGTAATTTTGTATACGATGGAGTAGTTTTACATCTCTCCAGCCATATTACATGAAAACTCATTTTTACTTGGGGGATTTAAATTTCCCTTTCTTCCTGTCTGTTGCGGTAGGATTACCCCGTCAGTCTTTGGAGACACTCATCAGTCTGAGAGCCCAGGAAGCACTTACTTTTCTTGTGGAAGTTTGATAGCACGCTTGTACTAAGTTAGCAACAACAATAGGCTATGCGGTAGAGAAAAAATATCCTTTCAATTCATCAAGGCTTTTGTTAAATTTTGTCTCTCTACAAGAAGTGGTGGCTCTCTGAAACATCACTCTATTTGTAGTTATACAATTGCAAAATGTCTGATGTGTCTACCCCTCTAGGTATTCATAGCACTGTGCACTCGGTCAATAAACTACCCCATAGACTAGAATTGTTTTCAAACAAACATTGTTATCCATTGAAACAGGAGTTTAGAATCTTTGAGAAGACATATGTGATGTTAATGTTGAATTAACCGGGGGTGGACAGGGTTAGGGTTAGGGTTAGGGTTAGGGTTAGGGTTAAGATATGTGATGTCAATGTTGAATTACCCGGGGGTGGACAGTCTCTGTTTTGCTACGTTTGGTTGATTTTCACTGAAGACGAGGAATAAAAAGAGCCTGGTCACTTTCAATCCCATTTCAGAGGCCAACCTGAGCTTTCAAAACTGCATTAAATGTTTTGTGGTCCAGGCAATAAGTCAACATCAGACAGTATAGATAGATGGATTGAAACCAATTGGAGGTAATGAAAGTGAACATGGACGAGCTAGGGGTAAGAATAAGATGAGATATGTGACCTGGGTTGTAAGAGGAAAAGATGATGTACCATCTGGGCCATACCACCAATGAAAGGAAAATGTGCATTACAAAAACTGTGTACCTTTGGACCATTTAAAAGGGTAGCTAGCAATAATAGATGTGCTGTTTTTTGTACCCAAAGGAAGGTACATTCCACTGTAGATATAAGAGCAGTAATATGGGAAAAAAAGATTTCACATTTGATGTAATTTAAGTTGATGAGCTGTGTTTAAATTGTGTTTAAATGTCATTCCTTAGGGGGAAAAGATGTAATTTGGTTCACAACAATATAGAGCTGCACGAAAACACAATGTTTACTACAGTGTAGTGAGCAATATTACATTTCCATTGTATCTTGGTAATTAAAATCTAATTATGAATAGATTAAATTGCACAAATACTTATGTTTCTCTCAGGCTTTGATCAGAAAACGTACACAAATACTAAACTCCTTTATGTTTCCTGAATTAACTTAATCCATTTTCGACTAAAGCATGTGGATAATTTGTTATCAGTACAAATCATCCATAAAGACAAAAGCACATAACCATATGCAGATAGACATATGACAAATTCAGAGAAGTCTAATGCTTGATTTTTAATAATATGATGTTTCTTTTCAGGTACTTCTGTATTCAAAGTTACTGCAACGGATGCTGATGACCCCACCTATGGAAACAGTGCCAGGGTTGTCTACAGTATTCTCCAGGGACAGCCATATTTCTCTGTTGATCCCAAATCTGGTAAGACAGAAGTGTACTCATTCCCTGACCTTGACTGTGTATACACCTACATATACTGTAACTAGTTATAATGTATATTCATCATGAGCACTACAGGGTACACAATCATTTTTATAGGCTACTTACAAGTTTGTATGCAGATGTTTCTTTTCACAGCATTCCAAGGCATACCTTGGAAATAGACCTCCCCACTATGAAACCTTGGCAACAATGACGTTATTATAGCATTTCTGAGATCATAAAAAAAGCAGATGTAACCACTGTACAGCAATATAGCTCCACATGGTTTAGCACCCTATCTACGGTACTCTCTATCTGGGCCATAACTAAGACTGTCCCCTTGGGGTCACAGGAAGCATTTGTGTAGAAGCTCTCACAGAGCCATTGTTTCTCAGCTTTAAAAAAGACACAACTGACATGAAGTGCTTTGAAATAGTTTCACTGTTTGCAAAATGCATCTTTTGTCTGAGAGGTCCTTACAAGACTCTATAAAATGTTAATAGGGAAGCCAAAGTGCAAGTACAATATATAGTGTGTGTGTGTGGGTGTGCGTGTGCGTGTGCGTGTGCGTGTGTGTGTAAATGGTGTTTGTGCCTGTGTCTGTGATTGTTCAACATGAATAACATTTCACAAAAACTCTTGAGATTGAGTGCTGCAATTTCCATGGACCCCTCTGAGACTAACAAAAGAACACTACAATTATGACATACATGAATCGATAAAGTTGACGTGAATGTAATTCCAAAAATGTCTCAAGGGAAAAACACAACTTGCAGAGACACAGCAATTTAACCAATGTATTCCTATATCATGTACGAGAAACTTATTTTTGCAACATATGTTCTGATGAAACTAAGATGTTTCTATCATCTAATCTATACCGGTGTCTTGAAACATCAGCAAAATTGGTTATTGTGTGTAAAATAACTGCTTTGTTATTTAGAGGCGAGTGTAATGTCCATTTCTCTCTCCATATCCAGTATGCAATTGGTCATATCAGATGGGTTGTTTCGCTTGGGCTGACTTGGCATCTTGTCTGCATTGTAATTCAGCATGGGGCATGTGAAGGCACAGGGACGTGATTGAAGACCTAGCCAGCTGCTCACTCCTCCACACAGCAGTGTTACACCCAGGCATAATAATGCACTGTCTCCTGTTGTTTTAACTACCAGCACCCCACCCCCTCCCACAAACTAGGACATGAAACTCTCAGATCATAGGACAAAGGGCATGGACATGTGTTTCCTACCTATGTAACCTGCAATATTCAGAGGGAGGTCTCTGAGGTTTTTGGCCCGTTGCCGCAGATGAGCCTCACACTGCTGTAGTAAACACTTTGCATCTGTTCAGGAGCACATTAGCTTGCCAAGACATCCTCCTTTCTACATGCATCTGACTCCCATGCTACTGCTGCAGCCAAATCCACTCTCTCATGTAAAACTAGGTAGATCAAAAGGCCTGTTGTTTTGAGGTAGACTTTGTAACAACCCTTGCCCTGATCAGAGAAAATGCCCTACAGAGGAGATAAACATAGTGTTGGGACCCTGGGGCCTACACAGAAGTTCTTGAAGGATCCCTGAAGGACTTTCTTAAATTTTACGCAAATCCTCAAAAGCGATACAGAGAAAATAGTCAACAAACCATATGCAGTATAACAGAAACACAGAACACAACAGCTTCATCTGAAACTGCTCTCTCCTCTGAAATCCTCTTAGTCATGACCGTAGGAAAAAAACAAATATTGCTGCTACAAATTATGTGAAACTCTTCGTATTACTGTTTATAACTTTATTGAGAGGCTTGCCCAAGTTTCTCGTAAGTCATAAGTATGTATTGTACTCTTAGATATATACATATACAGTAAGATTTTGCAGACAATAGGAGATAAAGGCAGTAAATACAGAATGTTTCTAATCTATGGAATTGATCCAAATCTGTGATCATTTTATTTGGAGACAAAATATATAATGCATTATTATGAGCCTGTATTGTATGAGCCTGTATAATGTTTTGCTGTGTACCTAAATTGTGTGTTTATATTAGGACCTGCAAGCTTGATTAATTGTTTAACCGAGCGAGCGCAAAGAAAAACAAATAAAAAAACAGTATCCAAGTTAATTGAGTGTACAAATACCCAGCTCAGATGGATAAACATGAAGAGTATGAGAAATATTATGCTCAATTTCAGTCTGATTCTGAAATAAATGAACGTTAACAATGTGGGATCCCTAGACAAGATTTTAACACACAATAGTCATCCGGAGGTCCACGGACGCAATGTGACACTTTATAATAAAATAACTCTGCCATTGTGAAACCCATCCCTCCCTCCCTCCCTCCATTACTTTTTCTAAATGTCCGTTTAAACATAATAGCGTTATTACAATTTCAAAATCACACAGAAAAAAATCTGGAAGCATTTTCATGACTACTTTTTGATAGCCAACATCTGCAAGTCACGTCCTGAGGTGCAATTAACAACTGCTCCCGAAAGCCTTACCCTAGCTTTACCCTCATTGTGGTGATTAGAAACTGAACTTACAGTTATTAATGGCTTACCCATTTCAACCGTAATGGGTTGCACACATAGATAGAAAGACAATAATAGTTATTTGCATGATCAATGCGCAATTACATGTGAATCAAAGACGGTGAGCACCGAGCCTCCGAAGAAGAGACACATACCCACACCAGTATGTCGACTCAAGCCACAACAGTTTTTCTCTCAGTCTATTTAGACCTTGTTTTCAATGAGCACCCTTATGATATCTCCCATGTGTGTATGTATGCTACAGTATGCGTGTCTGCGTAAAGGACTATGATGTTGATAACAACACCGAAAGTGGGCAGTCAATGTGTAATGATGTGGATAATGAATGAGCAAGCTCCCCGAATTTGTGGCTTATACCTGGCAAAAATAATAACTAGAAAATAATTTTAAAAATCACTCTGGTCACTAAGAGCAAGCTGTCATGTGGCACCCATGTATCTACCTGATACCAAGTGCATGGCTGCAACAACTTGTGTTAGACTGGTCTGACCGCTGTTTGTGTGTTCTTAGAAGACTTTCACCACCTTACCCTCACAGTTATGGCATGTCAAGCCACATATTGTCTTCAATTGAACAGGGATATGTTTGAATATATTATTTTCATCCTGACTGATATTGCTTCACATACTGTAGTAGAAACATTTATTTTGTCTGTATTTTCATGGACAACTTAAGTCTGGGAAAGTGTTCAAATGAAACATATCACATATATCACACTTATCTATTTAATGTGTACTTGAGACATTGCTAATCTTTCATGAGGTACTTTTTTGTAATCCCCATGTACCTTACAGGGTTCTTCTGTAAAAGAGACTCAAGTCTTAGTAAGATCTCCCTATATAAATAAAATAAAAGATAGATAAAAAAATAAAAGATAGATTAATACACTTTTAGATCGCTCCCATTCTTCATGGGATATAAACCCTAGGTCTTAAAGAGTTGTAATTTGTATTCAAACACTATCTGTAAGGATGTCAGAGATGACAAGCAAGGGAACAAGAAGGATTAAAAATGTAGATGATCTTGCTGTCCTGAAGAGATGGAGGAATAGATCGATTTACTAGAGAGAAGAAAAATTTAAGTGCTTTTCACCAACTTAGTCAATCTTGACTTACGTATATATACTGTGTGTATACTTTATTAGGAACACCTGTACACCTTCTCATGGTGGTGGTGGTGTAATGGTGTGGGGTTTTCTTGGCACGCTTTGGGCCCGTTAATACCAATCAATCATCTCTTGAATGCCACAGCCTATTTGAGTGTTGTTGCTGACCATGTGCATCCCTTCATGGCCACAATTTACCCATCTTCTAATGCCTACTTCCAGCATGATAATGCACCATGTCACAAAGCAAAAGTCATCTCAAACTGGTTCCATGAACATGACAATGAGTTCAGTGTTCTTCAGTGGCCTTCCCAGTCACCAAATCCAATAGAACACCTTTGGGATGTGGTAGAACGGGAGATTCACAGCTTGAAAGTGCAGACTGAAAAATCTGCAGGAATTGCGCGATGCAATCATGTCATCATGGACCAGAATCTCAAAGGAGTGTTTCCAACATCTTGTGGAATCAATGCCACAAAGAATTGAGGCTGTTTTGAGAGCAAAGGGAGGCCCTACCCAGTATTACTGGTGTTCCTAATAAAGTGTTCGATGAGTGTATATATGTATGTATATATTTTTTACACTTTATTAGGAACACTACTAATACTGGATAGGCGATGATTGATTGGTATTAACGGGCCCAAAGTGTGCCAAGAAAACATTCCTCACACCATTACACCACCTCTACCATGAGAAGGTGTACAGGTGTTCCCAATAAAGTGCTCAGTGAGTGTGTATGTGTATATATACAGTGGGGGAAATAATTATTTGATCCCCTGCTGATTTTGTTAGTTTGCCCGATTACAAAGAAATGAGCGGTCTATGATTTTTATGGTACTTTTATTTTAACAAATAGAGACAGAATATCAACAAAGAAGTCCAGAAAAAACACATTATATAAAGTTATAAATTCATTTGCATTTGATCGAAGGAAATAAGTATTTGATCCCCAAGCAAAACATGACTTGAAACCCTTGCTGGCAAGCACAGAAGTCAGACGTTTCTTATAGTTGGTCACCAGGTTTGCATACATCTCAGGAGGGATTTTGGTCCACTCCTCTTTACAGATCCTCTCCAAATCCTGAAGGTTTCAAGGCTTTTGCTTGGCAACTCGAAGCTTCAGCTCCCTCCACAAATTTTCTATAGGATTAAGGTCTGGAGACTAGCTAGGCCACTCCATGACCTTAGTGTGCTTCTTCTTGAGCCACTCCTTTGTTGCCTTGGCTGTATGTTTTGGGTCATTGTCATGCTGGAAGACCCATCCACGACCCATCCTCAGTGCTCTGGCTGAGGGAAGGAGGTTCTCGTCCAAGATCTTATGGTACATGGCCCCGTCCATTGGCCCCTCAATGCAGTGAAGTCGTCCTGTACCCTTAGCAGAGAAACAACCCCAAAGCATAATGTTTCCACCTCCGTGTTTGACGGTGGGGATGGTGTTCTTGGGATTGTAGCATTCAGCATTTCTCTCCCTCCAAACACGAAGAGTCGAATTTATGCCAAAGAGTTCAATTTTGGTCTCATCTGAACACATCACCTTCTCCCAAGCCTTCTCTGAATCATTTAGGTGTTCATTGGCAAACTTCAGATGGGCCTGTACATGTGCCTTCTTGAGCAGGGGGACCTTGCGGGCAGTGCAGGATTTCAATCCGTTACGGTGTAGTGTGTTACCAATGGTTTTCTTGGTGACTGTGGTCCCAGCTGCCTTGAGATCATTACCAAGCTCCTCCTGTGTAGTTCTGGGCTGATCCCTCACCCTTCTCATGATCATCCTTACCCCACGAGGCAAGATCTTGCATGGAGCTCCAGGCCGAGGGAGATTGATGGTTATTTTGTATTTCTTCCATTTTCTAATAATTGCACCAACAGTTGTCTCCTTCTCACCAAGCTTCTTGCTGATGGTCTTGTAGCCCATTCCAGCCTTGTGCAGGTCTACAACTCTTACCCTGATGTCCTTTGAATGTTCTTTGGTCTTGCCCATGGTGGTGGAGAGGTTGGAATGGAAGAGATTGATTCTATTGACAGGTGTCTTTTATACCCATAACAAGCAGAGATTAGGAGTACTTTTCCTAAAGTGACAGGACTAATCTGTGTGCCTCATGGGCATATAACCGGTCTGTATGAGCCAGAATTCTTGCTGGTTTGTAGGGGATCAAATACTTATTTCCTTCAATCAAGTGCAAATTAATTTATAACTTTATATAATGTGTTTTTTCTTTTTTGTTGATATTCTGTCTCTATTTGTTAAAATAAAAGTACCATAAAAATTATAGACCGCTCATTTCTTTGTAATCGGGCAAACTAACAAACTCAGCAGGGGATCAAATAATTATTTCCCCCACTGTGTATATATATATATATATATATATATATATATATATATATATATATATACACACACACACACACACACACTATATACAGTAGGACAATAGAATTGTTCTCTGTGGCTGAGATGATTGTGGTCATTAGGCTAATAGATCAATTCCAAAAAGAAAAACAAACATACTTCATTATCATTCACGGACAGATCACAGTATCAGTAAAGCACAAATGTAATTTTTTCACATCATTATTGTTTGGAGTGGGGCAGAGATTGAAAGCTACAATAAACATTCTAAATCCATGGTTACAGCCACAAACAGTTCAATTTATCAATATCTATCCAAAGCAAATACCTCTCTCTCTCTCTCTCTCTCTCTCTCTCTCTCTCTCTCTCTCTCTCTTTCTCTCTCTCTCTCTCTCTCTCTCTCTCTTTCGCTGCATTTCATAATCAATAACATAACATCATTCCCGCTGGGACCATATATACTGAAAAATGTATGCACTCACTGCATTGTACGGGTAAGTCGCTTTGGGTAAAAGCATCAGCTAAATGGCATATATTAGTTTTATTATATTATTTACACATACTGTAAGGAGTCTTCTTCTCCTGCGTTTTATTTATATATATATATATATATATATATATATATAAAGTGAATGCCTTAGGTCACACCGTTTTCCTGCATACACTGTTCTTCCTTGTTACAACAGCCCTATAGAAAATGCATTTGAGGAGGAACTGCGGATAGGAAAAGCTAATTCTCACATACTGTATAATGTATAATAATAATAATAATAATAATAATAATAATTGATCAAAACATGGAGCATATAGGGACAACAACATGGAGCATATAGGGACAGCACAGAATATGGGCAACATACAAAGTCACACATCAAAAGCCTGCCTAGGGTGGATCTTAAGCCGGGTCTTAAAAATGTCTAGACTGTCAGAGGCTCTAACTGTGGTGGCAGAGCATTCCAGAGGCGGAGTGTAGCAGAGTAGAAGGCCCATGGTCTTTAGTTTGGTTTTGGGGACCAGGAGAAGACCAGAATCTGAGGACCGGAGAGAGTGGGGGTAGTAGGGTGTAAAGAGTTGGGTCAGATACGTATAGGTGAGGAAGCTGCAGAGTTCTGGACATGCTGTAGTCTGTTGACTAAGTGGGAGGGGAGGCTAGAAAGAAGTGCATTGCAGTAGTCTATGCAGGAGGAAATTAAAGCATGGGTGAGTATCTCTGCAACTGGAAAGGAGAGGAATGGTCTGATCCGGGCAATGTTTTTCAAGTGAAAGAATGACAGTTTTCGAATATTATTAATGTGGGATTCAAGTGAGAGTGTGGAGTCGAGGAGAACCCCCAGGTTTCTGGCAAGGGATGAGGCATTAGCCTCTACTCCCTCGATTGTGATACTGAAGTCCTGGGCTTTGTTGAGGAGGGTCTTGGACCCGATTAGGAGAACTTCAGTCTTGTCTCAGTTAAGCTTCAGAAAGCTCTTATATATTTATTATATACATTTCTAATTTTTCATAAAATAGTCAGTGAAATGGACTGACTTGATTACACAGTTTGCCAATCCCAAAACTGCCAGCTGGCTCTTTTCAGAGCTTTAATGTTTCAGCAGAGGAACGGGAATATCACTTAATTTATCCTGTTCAATAGCTGGGTCATACCTCCTGTCTCTCCCATCACCAGTGAGTATCTATCACTTACCATAGGAGATAAAAAGGATGTTCCCAAAGAGTCTATGTGTCTGATGACCCAGACCCCCTAACCCCTGCCCCCTGCTTCCCTTTGCATTTTAAGTGGGCTAATTTCTCTGCTGATTTGGGATTTGGGAGTGTTTGACTCAATTGAAGGAGCTGACACAGATCGAGCCTCGATCTCTCAGAGCATGGATTAAGTTCTGCTCCCAGTTGGATCAACTTAAATGCTGTCACTTTGTCAGTCAATTGGTGGCCTACCGTTCAAGCATCCCACTCTACCATACTTACATGTAGTTAAGGATCGACTGTTAATAACCTTCATTAGTGGAGGTCTACTGCTAAATGAATAAGGTAGGAAACATCTTCACAAATAACACTTTATCAACAAACATAATCTATATTGTGTCTATATTGTGTTTGGAGTGATGCAAGTGAGCATCTGAACAACAATTTTTAATGGTTGAAGCCCTTTCACATGGCTCTGTAAAGGACTACTGTACTGAAATGGTATCTCAGAAAAAGGCAAACTGTGTGCGTCATCGACCAGGTCTCCATTTTGAGTACTGAAGCACTAGACATGTGTTCCTCTGTATGTGACAAAAGGCAGATTTTGCACTGATAAAACCTACCCATTGTGTGTCAGACAAATATTGGCCCAGTGTTTTCAGACTCTAGTGTGCATTAGTCTGTCCCAAGGATCTTGGTCATAATATTAAAAAAGAGCCATACAAAAACTACACTCTATGGACCAAAGCTACCAGGCGAAGGAAGAGAGCTTTGGTAATCTTCCATAATCCTTTTTGTTCACCCAGGAGATTGTCCTCTTTTAGAAGTTTCCAGCCAGACAAAGAGGTGGATAGTGCGATAGTATCATGTCTAATAGACTGGGGGTTGAGGGAAAGGCTAACCACCTCACTCTGTCAAATGGACCTGGGTTCAAGGAAGCCAGTTCTTTCTCAATTATTTTCTAAATTAACAGGCTCGTTCCATTGAGACCTAGCCCAGACAATCAGGGATGTTGCTACTCAGGAAAGTCAGGGAGGAGACTCAAGGAGAGGGTTTCTGTCAAAGAGTCAAGATACCTTGCAGGACCATGAATTATGCTTAGACAACTAAGCCTGAGCTCCTTGAGGTGACATATGTTGGAGAGTATGCACACCATGGCCGTCCCCTTTGTGGGATAAGCCCTTGAAAGCCCTTTACCATTCAGGAACAGGGATGTTGTGGGGCGTAAACTCATGGTGAATAGCCCATCAATGCATGTTTAACAGGCTGTGTCACAGACATAGTTGATCATAGTATAGCTACAGAGTTGAGTTTGTTATTTGTCTAGTGGGCTTTAAAAAACAATTGAGTTCATGACTGATTTCTAATCGTCTGAAGAAGCTGACAATTCATTTGTGGAAAAAAGTAAATGGAAAAGTGCAAAATATCCTAGCCACAAGACATTTCATATTTCTTTGTGTGCTCAATGTTCCTAAACAATATTCAATGAGTGATTGCTCAGGAGTGATGCGCCTTCATGGCTAAAGTGGGAAAAAGAGACTTGAAAGGTCAGATCATCCGTCTTTGTGTTGTTTTAATGGAAAGTGTGGCCGTCTGCCAAGGTCTCTGTTTCTTTAGGACTCCAGGTTAAGTAATGCTAGGGCTCCAGTTAATATCTTGCAACTTTCAATAACCTCTGCAGAGCCACCAATACATTCATGGAATATGTTTAGAAATATCACATATCAGAGCAATATGAACATGAGATGCTTTGGTAAAATGAATGAATAGAAAAGGTTAGGGTTAATCCACGCGCCAGTGCTGGGCCGAGGTTAAATCAAGGTGTACCTTTCCCATCTATGCAGCACTACGTTTTGAAAGGTTACATTATTTTAGATGATCTTGAATTCTTCACAAGGCATCGAGGGATTGATTGTGTTTTGCAATAAAAAGGGAATAGGGCATATAGAACAGACAGGTGCATGCCTGTGTACCTCCTTTATATACTGTGGCATTCACATGACAAATTCTTTCTGCATTCTACACCTGGCAGTCAAAGATATTGACCAGCACAACATATCTATTGTGTGTTTAATGTCATCTTTCTCTCTGCTATCAGTTGGTGGTTTGTAGATCACCTGGCCAGGAGAGAAAGAGAGAAAGACAGGATTGCTCTATCCTTTGTCCCGTGTGACAGATGATGCGCAACCTCAGATCCCCTGGATGTTAATACTGTTGGCTGGCTCGCTTCTTGACCCACTTTTAATGATTATTCTGCCCAAGGCAAGTGGATTAGATCCTGAAGAGAAAAAGAGAAAAATGGTCTGTCAGAAAACATACATTAGTGCCTCTATTGTCAAAACAGGAAATTATAAGGCTTGATAGGATCTAAATGTGTCTTCACCCTGTTACTTAGAATCACCCTAGCATACAAGAGAGTTAATTATGAATGAACAATGCAGGACCAGTAATGAAAATGTACTGTAGTAATCTGTTTTCATATTGACTTCTCAAGCATATAGTATCAATTTAATACATATTGTATGTTTCTGTTTGGGGTTTTTTGTACAGAAAATACTGTAGATAGATAAATGAATTATTGTTGTAGTTCTGTCCTACTGATATAGATAGACCCTGTAAAGAATCCTATACATTATACTGTATTATACTGCATGTAATAGTACACCTGGGACACCTGTCTACTGTGTGTACCTTTGAGCTCCATGTTTCTTGTGCACACTCATGTACACTCTGTACATTGATGTGATGTCAATGTGACATTGAAACAGAGGAAACTGCAAATACTTCTACTCACCTTTTAGTACAACACTTGTGTTTTCTTCTTTTTTGTGGATTTTTACTCCCTAACAACTTCATGTCTAACCCTCAAGCATGAGTGAGAAAAACTAGAATAAATAATACATTATTTCAGAGAAATGACTGATTGTCTCTCAAATGTTCTCTATATTGTTAGAAGTAAACAATTCATGTCCAGCGGACTCCCTCTGAGATTGACATATTTTTCAAAGGCCTCTTACAGATTAAATCATGCAATGTGACCACCGATCTATTCTATAACCTTATCATCAGCGGCTGTGGTACCAAATAATACACACTTATCTCCAGACACAGGAGAAAAGTCGATTTCATTTCTTGATCAATGTGTTAACATCACAGCAGACCCTGCTGTTCTCTGTATATTGTTGTTTCAGCCATAGAGGTCATAAGTTCACAAGAACACAAGTTCACCAGTTGCTTGAGGGTTTAGCCTCTGGGAGAAAAAAACTAACAAGAGAGAGAATGACAGACATTGAGAGTAAGGAACTGAGGTAACAGACAGCAGATGTTAAATCAGGGTCCTTGATGTGGTTTCAGTGGGTGAGACAGTATATCAACAGATACACACACTCACACAAAGTAAACACAGCTACACATACACATGATTTTTTTTTTCAATATTCATAATATATCATAGTTTCAACTCACACGGCAACTGCATAAATTATTTAAATGTAAATGACCTACTGCCATAATGCTTGCCATTTTCTCTATGTACCGTTGTACCCTAGCATGTATTGATGCAGCCAGATATCTATGTTTTACCCTAGTGAAAGTTCATGGCAGTGTTATGGTAGTGATAAACATGATTGAATCGATGCCTTGGAACGTTTCATTCTCTGTCCCACGAAGGTTGCATAGTCATTTGAAATATAATGAAATGTGTAGAAAGGCTAACCTTGGCAATGAAAGACTGGGAAAATATTAGGGCCTATTTGTAGGTTGTGTGTCTTTTATAACTGTCAAACTGTATGATTATTCCACAGAGTACTTGAGAAAATGTTTCTCCTAGACACTAGACTAGTAATAGCATAACTTCAGAATATTCTACCCTCCTACAATAAGACATTCTTCTGTCGTTTGTTATCAGTGAAAGGACAGTGCAGATGCCCTCTCTTACATGTAATGTTTGTTACTTCTCTGAATACAGAGTGTATGTCAAAAAGAACTCATCCATTTGATTTATTTGAGCATTTCTTAGAAATAATCTAGCCCTACTGATTAACCATCAATCTTTATACTGAATCTTTATCAACCAATGTGTACACTATGAAACACTTTGCTACAGTACCAGAACAGACCTGTAAATGTCCCTCCTTGTTGAACTGGAGTGGGCTGTAGTGGAGGGGGGTACCAGCATACTATTTTGTACTTTCTTCAAAATAGCATAATGGCTGTGATCCACAGGGCTATGGAGTTACCAGTCAAGACTAGGATTGGGTTAGTCCTGTTCTGTATTGGAGTTCAGCAGGCTCCTAGCTAACAGCACCTTTTTTTAGTCTTGTAATCATTCTGCTTTGGTGTAGAGGCTCACACCCTTTATTTTGTTGTAGGTGTCATCAGGACTGCCTTAGCAAACATGGACCGGGAGGCAAGAGAACACTATTCTGTTCTCATTCAAGCCAAAGATATGGCAGGGCAGGTTGGAGGACTTTCCGGTTCCACAACTGTCAACATCACCTTAACGGACGTCAACGACAACCCTCCCAAGTTCCCACAAAGTATGTACACGATTTTATTCCATTTACGAACTTGACATTGGAAAAAGCTCAAGACACAGTGCATATTTCTGTGCATATTTCTGCTGAATTACTTTGATGAATACAATTATTTTCAGACATCACGTGACAAGATATCAATTTGAAGGTATTTTTAGAGGGCTAATTACATATGAAGAGTTCTCATCTATAAACGACCATGATGTACTTCCCTCTCATGTGGATTCTGCTTTATTATGGTTCGACTCATCAGGCTAATAGTGTTCCGAGGCTAATTTTTTGATAATTAGCAGAAGACTTTAGACAAGCATAAATTGAGAAAAATCAGACCAATTATGATGTTCTATGTTATCTCCCCTTTTAATAATACATGCAACAATTTAATCACGTATTGATATGACATGTTGTCTCAAAAGATTCCATCGCCATCTTTCCCTCATAAATATAGCTTGCAGTTTTTTCCGTAGGGATGCTTGTCGTAACAGTCAAATTGCTCTACAATAATTGCATCTGCATATGTCCAATCTATCTATCTGCCATCAAACACATTTCAGAATCAAATGTCAATTTACGTGGCTTGACATATTTCCAATGACATTTAAATGCTATGTTGTTCTAAATGCTATGTTCCATACCTTCAACAGGACAATCAACAAAAGATATGGCACCAACCAGGGATATTGTTGTTTAATGTATATTGGTCTGTTCGTCCACAGAAAATTACCAGCTGTATGTCCCTGAATCAGCGCAGGTGGGTAAACCAGTGGGGAAGATCAAAGCCAATGATAAGGACCTTGGCTCCAATGCTGAGATCAAGTACAGCATCATCAACTCAGAGGGGGCGGCCATGTTCTCTATCTTTACAGACAGGGACACCAGAGAGGGTGTCATCAGCCTGAAAAAGGTAACAATAATATTATTGTCTTTTACATAGAGCACATGATGCAGCCCTTTGAAGACATCTCAAAACAGGGTTTATATCATTTAAGACTCATTATTGTTGCTCTTATTCAGTATCACTTTGTAATACCAATGACCATTTGAATGGTTCTTTGCATATTTAGATTTCCACCGACTGCATCTAGTCCCTTGATTAATCCTGTATATTTTACTGTTGCCTTGTTCTTTGAATAGCCACTGAACTATGAGAGGAAGAAGACCTACACTCTTGAAATTGAGGGAGTGAATCCGCACCTAGACCCCCGTTTTTCCTACCGTGGCCCATTCAAAGACACTGCCACCCTTAAAATCACTGTGGGAGATGTGGACGAGCCCCCTGTCTTCTCAATGGATTATTATATCATGGATATTTATGAAAACACTAAGATTGGCACAGAGGTTGGGGCTGTAACAGCCCGGGATCCCGACAGCAGAAACAGTCCTGTCAGGTAAGAGGTTGGAGCCCATGTTATCTCTCAGTGGTGACCTTATGTATCTCTTTCCACAGCTGTTGTGTGTCGAAAGTCTGGCCCTCCCCCGACCTGCATCTCTAACAACTCAATGTCGATACACAAGGTTTTCTACATTAATTTTATCACTGTGATCTACCCAGTGTTTCCTATATTCCTGATGCCAAGCTACAGTAACACTCATCTACTATATTTTTCCTCTATGTTTATTTCTGTGGCAGATAAGCATGCTCCAGTTAAAAGGTTGAGAATCAAGGATAGAGCCAATCCTTGGTACTCCAGCCAATCCGTCCTGAACTCTCTGAATTAGTTAAGGAAAGAAAGCTAGCTTGGGCTAAGGCTAGATCTACTGATTTAGGTACTGATTGGCTATATGCTTCAGACAGCTCAGAAATACATGTACTGCCATGATTAAGAAGGCTAAAGGAAGTTATTATTTAAACACTATCTCTGATTCTGGTGGTAATCCAACAATATTTTGGAAAGCAGTTAAATCAATCAGTTAAACACAATAGTTCCTCTCCCTTTCAACCTCAACAAGTTTTATCCAAATCTCACATCATTACAGTTAAAAAAAGACGCCTTTTACCAACATTTTATCTCTGCAGACTATCTTTTTGAAAGAAACTCTCATTTAAATGTCCCCGATCAGACTTATAGCCTGGTTAGGTACTGTATCCTGTTCAGCCTGAGAGCTGCCCCTTTGGCCAACAATGACCTGATATTCTCCATCCGTTGTGTTTCTACCAAGGAAGTGTTTGATGAGTTGTATAAGATTGATGTTAAACAGTCTACGGGGTTGACATGGTTGATCCGTATCTCCTGCAGCTCTCTGCCCTACTAATAGCTGAACCTCTGGCTCATATTTTTAACAGGACAAGTCTCTCTAGTTCCATTCCCAGAGTTTGGAAGGCAGCCAATGTACTCCCTCTTTATAAGGGGGGTTATCCCAGTGATTTGAATAATTGCTGCCCAATTTCTAGGCTTTCTTGTTTAGCTAAAATATTGTCCCTGATCGATTCTCAAATGCAGCCTTTTTTTTTATCAATAAATTGCTTTTTAAATGCACACCAGTCAGATGTCTGCTTAATTAGTTATACATGACATTGTGATCTCTCTGGATAAGAAACAGCATTGTGCAGCCCTCTATATTGACCTCTCTAAGTCTTTCGATACTGTTGATCATGCCCTACTATTACAGAGGTTATCTGCCATTGGTTTGGTCAGCCTGTAATTGGTTTAAAATTACCTGCAGAATAGGACTCAATGTATTTCAGTAGATGATGTTCAGCCTTGTTTTCTCAATGTTAATAAAGATGTTCTGCAAGGTTCGATTCTAGGTCCACTGCTGTTTACCATCTACATAAATAATGTTAGTTTGTCCTTGAACAATTGTAAATTGCATCTTTATGTTGATGATTCTGTTGTCTAGTCTTGCCTCCTTAGTTCACCAGCTATTTTTGACCTTCAGCATGGTTTTGATTATATTCAAAAATCGCTTATTGACCTTAAGCTGGTACTGAATGAGGACAAAACAAAATGTATGTTTTTCTCTAGATCCCATAATAATATTTTTTGGTGAGGGATCTGTTTTGGGAGGATTGTACATGTGGGTAGTGCTGTGTCTTTCATTGAGGTGTTCTTATAAACTGTTATTGTATCTTTCTTTGATTTGTTTGTTCTCTGTAACAGGGCCCTGCTGAAAAGGAGGCCCTGGTCTCAGTCAGGTGTTTCCCTGTATAAATACAGTGGCGGTTGCCTTGATGGTGAGGGTTGGTTGGTGGGGATCACAGAGTAGGACAGGGAAAGGTTGAATAATGGTCTACACATGCTCTGAAGACGCGACCGGGCATCTCATCCAGGCCGGCTGCCTTGCGGATGTTCCACTGTTCAATGTCTGTTCCACTTAGCTGAAAAGAAAACATCAAACTTTAATCAAATCAAACTTTAATGACGTATACAGTATAGCACATTTCATACATGAAGGAAACACAATGCACTTCACAGAAAATAATAAATAAATAAAGGTAGAAAAGACAATAAAATTAACAAGACAGTAAGACAACACTAAAGGATAAAGATATACCAGCCACAGAGGTTCAAACAGTAAACCAGTAAAAGGACTGTAGAGACTAATGCATGGTAAAGTAAAACCTCAAATGTAATAAAAGGAATGAGCTAAAATAACTAAGTGACCAAATGACTAAAAGACCAGGAAGACTACAAATAAAATAGGATTTTTTTTTTATAAAATACAAGACTAAAAGGATTATAAAACACCCTAAATAAAAGCAAGATTAAAAAGGTATGTCTATGCAGGATTGCATCCTCTTTTGACTGCAATGGGATTATAATTCAGAGTAGTGTCTCCTCCTCTCTCCTTCCACTTGCTCAATGCAAACTACTTTTAACTGAACAATGAATCTGTCAATAATTTTCATGTTGTTATCCAGCAAATGTCTCAGCAACATGGCCTTGAAACTAGCAAAGGAACTTTGAAAGTGCAGTCGTTATTTAGTTTGGAAATGTTTGTGGAAACATGAACACGGAAATGAGCCCGCCAGCAGAGACACTCACATTCACTAAACCCAAAGTTTCAAACAAATCCCCTTATTCCCCAAACAAGCCTCTTAGATGGGCTTCCAGCACTGAGAAATGCTTGTGGCTCCCGGGCAGTAGGCAGCCAATGAGCCACACAAACACAAGTCGCAGGTTACCGACCACAGCAAGTGGTAGATGCCCAGAAACAACCCGAACATTTTGAAAAAGGAGGTTTTTTTCTTGGCAGGTGCACACACTGTCACAGACTGCCAATGCATCATAAGTAATGATTCAGCATGGTTATTAAGTGACATTTTTAAGGAGAAAAAGCTACATATTGCACCTTTAACATCTGTATGGACCAAAATATAATGGAATGTGCTTGGCTATTAGCTAAATCATTTATGTTTTCCCAAGCCAGTGCAATCCAGGAGCATTACCATATTCAGTCTGCCCCCAGACCCCTCTATAGGCATGCCCTTAGTGAATGAAGTCAGTTTTCACCACTGGCTAACCATAGTTGAATCATGTGTCCAGACATAAGGTCAGACAAGATTTTGGACAACATAGACACCACACACAAGTGGTGTGTCAATTCAGTAACAAGTGACACGACTAGATATTTCACGCATTTCCATTCAGACAGCCATCTAATGTCTGTCTCTAACTGCATTTAGTTATTGTAGCTCCCATCTGTCATTCCACCATGTTTGTCTAAAGTTAGCTCTTTAGGCCATTATGAAGAATGACGTCTACTGCATATTCAAGTAGGTGGGTAATAAAAAAACAAATGGTTGATTCACATAAGAATCTTAAGATATTTTAAAGTATTTGAGGTAAACAAAAGAAAATCTACATATGAAAGGGTCCTACAGTCCTCCTGGTGGGATACCTCCCCCTCGTCCATTCTTACTGCTCCCTCAGTGTTCACCACAGACAGGAGAACACAATGTGAAGTGCTTGGATGGAGATCCATTTGAACTGAAAAATAAATAAATAAACAACACACTCAAAAATAGTCCTTGAGTTGGCGTCAGAATGCAGTAGGGACCGATATTGCCTGTCTTTGATCACTGGTGTTGCTTTTGCTCATACTACGATTCTATGAAGTAATGACACTTTGTACTTACATTTCAAATGTTGGTATTCAAGTGACACGTTTTAATAGCCAAACAAGGCAGGGAGTGTTATATACCCCGAGCGGCCAGAGTGCTGTCATTTATGACACCTCCATGATGCATAGCTGACAACTTCATAACAGGACCATCTAACCATTGGCAAATTTCAGATTTGTAGAATAGGCAGTGTACCTTTTTCATAACGGCAGGTGGTTTTGTTGTATCATTGTTCTATCCCTCAATTTTGACTAGACCAGAACGATAATAACATAGCTAGTGTAAAAATAGACCACATACCTCCAACACTTGCAACTGTATACATTTTAAACTATTTTCATTAAAGAGGATCTTCCTTGGTAGAAACACAATGGATGGAGAATATCGGGTCATTGTTGGCCAAAGGGCCAGCTATATGGCTGAACAGGATACATAGTGATGCACTTAAAAATTGCCATATCAAGCATTGTAGGTGATATTTTGAAATCAGTCCTATTTTTGTGTACTGTCCCTTTGTACTGTATATCAGTGCACCATATAGAAACATTACAAATTGGCCATGAAACCGCCATGTTGTTTTTATTTTCTTCAAAGTAATCTTTAAATACCTTGCTGCAAAGTCACTCTTCTAGTCGAAAGGCCTTTGTGCACTTGTACGTCTGAGCATTTAATAAACCATGACAGCATTTCTGCTGAGTGCCTGCTACACTTGTAAGCAAGCTATGCAAGGATTAATTCATTATGTCAAATGAATGCAATCCTTGCTTTATTATGTTTTCCCCTTTCCATCTTCCAATTACTGTAGTATTTTGTTCACGTCAATTGGAAATTGCCAACATGTATTAGTTATGAGAATTAATGGTGGATTAGAGGTGTAAATGGATCATTAAAAAATAAATTAGCAAGTACACAGTCAGTGTTCATTTCATGCATTTAGTCACAAGGAAAACAGCTGAATCTGGATCTCTATTCGAGGTTCTCTTTTGATCCACGATTAACGATTTTGTTTGACTAGAAAACCATTAATACAATGTTACTATCACACAAAACATTGCATGAAACACTCAATGCCATAGATTAAGTCTTCAACAGAAGTGTAAACACAGTGGATAGTACCGGGGTGTACTCAACGTCAAGTCAACAAGATGCATTTCGTTATGTCTGTTTGACATGATTGTGAAGAGTCGATAATCATGCAATTCTAAGCTAGCCTTTTCTCTCAAAATAGGTATTTCATCGACCGCAGTGATGATGGCGATAAGTATTTCCACATTGATGTGGAAAGCGGAGTCATAAAGACAACCCAGAGCCTGGACAGAGAGGACATGCCATGGCACAACATCACTGTGATGGCCTCGGAGGTTGGTAGGTACCCAGGTTTCCATCCATATAAGCGTGTGTGTGTGTGTGTGTTTGTGTGTGCGTGTGTGTGCATGGTTTTATCTAACTTAAAAATGTCTATTATGGTAAATAAGCAGGCTTTTGTAAAGTACAGTAATAAATAGAGCCGCAGGTGAGGGTTGGTGGGGGTGACTGGGCTGCCGGGAGCAACTTTGGGATCTTGAAGTGCAGAGGAGGAGGTCTCATGGTCACAAATTGGTTGGGGAAGGGCCTCGGTCTGTCCTTGAGCAGGAGAACGGAGGTGTAGACCTCCTTGTCCTTGTGTCTCCACTTGACTCTCACCTTCAGGGCCTGAACAACCCAGCCGGGTCGATGGGCCATCGAGGATGTCACGCCGTTCGTGGTCATAAACCGCCCGACTTGCAACCCGAACATGGCTGGTTCGAATCGAGCTTGGGACCCTAAATTTTTTTTGGTGCTAATTCTTACTAATTATTGTTGCTTATGCTAATATTTGCTAATGCCTTCCCCTGACGACTTACCCTAACCTTAACCACTTGAAGTTGTAATTCACGTGATCAAGCATACGTAAACATAGGTATTCTGAGGCATGAATCGGGACATTCTTATGTATGGGCAATGAGATCAGGTTGGTTATTAAGGAGGTTGACACGCACTACAGTTGGGGCCAACCATTGAAAGAGTACATTTTCCCTGGAGAGAAGAAACTCACCCAGACACCAAAACAGTACAGGAATGAGGTTACACTAAAGGGTGGAAGATAGATAGCATGCCACTTGCCTGAGACCAACTGGTCGCGTTGCTTTTTTGAGCTAGTTCAGTTAGCGCAAAGTGTAAGAACTAGCAACTGTCAGATTAGCTTTGTGCCCAAGTCATAATGACAACGAACATGCTACCTAGCCAACCATCCCAGTGGTTAGCCAAAGCTTACACTAGGTCCCTAGGTTCGTTTCACGAATGAAGGTAACTAGTTGGGAATTATGTAGAACTAGAAAGTGCTCAGTAGTCCTTGGAAGCTAGCCAACACAAGCTAGCCAACCCTCCTGCGAATAGGGTGCTAATATTTCTCATACAAGGTGAGAGAAAATTTGCTTGTCAAAGCTAGCCAAGGGCTCAGCTGTGAGTCACTTTGTTAGCTGACTGTCCTAGTCCCTGCCTTAGCCTACACTAGGAACCAAGCAAGTTACAAGCGAGATCACAGGCTAGCTACAGACCTCCTCGTGTTAGCATGCTAACTCAGAGAGGTGCTCAGGTGCTCACAAGATGAAAATCGACAAACTTACCAAATTCCTCAAAAATCTTCTTTTGAATGTCAAGCTGAACAGCATGTTTCCAGTAGAGACAACCTAACGCCCCAGGAGAATTGTACGATTCTCAGTGGAAAAGTTAAGTTGTAGCAAGCTACAAGAATACAACTACAGTACAGTACTTTGGACAGTCAGCAAATGAAGAGGATGAAATTGCCACGTCCCTTTATTGGGACGAGTGGGTCTGTACTAGGCGTCATTGAATAGGGGTCAGTGAAAGGTACACAAGAGTGCATGTCCAATAGTGAGGGGTCAAACCGAGTCAACTGAAAGAGAATCGCTCATCAATTCTCTCCCTCTCTCAGCGAGCCTTCACATAGCTCTGGGGGACCCCGTGCAACGGAGGCAGAGGAACTTTCTCACTATGAGAGTGATGAGAGTGACATCTCTCTGTGTGCGTCCAACGACTTCTCTGAGATGGAGATGGACGAGGCTCTTGGAGAAGAGGCTCTTCAACCTGTGTCTGACACACAGGCAAGTACATGTGGTGAGCCAATCAGGCGTGCCGCAGTGAAACTCAATGTTGAAGTTCCTGGGCCATCGCCTCCATGAAAAGGACTAGGCTGGATGGTCTCAGGGAGGAACAGGTGGGGACCTTGGCACTCCATATGGAGCAGTTTCCCCCTGGGTTTTATGCACAATGGAACAGGGATACAGACCGCAGTCTGTGCATGGAAGCGTTGGCTCACCAGTGGCCAGACGCATTCATATGCATTCCTTCTTGTCAGCCTCATTTCTCCCACTCTGGACAGAGTGAGGACGTGCGGTCTATCCCTTCTCTTGATTTCACCGCACTGGCCTGGGAGAGCTTGATGAGTGGAGGTAACTCAGTTTCTTTACGCATGACCTTAGCGCCTCCCATTGCGCAGGGACATGCTATCCTAGGCGTAGGGACAAATATTCCACCCACACCCCGAGTGGATGGATCTATGGGTTTGGCCCGTGGAAGGTCCAACTCTGAAGGCTTGTCCCAAATATGATTGCCACAATTCAGGGGGCTAGACCCCATCTACAAGGAATCTATACAATCTCAAGTGGAGGGTTGGTGTGAAAGACGTGGTGCCTTTTCTGTGCTCTAGCCCTCCGGCTAAAATAGGCTTTATAGGCTGGACTGGGCGGGGTCAACCATGCAATTTGCTCCCGGCCTGTTCCAAGAGTGATTGAATAGGGTTTCAGTGAATAGGGAACGCAGGAGTGCATATCCCATAGTGAGATGTCTCCCTCATCTCCTTCAGAGAACCAAGATTACATACTGTCACCCAAAGATTCAAACAACGAAGCGGTCACTGCTCCACTTTTTTTGGTAAACACCCGAGGGATGGGGCTGGAGAAATGTCACCACTCTTAAATTAATGGTTGGAGTTATGGATGCAAGGACTGACCATCCATGAGATCAAAATCACAGTTTTAACCATGTTTTGAAGCTACAGTATACATTGTTTATTTACAATTACATTGTTTACAAACAATGGACTAAAACAAGCTTGTGTTCTGATGGGGTAAGATAGTTACACTAAACTCATGAAGCAGTTATGTTATATTATTCAAGAATCAATTGCTATACATCATTCATTTGAAACGCCACAAATGGATGTATCAATCCCAGATTGCCCCTTTAAAGCAATGATACTGTTGATACTTATAGTCATTTATGATCTGTAATGATTCAATGACTGTATAATTTCCCTATATACCTAGTTATTAAGTATTGGCATTGTTGAGGACAAAGCAATTGGAGAGGATCCCTGTTATCATGCTTAAAAATAGCATGCCCAAATCATCTGAAAGTGATATCTCAAAATGATTTTGAGAGGTTTGATGCATCAACAGTAGTATCAGATGATAATGACACTCACAACCAAAATTCTGCCCAAATTTTGCTTGGCGAACAACTAGTCTAATAGATATCCGTGTGTAAGTTCACTTTGATTGCAAACGGCAGGAAACGCCCTGTCTGACACTCTCTACCCCTGCCCATTTGAATTATCAATCTATCAGAAATGAAATTCAAACTATCTCCGATAGTAAAAGAATGTTGTAATCGTTTCTCACTTATGAAATAATAATGACAAACGAAATAAGATGACAAACAGAAGGGGGTTGATCCAATGCCTACACAGTGTTCTAGGGGAGTGGACTCACCAATTTTCGCCTTTCTGTCTCTGGCGGCTGCCTCTTTGAATTGTGCGCACAAGCAGAAACACAACAGCTAACGTCCGACCCTGCAAGTCCATTTCGGGGGGTTATATTATTATTAGGGAGGATGTTGTTGGTGGCAGATTTCCAACAAACTTGCGCCCTGCTCCTTTAAAGCTTTTCCAACCGCTGAATATCAATATTGTATTGAATAAATCAAAACGATATCAATATAGACTTTAATATAAGCAAACTTTAATCTATTCAAGACTCATAATCATCTATAAAGGCCAAATATGAGACACAGGTAAAATATTCTATGCTATAAATAGACCATTATTTTGTCTTGTTTCTCTCTTACGACATCATTAAACAACATGCCATTAAGTAAACACTTCTAAATATTGGATTGCTGACTCACTTATGTTGATTTCACCCTTCCAGCTGAGGTCTTTGTGCTACATAGATTGCCTAAAGTTTTTAGAATACTTATTCTTACAGAATGGTATCCAATCAGTACCACTTTAGTAGTATGACAATGCATGTCTCAGGAGTCACACTACAAAGGGGGTAATAATGTAGTTTTATCTCCTGTTCCCATGGTAAATAATGTCAGTAGAATGTCAGGTGGGCCATCACACCTGGGAGAGTTACCATGGACACAGAGGCGATGGTAGAGGGGGAGTCTAGTGAATGCTCAAACAGTGGCGATGCTCACATTACAGTATGTGTACTCTTCAACAAACGTCTACCCTCTAGCCAGTCACAAACAACTACTTGTTTTTCTCTGGTGTTCACAGACCATACATAAAGTATGTACATTCACGTAAAGATTTTGAGACATGTTTTAGGATGTATGAAACATTAATTATGAGATGATTTGAAACATGACATGTTACACCAATAAATCTCAGAGACTCAGAACTCTAATCTAGAGGTGGTTGAGCACCCATACAATAGTGTTTTGAAACACTCCATGTGCAGAATTAGAACACCTCCTTTTTGGGAGCTACAAGACACTCGTCCATCTGAGGTTTCCAAACACTCTTAATGATATGTTGATACACTCCTTATCACAAGTCCCTGCTCTACTAGGGGTTCTATCGGGAGTCCTATCTCTGATAGGGTGAGATGAGAAACTCCTCATCTGGAGTACCTACTCATTAAAAAGGCTGGGCAAAAAAGTGTTTATAAACTGTGGGAACAATCATGTTTTTCAATGGCTGCTGAGTTTCATTTCATCAAAAGCACCCATTGTTTGCTCAGCCAATTACATGCAACAGGAAGCATTAACACTAGAAGCCCCAGGCCCTCATTTCTTGCCAAAGTACCCAGGGTCTCATCTCATCATATATTTCCTTATATTTGGCATTGGATAAGAGTCCCTTTGTTGATGTTAGTGTAACAGTGTAATCATTGAATTAGATCAATTCCATGCAAAAAATAATTAACTAGTTGTGTTTAGTCAGGACTTAAGAATCATTAAAATATCACATTTTGTATTTTAAAGAGCTTACATGAATATAACATATTGACAGACATAATTGTGTAACTGTACATAGCTTACTATCATTTTTTAAATTTAAAAACAGTGAAATGTGAAGCACCATATGCTTGATAACAAGTAAAACAGAACACAAATCTGAAGCAATAATGACATGTAATGCAATATAATTATACATATTTGCTAGAAGGTGTATATACACCAGTCATTTTCTTTTTCCTTCGTTTGGCTCTATACTCAAGACCTCTGCAGGCTCTCCCAACATCTGACATGATTATGTAAAAAGCACAACAATACAACCTGATCCAATACAATAATTATCATCATCATCATCAAATTTATTATACATGATATATCATCCTGTAGTCTGGTCATTGAAGAACCTGACAGCTTCTGGCACAAAATACCACTTAAAACGTTCTGAGGAACATCTAGGCATTACGAGTGGGCCACTGTAAGCACTCCTAAGCTCATGCAGAGGGTGACCATCGTATCGCAGTATAGTCTGCAGCTTCTTCCTAGTTCTCTGCTCTGTGATGACACGATTTTGGGTTCAGGCCAATAATGGAGCCTGCCTTCTTAATCAGCCTGCCTTCTTAATCAGCCTGCCTTCTTAATTGTATGGTTTCGAAACGCAATCCGTATGTTTTGAGTCCCTTTCTTCTAACAGTGTACCATCAGTGCAGTATAGCCTGCACCTTTATCTGGGACAAAACCAACTTTAGAAGATGAATCTCCTTCACCTCATCTCACATTGCCATATGTAAAACAAAAATACCCTAATCCCATTTCTACACCATGCTTCCAGCTATTGTATTCGTCTGATATTGTGAGTACATTGTTGAATTATGGAAATGAACATGCATATCATGAACAATATTATCATTACAATTATGAAGCCATTTTTGTAAGAAAACCTCAGAATTAGTGAGGGTGAGGATTATCCATTTGAATGTAAGGAAAAAAACACTTTCTTGAATGTTATGTGGAGACTTAGTGCTGTAATTTGCATATTTATGTTTTAAGAATAGAATAGTCAGGCTTTATTTCCTTATATTTGGCATTGGATAATCAACTAACAAATCAAATTAGTCTCAATGTTTCAGTGGGTCTTTGTATTCCTAATACTGTGTTCAAAAATTAATTAAATCAATTCAGGCCCCAATGACTTCAAGAATTCCTATCAGGTAATTTGGCTAATTTGTAATCACAATTAGGCAAATCCCTAACCAGCTGACAAGGGGGCTGCATACAAATGTGTCTTTATCTATTTGCCTCTCTTTAGTATTCAAAGATACAATGACATGTTTAAACATTTATTCTCAAAAGGTTAAATTAACGTTTTTACCAAGTCTGATTATTCATAGTGGAGGGTGTACCATGAAACTTATTGAGGGACCCTCTTATGATATATTGTAATGCTTTATAAACATTTATAGCAGCTTATATAGTCATAGAGCATTATGAAACAGTATAGTAAATTAATAAGGAACAAGAGACTGTCATGAATATATTACAGCTAAGTGTGTGCCTTATTGATCATTGCAAGAATAGTTACCAAAATCTCCCTTAAATTATCATGCACACAGAAGTGCAGCCAAGCATGGTTATGTTTCAAGCAGAGAGTGGCACATTTACACCTGATAAACAACCACACACGGCTTTGTGGCTTTGGCCCTTGGTGCGTTCTGCTGGACAATTGTTCATGCAAGCGCTGGAGCACATGATGATCCATCACAACAACAAGCAAACTAAAGCAACTGAAACCACTGTTGTTGTTGTTAGTGTTAACCTTCTGTCCAGAAATATTTGCCTGTTTATGATATTTCCTTCCACTATTCCTAGTTTTGTAGATCACATTGCTGAATACTGGTCCACATCACAAGTCCATTCAAAGATGAATGGTTTGTAGGATATTATAGGTAGGATGCCAGTTAGTGTTATCTTTATTTCAGATATCTTTATCATTCCCCAAGTGCTTAACAATTTGTTCATTGACACGTATGTTAATCTTCATTGGCTTTTGTGTTTCTACTTTATTCCAGACAACCCGAGCCTCCTTAGTCACGTCCCTGTCACTGTGCAGGTCCTAGACGTGAACGACAACCCACCAGAAATAGCCACAGATGAGGAGGTCATTGTGTGCGAGAGTTCAAGGCCAGGACAGGTGAATATCAAGTGTTCTGCTAGCACAATCCATAACGCCCCACCCTCCCTCCCTCTCTCTCTTTTTCTCTCAAACACACACACACACACACACACACACACACAGAAGGTGCTGAGAGCTGTGGATTATGTCCTGGCGCCTGTGTCAGGTGGTCCTGATCACATGCATAATGCAGAGGTCTGTTGTTTCCCCTAGCAGTTTGGGTAGTTCTGAGAGAGCAAAGCAGAGATTGGAGAGGGTGAGTTGGTTAATCATCACTCATTCAGAATGAGTATCTGAGCAGCAAAGCATGACTGCTCTGACTCTCAGCTCATTCCAATTTGCTCTTGGTAGTTTTTGATTCATTCGTATTAAAAATGCTGCAGAGATACAGCACAATCCAGACCAGGGAAGGGGGCAGGAGCTGATGGGTGCAGCAGACGGTGGGTTTGGGGGTGGAGGATGCACTAGCTAAATCATATTTAAGAATATTAATAATAGTGCCACCATGGCAACCAAAGTTCGAGCTGTGAAGGTTTGTTTTCAGAAAGTGGTCTCAGTTTGATTGGAAGTGTATCTCAACTAAGGAATTGCCAAATGCAATGTTAACCTCAGCTGTCATTTAGTGTAACAGCTTTTGGGCAACCCTGTGTGAGTTCTTAATATCTTACTGTCTGTGGGCAGTAGAGGTAATAGATTGGTAGTCAAAGCCATTCTCTCTCATGGAACATCAAAACAGCATGCATTGTAAGGGTATAGTGGGTCACCCCTCTCCCAGGGTGGCTCTCCCTTCTTTCTTACTGAGCCTCTTACCAATTAAGGGTAACAAACTGACAAAAGCGGCAGAGGGGTCGCAATGAGAGCACCCCTGTCTTGCCTTTGATGCCAACTCCCAACGGCTACAGACGGGCATGCTCACATGTTTAGCCTGTAACAATTGGTTTTCTTTCACACACACAAAAACAATGGATAGTGGAGAAATATCCAGATGGCTACGTATAATTGTTTCAATAAGACTGGCTTAATTAACAGGTGATGAAGCATATCAGATGTATATGTCATGTATATGTCTAGATATGGCATGTGATTAGAATGAAAACTAAACTGGATTATTCTGCAATTTGTCATTGAACTGTGGTTCTCATCATTGCTAACTTAATACTCCATTGTTAGTTATGTGTATATATCAATAACTTATCCCTCATGAAAGTATTTTCACAAAAATATTTCACTGCTGTATATTTCAAATGTTTTGGTTTCACAGTTCTTATTATAGAGAGAGTCTAAGATACAGAGGTTGGAAGGCTATTCATGTGTCCTATTGCACCTCTTTGTGTGTCTTCTGAAAACAATAGGTGATCCAGACCATCTCTGCGCTAGACAAGGATGATTTTGCAAACGGCCAGCGATTCTCCTTCTCTTTGCCAAGCGGAATCCCAGTTAATCCCAACTTCACCCTCAAGGACAATGAAGGTATTTATTGCGTTCAATATGTTTGTGTGCATTTCTTATGAGTTTTTCCCCTGCTCTGTCCTTCAGGCACATCGCCACCCTGGCTTTCATATTCAAACATTCAATACCCTGTGATGACATTGAGATACCTTAGAGCTGTAATTATAAATATGTGGACTGTGCAATCACACAGGTGTTGTTGACAATTTTTTATTTTTTTTGCATTTCTCTGAAAACATACAGGCATGGAGGGTTGGCATGTTTGGCCATTGTGTTGTCTAATAAATTACCTGCTCTCAGTCTCTGCTGCTTGCCTTATTGTGTACCAGCAAAGGCCGTGGCAGGGGTTACCATGGCTTTTAAAGCTCTCAGCCAACAGACCCCATTATACCATGGTAGCCCGGGGAGAATAGTCCACACAACTTTGGAGTATTGCCTGAGCCAGAGAGTAAGAAGAAAAAATCAATGTGATAATAGGAGATAAGTCTGTTGAGCCCGTAGTTGTCCAGCTCCGCACCACCAACCTTGGCTGCCCACTTTCTGTTTATACCAGGGGAGAGTCAAGGTTTACCATATGGCACTCACAGACCATCCTCACCTCCGTTCAGCCTACCTTTCTGGGAGGTGGTTAGTGCAACAAGCCAAGTGCTGATTGTAGGTCTCTAGGGTTGGTGGTTGATGCCAGTAACTTTCCCTCAGTAACCTTTCAAATGTGTCCACCTCCAACAGCAAAACAATCCACAATATTGAGCAAATAATTGGTCTCATTGCCTTTGAATTGTCTGTCCACTTTGACATCATGATACATGTCATACGATCTGTGACTCCTGTAACCAAACAACATTCCTTCCACACAGAATGTTACCTCATCTGACCTTACAGTAGCTACTCAATGCTCCATGGTATTACCTCTCTGCTATAGCGTGGAATTTATGCATCACATCACTGAAATGTACACTCACCGGCCACTTTATTAGGTACACCTGTTCAACTGCTCGTTAACGCAAATATCTAATGGTGTGGGGATATTTTCTTGGCACACTTTGGGCCCCTTAGTACCAATTGAGCATCGTTTAAACGTCACAGCCTACCTGAGTATTGTTGCTGACCATGTCCATCCCTTTATGATCACAGTGTACCCATCTTCTGATGGCTACTTCCAGCAGGATAACGCGCCATGTCACAAAGCTCACATCATCTCAAACTGGTTTCTTGAACATGACAATGAGTTCACTGTACTCCAATGGCCTCCACAGTCACCAGATCTCAATCCAATAGAGCACCTTTGGGATTGTGGTGGAACGGGAGATTCGCATCATGGATGTGCAGCCGACAAATCTGCAGCAATGATGCTGTCATGTCAATATGGAAGAAAATCTCTGAGGAATGTTTCCAGCACCTTGTTGAATCTATGCCACAAAGAATTAAGGCAGTTCTGAAGGCAAAAGGGGGTCCAACCCGGTACTAGCAAGGTGTACCTAATAAAGTAGTGTATTTTGAACACTTTTGATATGAGATATCGTGGTGTCTCACCTTGGAGTGAGTGATAAGAGCATACAGCTTGAATGTGCTTTAGTGTTGTTGTAACCTGGTGTATTGGCTGGCTGGGTTTGTTTGAAATGGAATTGGTCCCAAAGCTGCTCGCTAACTGCATGTGTCTAATTAACAGGTTCCCTGTGCTAATGCAGAATGCCTGTGCTGCACCCTTTAAAAAGAGGTTAATCATTCTGCACCACAGATAGCCAGAGCAGGGAGAGACTGATAGGTTAGGTTCTACATCAGTAAGCAGCTTGCCATGATGATTATTATCATGTAATTTTACTTTTAATGGTAAAAGTACATACTGTAGTAACATCAAGCATCATCTCCTGTTTCTCAGAGTAATCAATAATTGAACCATGTTGAGTGTTTTGGTGCAGACTAAATGCTTACACAAAGCTAACAAACCTCTCCTCAGCCTGAGGGAGTGCTAGCAATTAAGGGACATTTCAGCTGGGTATTGCCAGAGAGTGGGATTCACTAGTGTGACGCTCTCACAAATTAGTCAGTATTCAGACACTTACAGGAGGGTTCCAGTCTTTCCTCATGCTGGTCACGTAACTCCACACTTCTTGTCCATTGACAGAGCAAGTTGTTGTATTTTAATGGAAATATGTTGCTTTTAAAAGGGTCTCCTGTCACTGTGTATTACACAGGCTATTTTCAGTACTCACATTGACGGTGAGAGTGATGCATAGAACCCTGCAAATACTGTTGACTCCTGTGTTCGAAAGGGGAAGCTCTCCCCACTTAGAGCAGCCTCTTTCATCCATGTTCCACTACACAGACACTACACATGTATTCCAGTGTGTAGAATGCTTCCCTTCTCAGTTATGTTCCAAATGGGTCCTCATTGAACTACATGTCTATGAATTGTTGCTGCTGCACAGGCTTTTCACTGACAAAAAGAGTCTAGCTTCAGACAGTCAAACTGATACGTTTTGAATGGCATTTTTGTTAAGGATGTTATTTGGGCTCTCTTGTTTCAGCTGACTCAACACCAGTTAAAGCATTATGGCTACTTCACAGGCCCATTTTTCAGGCTGCTTGCAACCATGTCTGAATCTCTAAAAGCTATTATGAACGTTTTAATTCCATTGCTGCTGCTCTCAATGAGTAGTAATGGCTGTTTCAAGCTGTCACATTATAAAGTGATATGTCAGGTGTTTTTGTTAGAGCAG
Organism: Argentina silus; assembly: GCF_951799395.1. Taxonomy (NCBI): domain Eukaryota; kingdom Metazoa; phylum Chordata; class Actinopteri; order Argentiniformes; family Argentinidae; genus Argentina; species Argentina silus. Next base: position 8,544,674 of record NC_139655.1, on the reverse strand, counting down.
CCATGGATATGTTTTGTCTGCTTCTAATTTTACTCTTTTTTTTACTGTTGTCTCAAGTTGTGTGTATGTTTAGAAAGTGGATCTTTTTAGTGGTGTTATTAAAGATGGACGGAGGACTGACATGCTAAGGAAAGACATTTTCAGCTTGAAATGGAGGTATAGCCTGGTATATCTATAATAAATCATAAGGATCACTCTCTTACCAGATATGGTCGTGAAATCATCCGCTGTAAAGTATAACTTTTTCTAAAGCAATTTCCAGGGCTACATATGTTTCATGGAATGTAGAACCGCCTATCGGAAACTCCGATAATCCTTGCGTGCTAGTCTTTCCTTTTCACAATTCCAGCTAAAATAAATTCCATATATCGATAGAATGGTTGCTATTTATCTATTAGATCTATTATAACGCTAGTTTAATGTTTTAGTTTCAAAGCTTTCTCTGTGCAAGCGAGCAGTGAGCAGAGACAGTTTAAAAAGTGCAACCACAGGGTACTCCAAGGTAGCTTAACAAAATCAAATATAATTTTCAGCCACATATGCAGATATCCAAACCGACTGCTATCGACTCTTGAACTTTTTGGCATGTTTCCACAACCTTTATTCCTCTTGAGTCAAAAATATTCTATTACATTTTGGTAAGGGGAGAGCAGTAACAGCTAATGAGAATTGAGCTTTTAGTAGAGATGAGGATCTCTATCACATGCAGAGATGACCAATGAGGTTGCAATATTCCACATATAAAGTGTGCACACCTTGCGTGCATGTGGCGTGTCTGGTGTGCGTGAGGCTGACCTAGTACTACATTTTCAGGTCCACTAGTGCCACTTTTTTTAAACTATTTGTAAAAAGCTTGCTTGTGCATCTTTAAATAAAAGACAAATTGCAAATGGACTTCAAATGCACTAAATTCAGGTCAAGTATTCAGTGACTTTGTAATGGATTATTTCATCATTGTTTACACATTATTAAAAGGGATACTGTATCTTGCCTACAATTACTCTACATTACATTATCCTTTGATCCTATTTTTTGTGCCAAAGCGTGATGACATTTGCTTTTTTTAAAGTCAGTTAATTGGAGGCTATGATATCAAAACAACCAATAGATTTAATAGATCAATTGATTTTTGAACGCATTTTTCTCCACTTTGCATACAGAGGACCTTTTAGTATTTAAACTAATCAGCTTGGTTGAAAGCATTGCTGTCAAGCTGTGGATATTTGGGAGTTTTAATGAGCTTGTACTGTATGTATAGATAGATAGATAGATAGATAGATAGATAGGTACTTTATTGAAAGTAATTTGGGGAAATTAAGGCGTTACTGCAGCTCACATCACAAACAACCAAACAACAAAATAAAGTGACAATAGAATAATAGAATAAAATAGACATCTGAAATCTGGCTGTGTAGAACTGAAGCCATTTGCCAGTGAGTGGCTCATACAGTTCTTGTGCTTAACGAAGCCAGTGCTGTTGGAATTCCCAAAGGTCTCTCAACCTCACTACACACAAACACACACACACACACACACACACACACACACACACACACACACTAACACAGAGCCAGTTACATAATGGGAAACTTGGCACATGAAAAATGAAGCTGTTTCCACTGCATCAGCCTAAATCAATAGTCAAGGTCTCTCTATAAGATAGTAATTGAAAACCTCAGTATTATTGAATCATTGAAACATTCAGGAAAAAGTGTTCTTTGTGATTAAATGTAAAAATGGCTCTAAATTTCACACACACAGTATCTCCCCTGTCTCTCAGAGTGTCTCCTCATTAGGGGATGTTGGTTAGGGTATTGTATGTGCTGGCACAATGCTGTTTATCTGTCTACTCTTTATTATAATGCTGTCACATTCATGGTTTAGGCAACAGAGAAGCTTTGAGAGCTGGTTAATGAGCATGATGTCCTCATCCACCCACCACAGAGCAGTGGTTGATATGATATAAACTATGTTGTAATTGGGTTGATATGATGTTACCATGTTGTAATTGACCCCCCCCCCCTTCTCTCTCTCTCTCTCCCTCCCTCTCTCTACCTGTTTCTCTTTCTCCCTCCCTCTCTCTCTCTCTCTGTCTCTCTCTCCCTCCCTCTCTCTCTCTGTCTCTCTTTCTCCCTCCCTCTCTCTCTCTCTCTGTCTCTCTCTTTCTCCCTCCCTCCCTCTCTCTCTCTCTGTCTGTCTCTCTCTCTCCCCCTCTCTCTCTCTCTGTCTGTCTCTCTCTCTCTCTCCCTGTCTCTCTCTCTCCCCCCCCTTCTCTTTCTCTGTCTCTCTCTGCATCTCTCACCCTCTTTCTACCCCCTACCATCTTAGAGTTAATGTGATACTGTGAGTCTGAGTTGCTATGGACCCCCTCTTTTTTTTCTAAAAGATGATACGTTGCTATGGATCTGGACTTTAGATATAACCCGACCCTCTCTCTCCCTCTCTCTCTCTCTTTTTCTACCCCCTCCCATCTCAGCGATAATGTGATACTGTGAGTCTGAGTTAATAAAGCTTGAAGTACGTGTTGTCATTCCAACTGTCGATCATTCTAATTATTCATAGATGGAGCAGAGATTGGAGTGGGAGGTGAGGTTTCAGAGCAGCAGTTTGATACAGTATGGAGGATGTGTTTTCACAGTCAGAGACACTCTCTCATTCAAGCCTGCATACTGGATAATATTACCTGTGCTGCTTGTGTAAAAACATACTACAGAGATGTGTCAATACCATGTCATAATGGGGAATGCAATATATTTAGACTTACACGTCTAATAGAAAGTATAGCATGTGGTCTTTAGGCGTGTAGCAGTAACCGCAATTCCACCGATGCTGTTGGCTGAAAATTGATATTCAAGTATTCTTATTATTTTCTTTTTACAGTAAGATAATTAGTTTAAATGTCCTGTGCACTGGTGTGGTAGAGCGTTGAGAACCTCAACATGCCGAACATGCCAATTAGGAGCCTGTGTTCTATCGTTCATTGGTCTGATCATTTTCTGTATGTCAGAGCTCCTGTGACGCTGATGGTCACGGCTCAGTCGTTGTGGTGGGTTGAGAGGTGAGGTCCACGTGGAGGAGAGAACAGACGTCAGTGCCTCTGACAACAGCCATTGGATTACCCCAATTGTTTCCTCTTTTTTGTTCTCTTCTCTTTCTCGCCCGCCTCTGTTAACCTTAACTTTATTAGTAGAGTGGCCCTGTGGATGTTCAAGGTGAAGTGTTCATTGGCAGCTCCAGTATGTGATATACTGTATGCCTTGGAAATGGAACGAAGACAAAGCGAACAGAGAAACAATAAGCGAGAGGCAGAGAGAAACGTTTACGAACTTGAGAGAGATCAGGATTGCTTGGATTGTAGGGTTGTGTTGGAATATTTCAGTTTGGTGCATTTTCTCAATTTCTCCATTGTGAAGAAAAACTGTCCACAACCACCGCATGCAACAACCACTGGCATTTCGGTCAAGACACCCTCCAAGTGCAAAAAATGTACAGTTTCATGTCCTACTCTGCTCCTGCAGTGACAATGCCAGGTGTCAGATATGTTCTTTACTGAATTTATCCATTAAAATCCATCTGCTGAAATGGGTTAGAATGAGCACTATGGACTGAATGTAGTGGGAGATGAAAGTAGTACCAGAATGAAAGCACTCTTCTGCGCCAATATGGCTAATTTCCCTTAATGAGTGCATTCTCTCATTGCAGACAACACAGCCAGCATCATTGCCCGACGGAGGCGTTTCAACCAGCTGGCCCAGGAGCTGTACGAGCTACCCATTGTGGTGTGGGACGGCGGGGAGCCATCGCTGAGCAGCACCAGCACATTGACCCTGCGGGTGTGCCCGTGCCAGCGCAACGGGAGGGTCCGCACATGCCAGAGCGAGGCGTTCCTCTCCTCAGCAGGCCTCAGCACAGGGGCTCTCATTGCCATCCTGCTGTGCATCGTCATCCTACTCGGTAGGCCGGGGGGGCTGCCTGGGGCGCATGCCTAGGGGGCATGGAGGAGAGATGACAGGGCAAGGGCAAAGGAGAAGAGGAGAGGAGGGGATGACAGGGCAAGGGCAGTCAGGGGGAGGGATGAATGTAAGGGTGAGGACGGAGATGGAATGCAGAATGAGACTGAGGAGAGCTGGAGAGTGACAACAGAAAAGGAGGAGTTTAGGGGGTTAGGATAGTGGAAAGGTGGAGCGTGGCCAGTAGATAGATGAAGATAGGGGAGTGAAAGAGAGAATAGAAGGAGGCACATTATACAAAGAAAGGGACAAGGAGATTTGGAGAGGGGTGCATGGAGGTACACAGGGTCTGGGCTGGGTTTGACTAATCATCTTCATCCACACATTGTTTTCTGTTCTCCATTTACAACATAATAAGTTTCTGCAGACTACTTGAGTAAATTCATTTGCTCTACAGTGCTAAATGGTTTATAGTCTGAGATCAAAGAGTATGCATCAAACCTGCCACAGAAAAGTCAGCAAAAGGGAGAGATGAAAATGCCTCTGCCAAATACAAACAAATACCCTCTAGTGCAAACAGAACAGTAGTAGGACAGGGGAAGAGAGCGTGTATAATTAACACAATCCACCATCACCTACTCCCTCGCCCCTCCCCTTGATTGTGTGCTGACAACAGTGCGTGAAGGTGGTGCATATTAATATCAGCAGTCATACCACGCTATGGCAGAGTCTGTGGCTCGGTGGAACAAAAGGCCATCATCACTGTTTGGAGTGAACGCATGAGTGAGAGACAGCACATGCATGACCAATTATCAGCAGGAGACATAGAGTGACAGAGAGGGAGACAGAGAGGGAGACAGAGAGGGAGACAGAGAGAGGCATCTGGACACCTAAATACAGGGGTTTAGTGAGATACTGGAGCTGGTGTGGAAGATTGAGATGAGGCGAGTGTGAGACAAAGCTCAGAGTATAGATGCAATAGAAGATGGTTGAAAGTGTCATTAAGCGAGAGATCTGTGATGTGTACATGTGTACATCCCCTGCCACCTTACAAAAAGCCACATCTCTCCCTCCCTCCCTTTCGTTCTCTCTCCATCTCTCTGTGTCTCTATTTCCAGTGTGTCAGATGACAAAGATACACCCACCTCTTAAGCACTCTAGGGCATCATCAGAGATGAGAAAGCTCTCACCTTTTGCATGTGTTAAAATGTGTCTCATCCTGAGAAATGGTGCGTAGCGCACTGGCAGGCTGCTGTATTTCTAAATATAGACAGGCACGTGTTAAACTGTTCTGTTTCAACTCTGAATTTGTACCGTGACTGCTCAAAAATAATTGCATGGGGAAGTAAAGGTCATAAGCATTAATGATTCACCAAGATGGAAGATCTTCTCTTGGTCTTCTCTTTTCATGTAGCATGATTATCAAATTTGTTGTGATTATTAGCTGAAAATGTACTTGCATGACATTTCATTAAATGGATGACTGTGTTAACATCACACAGTCATCATTAACTCACTCAGAGGAATAACAGTCATTAACTCCAGTAGCAAGTTCATGTAGGTTTCATTTAATTTTTTTTCTAGGAGCAAGATACAGTAAATATCAGATAATGTTAGAAATATTCTCATAATTATTGTTGGGGATGAAAAAGGTGCATTTGAAGTATATACTCAGCCAGAGAACCTCAAACAATGTCATACAAAAAAAGTTTGGATTGCTTTGCTGTTACAGTGTACCTTTCTCTCACTCCCCAGTCACAATACTGTATTTGAGATGAGGAGATTCTCATCATCCTACCAGGTTCGATTCAGAGAATCATCATAGCCAATGCTAATGATGGCAAATATGTATTATTGATTTACAACTCTTCAACGCTTGGATAGTTTTTGTGTCCTAATGGAAAACCAGATAAATATTCACATAAAAAGCGCTGACGTTAGGCTCTCATTTGGTTAGCTGTTTATGAACCACAACATGTTAAGTTATGAATTAACAAACAACGTAGCACATGCAGAGAATGTCATTAGCATACAGTCAGGCTGAATATTGTACCACCATTCAACTCTGCTGTAATGACATTGTGTTCTTCAACAAAGTGTTTTGTTGATGTTGATTTCACTAGTGTTGTTTAATACACTCATCTGTCTCTTGCAGCAATTGTCGTTCTGTTCATCACTCTGCGGAGGAGCAAAAAAGAGCCTCTCATCATCTCAGAGGAGGATATCCGTGAGAACGTGGTCACGTACGACGACGAGGGAGGTGGCGAGGAAGACACGGAGGCATTTGACATCATCGCCCTGCGGAACCCTGCCGCGGCTGAGGAGCTGAAGTTCAGGCGGGACGTACGGCCGGAGGTAAGGCAACGCGGGCCGCCTCGCGGATGCCACAGCCCCTCCCTGGAGCTGGACCAGGTGGATGTGCAGGAGTTTATCAAACAGAGACTGGTGGAGGCCGACATGGACACCAGCGTTCCACCCTACGACTCCCTGCAGACATACGCTTACGAGGGGCAGTGCTCGCCCGCAGGCTCCATCAGCTCTCTGGACTCCCCGGGAACACACTCAGAGCAGGATTATAACTACCTGGAGGACTGGGGACCGGAGTTTCAGAAACTGGCAGAACTCTACGGAGAGGCAGAGTCGGATGTGGCGACCTAGCCTGTGTCACTTTCAAAACCAAAACCTATTCTCCTCTCCTCATTTTAACAATAAACAGAACATGCTTTTGAACTGTTTCAGCTGTTCCACTTCTACTGTTGAATTGACTACCCTTTTTTCCTTTTTTTTCATTTTGGACCATGGGTCGTACATGCGGAAGAATTTAATCAGATTTTGGGATGGAAAATAAGGCTAACGGAAAATGGAAAATATTTTCCTTGGTGTATATTTTTTATTGCTCAATAAAGTCCTGAATTCCATGAGTGGATGTATGTGATACAAAGTGTTAACTTGTTTTTCTGTGAGAAGATATACATATTTAGGGTTATTGCACAATAGAACCGTATTCAGTCGAGAATTGTTTTAATTGCTCAAAGTTTTAATGATTAGATGCACAATGCACAAAAAAAGTTTTATCAACCATACATTCTAACTTGAAAGGAGTATAATTGATTCATAATACACAAATTGGCTATGTGTGAAAGCAAACGAATATTTGAAAATAACGTTACAGAGAAGTGTAATTTCCCCAATCACACCTTTGTTTTACACAATTAACAACTCTTATATTTGTGAAATTGCCATTTCTGGCAACCTTTTCCATCTGATGACAATAACTGACATTCTAACCCAATACGTTCTATTCTGGTTTACTCTCCGAAACTATTCTTTATTGATGGGTGAAATCTTGCATTATCTCTTATTACTGCCATCGGGGAGGCATAACATTTTGAAAAGACACTACTATTCAAAGCTGACCTCAGAACTAGGACAAATTGCATCAGTTACATGGTATTTTATACATGCAGTTTAATATTGAGAATCCCTGGAGGCCTGTCCAGTCTTTCACACATTCCTGGGCCCTGGGCCATGGCTGGTCCTGAAACACTGACGGGGCCTGGATAAAGGGGATGAGAGAGTGATGAAAAGTTCAGAGACCCCCTTTCTCTCTCTTTCCTTCTCTCTATCACGCTTCCTCTCTCTGTCTTGCTCTCCCTCTCTCTCTGATTCTCTGACTGTCTTGCCTTGTCACATTTGTGTTAAAACATTGAGACATGGATAGAGAAACACTGCCCTGAGTTAGTGGGGATGGGACTAGGCTTGGGGGACACCTGGGAACTGGAAGGATTTTAATACGGTATGGGATGGTGGTCCCTCGCATATGGATTCTCACTGTAAGACTTTCCCCATAAAACTATAAAAGGCTGTGTGTGTGTGTGTGTGTGTGTGTGTGTGTGTGTGTGTGTGTGTGTGTGTGTGTGTGTGTGCTGTTCTTGGTACATTAATATTTGTATGCACAGAATTTAATTTGTTTTGCATTTGACAAGCTTTAAACTGGTTGTCTGACCCATCAAATTTCTTCTCTGTGGTCTAGATAACGATTGGGTCATTCCAGTCTGCCCCTGAAAACAAATCTCCTGCCACCTCTAATTGATCTAGTTGCACAATTAACAAATGTCAACGTGTCTAATTAAAAAGCCCATTTACAGTAAACAGGAGGTCATAAATCTGACCTAAATGGTGTGTTTCAGTGTCTCAGAGCTCTGGTAATAACAATATTGTTAACAGTGTGTGTGCACCTCACACTCAAGCCTAACACACTATATGGAAGATAAACCTAGTGACAAAAAAACTTTAACGAGGGGATTTTTCATACATGACTGGCAAAACTAATCTCTTTGCAATTACACATGTTGGTTAATGACACATACACAGTACTTACAGGTGGCAATTGAGAAACAAACCCAATGTGTTTAATTAATTCTAATATGATATAAGGTTGTTGTGGGGATGCCAAGTCCTGCCTTTGCATTTGTGTGTAGAAGTAAGATAATATGGAAAAGGAGCAGACATAAAAGTGGTTTTACATTCACATTGATATGTTGTTCCCTGAACAAAGATAACTATAGAACCATAATCTAATAAAAGAGATGTCCATACATTTCTGATATAAGGCAGAACTATATTTCAACAGCACTGCAAGGATGTTAGTCCAAATACAGTGAAATAATATTGTGTCAACAATAGCAGCATTGTTTATCTAACACAATCCCGTTGGGACCATATATACTGAAAAATGTATGCACTCGCTACAATGTAAGTCGCTTTGGATAAAAGCGTCAGCTAAATGGCACATATTATTATATATTATATTGCAATCCATGTTAACACTTCAGGTGCCAGTAGTGATGTTTCAATTATACCTCCATTTTGCAAACCTTCCTATATCAACACAAAATATCTGTTCACCGGGTTTGAGCCATGAAAATCTTTTAATTTAAATGGAACTCAATATAATTCTGTTCCAGTTTGTCCAATCAATCTTTGGTTTTTGGTAAGATCAGCAAGATAAATTTCACTCTACGGAAACTCCCCCCCCCCCCCCCCCCCCCCCCCCATAATTCAATATACTTTTACTAAGTTTGCAGTGGAAAAGTGAAATTATGAACAGTTTAATTTTTTGTTACGCTGACATTTCACTTAAAAAAGACACACACACACACACACTCAAGGTTTTAACATTTCCTGTTCCATTGTGTCAGTTGAAGTTGGTATTATCCTTGTCCTTGTTCAGTTATCAACTCAACATGGACAGAAAGAGAGTAGACTGAAAAGAGTCAACTGAAAATCATAAATTATTCTGAAACCAAAGATATTCCATTTCAGTAATGTAAACAAAGAAAAGACAACTGAGTCAACAAAATATTCCATAATTCTTCTCCTAATGGAATACTGTCTATGTCTAATGTCTATGCATATTGGACACACAGAATTTGCTCTGAGGCAAAAAGAGAATGAGCCTTTACACCCTTTGATAAGAACATGTCCACTGTGACAATAATCTCCATAGAAACCACAATAATGAAAATTACTGTGAATTTCAAATTATGGTTTAGAATGCCTCTGTCAGCGAGATGGATGACCTGCAATAGCCCGATAAACATGGGGACGTCTGAATGACTCATTTTAGCAAGCGCACCATTTTTAGGAACTTCTCCATGAGTATGAGATACATACACGTTATTCTTATTCTTGTGAGACTCTAAACAAACTGAAACATTTGGCACAAATGTATAACTCGATTCATGTTGAGGATATTTGAATACCTTCGCAGTGGATACGAATGCCTAATAGAAGCAATGTAATGCTTGTGGTCCACTCTGTCTCTGCTGTGTGCACAACACTACAGTGGCTCAGTCTCCTGCCAAATGCCTCTATACAGTTACTATGGATTAGGTTTTCTTTCAAAGGTGTACTCTTCATTTGTGGCACTGTCACACACAGCCACAATAAACTACTATGAACACAATCCATTCTAGCATGCTGGAGGGACTAGCAACATTAAAACTAGAGAAAACAAATGATCACATGAACTGGACATTCTAAACACACAATGGTTGTTTCATTATCATGCAGTGACAAAGTTTAATCTGCTTATGCAACTATGTTCTGAGTGCCTGTTCATGCCACAGAAAACGGCCAGTGTTTACGTATGCCTTACATAAGCCTCCATCGGAGGATAATTCTTGCTAATTATTGTAAATTAGTAAATATTTGCTAATGCCTTACCCTGACAACTTACCCTAACCTTAACCACTCGAAGTTAATGCCTAATACTGTCTAACCGCCATGCAAGTCGTAATTCACAATTCACATGGTCAAGCATACGTAAACATAGGTTGTATTCTGAGGCATGAACAATCAGAACATTCTTACGTATGGGCATGAGATCAGGCTGGCAGGCAAGACAACACAATGGTATTTTCACCTGTTACCGCCGACACAGACCGGCTGAAAATAGAGCCCACCATCTAATGAGATCAAACCAATCCAGAACTTTTGGCCTGTCTTTACCTATATACCATGTCTATACACATCTGAGTTGGTGTCATTGGTAGTGGTTCACCTCCCGTTTGATTTGTAATAGGGGAGGCAGAAACTCTTGTCTCCTGGGTAGAGGAGAGTAATTTCTCCAACATGCTGCAAAGCCACCCCACAATCACTTCCAGTTCCACACATACTGTACCCCTTCTCTACACATCATGAAAATGCTCTACATGGCAAACTAAGAATAGAATCACCAAATGGGAGCAGATATTATTTCTTTAAAGTTCCTTTAACAAAAAAAGCCTGCTTGGCATATGAAATAGAGTGTTTGATCACCTGCCCATTTATCTCCTGTGAGAGGAAAGCACGCTCACCGATGTTCCTCAATGACAGCCTTGTAGTGGGATGCCAGGAGCACTCATTTATGTTGAAATCATTTAAAATTAAGAGGATAATGAGCTCTTTAGGGAATCGCTCTTTAGAGAGTCATTTTTTACTGAAACACCAGTGAACAGGGGACAGAGTGTAACCACCTTGATTGATTCGTCCTTGATGTTCCTCCATGATAGGCATAAGAGACAGAAGTAAAGGATTCTGATATGGAGGCTAGTAAAAATCAGCACTGCAGTACGTTTATTTGACATTTGTTCAGCCATTTCATTTAGTGTACTGTAGTGTAGTGTACTGTAGTGTACAGGCTACATGGGAATGTAAAAGTGGTCCATTGGGAGAGCCCATTGTGTTGCCTGTTTTGTTTACATTATGGATCGTCTGAATCCAGTTTGCATTCTTAAACTGGCTGAAGACATACAGAGTGATTCTGAATATGTGCAGATTAGATTAGATTAGATTAGATTAGATTAGATTAGATTCAACTTTATTGTCATTGCACAGAGTACAAGTACTGAGACAACGAAATGTAGTTTGGCAACTAACCAGGTAGTGCAAATCGTGCCATAGTGCAAAAGACATGAAATTGTTGACAGTGCATGGTATTACAGTATAAGGTATTACAGTATAAGGTATTACAGTGAGTATAAATAAATGAATATAATGAGTGAATATACATGAGATGAATATCAATCTGATATGTTGAGATATGTTACATATGTAAGATGTATAATTAGAGACCAATATAATAAATACGGTATGTGCAAACAAGCAGTAGTGCAAAAGCTAAATTGAAGTCCTGAGTGTGCAGCCAGTAGAGGTATGGGGGGAGGGTACACTGATAGTTCAGCAAAGTAACAGCTGCAGGGAAGAAGCTGTTCCTGACCTGCTGGTGCGGAAACTGAGACTCCTGTACCGCCTCCTGGATGGGAGGAGGGCAAACAGTCCATGGCTGGGGTGTGAGGTGTCCCTACTGATGGCTCGCGCCCTCCTTAGACACCGCCTGCGCTGGAGGACCTCGATGGCAGGAAGTTGGGCACCAGTGATGTACTGGGAGGTTTTCACCACCCGTTGCAGGGCCTCCCGGTCCGAGACTGAGCAGCTGCCATACCACACTGTGATGCAGTTTGTCAGAATGCTCACAATGGTGCACCGATAGAAGTTAACCAGGATCCTAGGAGACAGATGGGCTTTCTTCAGTCTCCTCAGGAAGTATAGATGCTGCTGCGCTTTTTTGACCAGGGTGGAGGAATTGAGGGTCCAAGACAGGTCCTTGGAGATGTAGACACCCAGGAACTTGAAGCTGGAGACACGGTCCACCTCCATCCCATTGATGTAGATGGGGGTGTGTCTGCAGCCCCCAGCTTTCTTGTAGTCCACAATGAGCTCCTTGGTCTTCTTGGTGTTGAGGGCCAGGTTGTTGTCGGCACACCACACCGCCAGGTGCTGGACCTCCTCCCTGTAGGCCGACTTGTTGTTGTTACTGATCAGGCCTACCACTGTGGTGTTGTCTGCAAACTTGATGATGGTGTTAGAGCCATGCGCAGGCATGCAACCGTGGGTGAAGAGGGAGTACAGGAGAGAGCTCAGCACACAGCCCTGTGGGACACCGGTGTTCAGGGTCAGGGTGGAGGAGGTGTAGTTGTCTAACCTAACAGACTGGGGTCTGTTGGTCAGGAAGTCCAAGGTCCAGTTGCAGAGGGACGTGCTGATGCCAATGTCACTGAGTTTGATGACCAGCTTGGTGGGGATGATGGTGTTGAATGCTGAGCTGAAGTCAATGAACAGCACCCTTGCGTAGGTGTTGTTGTTATCCAGGTGGGTCAGGGCGGAGTGTAGTGCCGTGGAGATGGCATCCTCTGTTGACCTGTTCGGGCGGTAGGCAAACTGGTGGGGATCCAGTGTGGGGGGTAGGTGGTCTTTAAGGTGAGCCAGGACCAACATCTCAAAGCACTTCATAATGATGGGGGTGAGTGCAATGGGGCTGAAGTTATTCAGGCCCGCTGCTTTAGAATGCTTCGGCATCAGCACAATGGTTGCTGATTTGAGGCACATGTGGACATCTGTCTGGGTCATTGACAGGTTAAAAATGTCAGTGAAAATCTCGGCCAGATGCCCAGCGCACACCCTGAGCACACGGCCAGGGATGCCGTCAGGGCCAGCAGCCATGCGTGCATTCACCTTGCTCAGTGCGCAGTACACATCAGTGGTGGAGAGTGTGAGGGGCTGGTCGTCTGGGGGGGGCTCAGCTTTTTTTTTTTTTGTCTGGTTCCTTGTTGTCCCGGTCGAAGCGAGCATAGAAGTGGTTGAGCTTGTCCGGGAGGGAGGCAGTGCTGGTTTGGGATGCTGTGTTTTTGGGCTTGTAGTCTGTGATGGCCTGGATGCCCTGCCACATGGATTGGGGATCAGAGTGCTCTTCAATCTGCAGTTTGTGGTTGTGTTTGGCCTTCCTGATGCCCCTCTTCAGGTTAGCCCTTGATGAGCTGATCGCCAGATCTAAAAGCGCCGTAAAAGCAGACCTCGCTGCTCATCCAAGGCTTCTGGTTCGGGAAAGTTCTTATCTGTTTGTGGGTGGTGACACTGTTGACACTTGTATTGATGTAATCCAGAACGGAAGAAGCATATGAAACAATGTCCATGTGGGAATCCAGGGTGGAAACAACAAAGAGAGACAACAAACTCTATAGGTGACATGTGATTGTTAATGTTTGAAATTGTGTGATTCTGTGTAACTATGTGCATGGCACATGGGGACTTATTATTTTCACCAATATAGAGATACAAAGACAGGATTGGCCTTGAGGGACGTTCTTCGCCAGTGCAGTCCTCATTTCTTGTGGTGTTTATGTGTTTAGGAGAAACATGGCACAGTGCATATACAACAGCTCTATACTAAGCACCACCTTACTGCATTCTAAATCAGCACAAACCCCCAGAGATCAAGGGCCAATATATGCAGGTATAATGAGAGAACAATGAACAATAGGACAACGGAAATTGAACAGTTATGGAAAGGTAGCTAAAAACAGCTTTTGTAAAGTTGTCACAAACTTTGCAAAGTGTACAACGTTTACAGAAGCGTGTTTGGGTCTTGAAAATGTTGGATTTTTTATGGAAATGAGAAAATGTGTGAGTGGTGTCTTTACATGTGTTCACCCATCCATCATTTGCTTTCGACAGTAGTAGTTAAACAGATCTTTGATTGACATGCATGTACAGTACTGCATGTACTGTAGCCTTTCTATACATGAAGCTCTTTTCCTACAATTTCAAGCTCTTCAGGGAAATGTTAGACCAATGTTTTAGTTAAATATTGAAATTCCACCACAATGTTGAGTCTTGCCTACTTCCTCTCAGAAGCTTATTTCTTCTGCCTGTGCAGCTATTGCCCGATAGCACAAGTCCTAGTTGGGTATCCAAATCTCAGAGGAGAGTTTATTTCATATGACTCTTTGAAAGAAATAAACAACCTGCTACAAAGCACTTTATTATCACTTGCAATGAATTCCCTCATTTTGTTATGGGTATATGGACCCTTACTTCTATATCTGCCCTTATAGTAGGCCCACTACTCTGTTGCAGATCTACAGTACAGTATGTAGCCTATCTGGGTCTTTTTGGGGAACAACAAACAATATAGTGTGACACTGATACAAGAAGTAAGAGAAATATAACATACCGTACAAATTCAAGTAAACGCCTGTGCCTAATAAAAGCTGGATCAAAATAAATTGTTGAATAGTATATATTCTCTATTGATATTATCAGATGATTATAGTGATGCAATTGATTCTGCAACATTATTGGTATTTATTTAACAATCTGACAGATTGTTTATGGCAGTCTTGTGGAAACCATAATAAATGACCATATCAAAGATTCATCTGGTTTTGACTGATTCATTGTAGGCTTATAATGTTGGTACATTATACATGCTACTGTAGTCGGATTTGGAGGAGACAAAAGACATGCGGTCCAGTACGGGCATGTGCTTGTGTGTGTGGGAACCAAATGTTTTACTTAGGGCGCTTTCACACCTACCTCGTGGTGCAGACTTAGCAAACGTTTTGCTCAGACAAGTCTGACCTTGGATGCGCACCAAACAATCGGACCGTAGTTCGAAAAAAGGGTGATCCTATTCCATTCGAAAATAATTTGACAAAGGTCCGGACCAATCACAGGAAATAAACTATTTGTGGGTAATGTTTGGCAGATGCTGTTGATAAAAGAGAATGCAGGTAGCAGACAGCTGTGAAACGAAAGCTAGCAGAGACAAAGACAAGAAGCTGTTAAAAAATGAGTCAGGGGCTCACATGGAGCGATGAAGAGGTGAAATGCCTCTTGGAAATATGGGCGGACGACTTCATAAAAGAACAGCTCGAGAAAACAGAAAAATGCCAATACATTCAACATGTTAAGTAACAACTTGTGCGGCAGGGGATTTAATCGAACCGGTGAACAGTGTCCCTTAAAGGTAAAACAAAACAAAAAAGTATGTCAAGGTGCGCAATGTCCTAAGGAGAAGTGGCAGCTCGGGGATGAGAAGGTTATAATACAACGGCAGTGCTTCTCCATTGTTTCTTGTTGTGAAGTGTGGGATTTGATATAGTGTGCGATTTGTTTGTTGAACCCCGCAAGATTTCTGGCCAATGAGTGAACGATCCTGCATCAGGACATCATGATTTTGAACTGTGGTGTGCTTGCAATTGGGCAATGTGAAACGAATCGGACCAAATGAAAAAAATACAACGTAACAACCAAGCCGAACTTTAGCAAACAAACTAGTTGGGAAAGGGCCCTTAATGTACATAACCATCTGAAGTTAATAGGGAATAAATGTACCTTTTGTCTTCACTGCTTCTCCACCTGCATCCAAAAATCCCAGTTTCAAGAGATGTAAACATGATGCAATTAAATCACAATCTGCTGACTACTTTAGTCATATTCATGGCCGTTATTAACAAATACCACAGATATCGCTGTAGGATGTCAGCCTCCATTTGCCAGTCTGCTCCTCCTCTTAGCTTGAGTGAATTAATTTTTTTTGCTGACAGGATTTTTTTTACCAAAGTGAGGCATATTCAAGACAACCTCAGCTCAACTGGGTTCCCATCTATAATCTGACGTTAGGAGAGGAAATTAGAATATGTTTTAGGATGATTTTTAAATGATCTTTTCTTCAATGTGGTTTCATTGGAATATTTTATCTTTTTCATATGATATGATAAAAAGCTGCTCTGCTCTCTGAACAGATGGCAATGGGCTCCATTACTGCAGAACATATCAGTTTTTTTACCCCGAGAATTAATCCAAGCAACTCATGGTTCATGGCTTCATGTGATGTAAGAGAACCTGCTATACACTACGACAGGGCTTTTCATAATTTATATGAAAGTGGAAGCAGAAGCCTTTTTTTTAAGTCTTTTGAGTTATGGCTGTGACATTAACCCTTTACCCTCTAATGTTGAAATCCTGACCCTTACATCTCATCACCACTCATTTAAGTCATCTCGCTACAATGTGCTTCAGAAACATGACCGTAATGTAAAAAGAAAATGGATGTGACGATGTCTTGGGAGAGAAATACTGTATCACTTATGCCAAATTCAAACATGATGGTATAGACCTAACCTGAAAGGTAGTGATCTACTGAAATACCCCAGGGCTCTCATCGGTGGAAAATTGAAAATCCTGAGACTCCTTGCTAGGCACTTTAATGTGCAAAAGCCCTATGGTCACACTTTGAGAAATACGAAGTATCTTAATGCAACAGCTATAATGATATGAGAAGACTATCAATCTTGCGCCCCTGCCTCCCTACCTCATAACCCCTCTCTCATGCAGTGGACATGTTGAGTAACTAAGAGACTTTACACCCAAGGTGTGTCTTGCAAACATACACTATCACAGAGGCGAAAATCTGAAATGATACATTCTGTACTATACATGTTGTGCACCATAATGAAGATACTCTGTAGATATACTGTCTGTTCCGTGAGATGAATCACTTTTCCTCATTGCCTGGCAACCACTCTTAAGGGACTGTGCTTATACTTGGAAATGTCTTCCAGTCATTTCTGAGATTCTTTAAAATCATCAATACATGCTGCAATTATTGCTAAATGTTTGCTGAAAGCTACTACTCCAATCTTTGCTGGGCCTATTTACAGTTCTCTTTCAGTCAACTTGGTTTCACCCCCCGGCATTTGACAAGGTTATATTATTCCACCTTGTGCTGAAAATATTAGCGCCCTGTTCACAGGAATGCTGGCTAGTTAGAGTTTCATAGTTCTTCAACTATTGAGCTCTTACTACTAGTTCTGCATAACTCCCAGCTAGTTACCAAGTGTAAAGTTTGCTAGGTCCCTCATATGAGCTTCAGCTAACCACTTGGAGGGTTGGCTAGCTTGCACGTTTGTTGTTTTTTTACGACTTGAGCACGTAGCTAATCTGAGGGTAGCTTGCTCATTCGCTTCGTGCAAACAGAGTTTGCTCTTTAGCAACTGCTACTCTTTAGCTACTGCTAACCTCACACTGCCTATTGCGTTCAGGCAACTGTCGCGTTAGCTTTCTTCCACCATCTTAGTGAAGCTTTACTGCTCCATTAATTTGGTGTGTGGGCGTGTACCTGCTCTCTCGGGAGATTTTACTCATTACAGTTGTTGCAACACACTACTGCTAGCTCGTGTGAACGTATATGGTGACCATTGTGTTTCTTTGTACTCCACTCGAGCTGGGAAACGCTGCTCCAAGAGGGCAACTCCTCAGGGAGAATGCCCTAGTGGATGTGGTCATGCTGTGTGGAAGTCAGACTTACATCAAGTCTGCTATGCGCTCTGCAGGATTCAGATGTTCTGGAACGGAGGGTCAGGTACGTGGAGGGTGTCATTTCCGGCATATTTCCACATTGAGGTTTGTTAGTCACACAGCAGTTTTCTGAGATTCGCCCACTGAGATTCGCCCACCTCATTCTGCCATGAGGTCTGTCCCTGGCCCAAAGGACATTCATGAAGTTTTGAAACCGCCATTGCCCCCCTATTCGGGAGAGGCAATTAGATTCTCACATAGAGCCTATTGACAATTGGTTTGTATGCGTGGACATTGAGGCATAGACAGCGGTTCACACATCAATCCTTCTGTCACATCTGCTCGACCTAGGCTTCAGATGAATTATGCCAAAAGCTCTCTCATTCCCAGCAAAATGGTGGCCTGATCTTGGTCTCGCTTAGAGCTTCCCCCACCCCAGCCAGACACACGTCCTTGGACAGGTGTCTGCAGGTGTTTTTCCCAGCCACATGGGTTTCATACTGGGACCGTTTTCTGTTGGGACCATATATACTGAAAAATGTATGCACTCACTGCAGTGTAAGTCGCTTTGGATAAAAGCATCAGATAAATGGCATATATTATCATACCACACGTGTCTGAGGTTCTTGGGTTTAATGGCTTCATAGATTGTGGTAGTTCAGCTTGACCTCCTGCAAGACTTCCAGCATGGGTGCTGCATGGGTATTTGTGACACCCTTGACCCAAGCTGATGGACTTATGGGTTTAAGGCATGCTTTCGAACATGGTTGCCACGTTTCAAAGTGCTAGAGCGCCATCCACCAGGGGTCTTTAGGACCTGAAATGGAGGCTTTTTGAGGTGCCTTTTCAGAACTTTCTTTCTCTTCCTTCTTACAGGACCTGCTCGATAAGGGCAAGCCTTCGCAACGGTGAAAGTCTACCTGGCTGCCATCTCGGCGTGCCATGTAGGTTTCAGTGGGATGACTGCTGAGGCGCAGAGTGCGTGTCGCATAGTGAGGGGTCTCCTTCATCTCCTTCAGAGAACCTGGGTTACATTTGTAACCTCTAGGTCTCAAATAAGCAAGGAAGTAAGGGCATTTTAAATCAGATACTGTAGCTAGTGTATTTTGACCAAACCACATGAAAACTGTTACTTCACTTGTCAAATTGTTATTGCAGTATAACTGTTATTATGTCTGGTTGTAGGGTGTTGAACCAGTGGTAAGCAGCCTCGGAAAACCATAATCAAAACCAGGTAAATGTAACAATCCCCTTGCTGCTGCCACTTTGCTATACCAGTGTGAGAATTGTGCTTCAGTCATCACGCAGTGAAATAAACCTTGTGTCCTGATTGCATTGAATAGGACCCATGCCAGGGCAGGTATGAAGATCATTGTGTTGCCCAGGGAGCAGGAAATGTATAGCAAACATAATCACTTCACTTGTAACATGATCCTCTTATGTGTCACTATTGCATTAAATTGCTAATTGTTATGTCCCTTGCCCCTTCCTGTATAGCTTGCATCAGGATCCACGTACAAACATCCCTAACCTCCATCAATTTATCAGAGCATGGTTTATCAACTTCCCTCCAAACACACACACAGACAGAGAGACAGACACATACACAAACACACACACACACACACACACACACAAAGTCATTATATCATTCTGAGTTATATCTTTCTGTTATCGTTATTTATATGAAAGGACAAAGGTTCCCACACTCCATTATCTACGACGGCTGCTCAATTTCTGTCAGACATGAGGCAGGGGCTATCACACGGCCATGCTGTAATGTATTTATGTGCGATTGTGTGAACATGGTGCTTCATTAGACCCCTTGCACCCCAGCTCCCAGCAGTCCCCTTGAAATGCAATCTGACTGCTCCACTGAGAGGCCCAGCAACCATACTCAAGCTGTTCATGATCATGGGTGGCTGGGACCTTTGTACATTGCAACATCTGCACAATGGCTCTCAGTGACAAGGTCTCTCCCTCCAACCACCTTGCTACACCGGCCCTTACCTGATCCCCCAATGCTTTATGTCTCCCTTGCTTTATCTCTCCCTCTCTCTCAATTACTCAACATTTATTTTTCCTTTATTTTTTTTAATTATTTTTTTACAAGTCTTCCCCAAGTCTTCCCCCGGTTTTGTCTTCCCCACACCTATTTGTCTTTCACTCTGTTGTTCTTTCCCCCCTAGTCTTCATCCCCCCTAGTCTTCATCCCCCCTAGTCTTCATCCCCCCTAGTCTTCATCCCTGGCTCTATCTGTCTTCCTCTTACTCCTTTCTAAATGTGTCTCTTATCCTCTCTAAGCACCTCCTGACACTCTTTCTCTTTGACTCCCTCCTTCCATCTCTCCCTCCTGCAGTGCTAGAGCTGTCTGACCCACCACCTGCACAGTCCTTGGAGAATGCTGACTTATTTTCTGGCACAGACTGCAGCTGGGAGGAGCACTTCATACTGGAGTAGGGAAGGGCAGTAATAACGTTAGACATATGCTGCTTGTCAGACATAGAGCTGATGCAACATCTCTTGAAATGCCAGACAAAAATGCATTATCATTTTGCTGATGTACAGTATTAAGAACTCACTTTTGCAAAGCCTATGGCATGTATTTTGAACTGTTGATTTATTGTTTATACATCATCAAAGTGATGACTTTTTCAGACAATTATCATCTTATGATGTTGCATGATTCATCAAGAAGCACTTCCAGACAAAGATAAGAGAGACATACACAAGTGCAAAATTCCCTTTTACACATGCAATGAAACTGCTTGCTATTTTGCAATAACTTGAGGCTAAGTTTATCATATTAATTCAGTTCGTAAGTTTGTTTGCGCTTGTGTAGATTATCAACCAGTGCACATAACAGGCTTAGTGTAGACCCTGTTATAATACAGCTGATTCTGTGTGTACACTCTTATCTGCCTGTCATCCCTCTCTCTATGCTCCGTTGATTAATGAGTCATTGAGTTGAGGGCCATCTCCGTTCATGTCAATGTCACTGACTCTGTGTACATACTCCCAACACTACATCATGACACTAGTTAATTTCCATCTGCAGTATCTGGCCATCTAAACAGCACAGTCCAAATAAAGTCTCTAAATGTCCCTGTCAATTACCAACTGGGGAGTTTTGAAAGGTAACAAGTACCATTCCTACAGACAAGGACTGACATTAACAAGCCCAGCCTATACAGTGTGAGGAGAGAGGCTGCTCTATCTCACTTTCCCCTGGCTTGTAATGGCAGGCAGAGCCTGGCAGTAATAGCCTCTCTATGCAACGCAGAGAGCGGTCACATATTAATGAATGCTGCTATTTGCATGCACAAGCAGTTTCTGAGGGTCTATCAAAGCAAATTGCTTTATCCAGAGTGAACGTGACCCTATACAAATGACTGGGTTTTGTAAATAAGCCATTATCCATCTAAAACATAATTCCATCACTAATGGGGATGCGTTGAAGGCCCCCTACTGCCCTGACTAGACACATACCTGGGCCTAATTGATAAACTTAGCATACTTCAGCATTTATGCAACATGGGACGGAAATGTTACTTAGTTCTGGGAGCCACCAGGTGAGCACGCTATCAGAATGAACAAATGGATAAGAAGACCTGTGATCAATGAGTTATTTTCGGGTACGTGGGATAAATCAAAAATGAGAGTCATACTTACTTATACTTATTTCTGTCATTTTTGTGTACATTATTCATTATATCTAGGGCTGGATTTTCACCATTTGTATGAAACTGAAGTTCACATGCACACAGCGATAACATATATGAGCACAACAGTAACATTTTCAACAAAACAGTTAGTCATTTCTCATTGTTTTACACACAATGAAACTGTTAAGCACCTTTTTGTAACACACACACTCAAAAATGAATTGAGTAAGTGTTGACTTACATGTAAACTCTCATATAACAATCAGTCTGTAATCAAGTACATCAGTAACGTAACACGTGGCGTGGCAGACAGGAGAGAAGAGATTACTGTAAATGTTTTTGTTGGCACTCTTCATGTTCTACAGTAATGCAATTACTGTTTCTGAATATTTTAGATTAATTTGATTCATATTTATAGTAACCAATCATATTCTCTGTTATAGTGCATTTTGCAAAAGAAATGTGGTGTTTTGGCACCATGTTAACTGTTCAGGGTAACGTGCTCAAGCAATCGAGAAAAACTGTCATGTGTAATTCAAAGCTTTTCCTTAAAGCATCTCCACAGTCCCGGCAGTTTCAAAGTGTTTTTTTTTCACGCAGTGGACTAAACTAAACTAAAGACATAACATTATAAATAGACTGGAAACACTCATTTATTCAAAATGTGTTTGAATTCTACAGGCCTGCAATTGTACAGATTTTCCCACATTAAAGAGGCAATCTGGGGTTCAAACAGCAACAAAGCGGTCTCCCCGCCACGTTTTGTTAAACAGTTGAGGGATGGGGCTGGAGAAATGTTACCTCTCTCAAATGCATAAAGGAAGCTATGGATGCAAGGACTGACCATTCATGTATGACCTTAACATTTTACAGTGTTTGTTTACAATGACATTGTTTAGCAACAATTGAGTAAAGCAAGCTTATATTTGGGGTTCTGATGGGGTAAGACAGTTGAACTACGCTCATAAGGAATTTATAAACTATATTCAAGAATCAATGGCTAAATAGCAGGAATTTCAAAGGAAAAAAAATGTAACAATCTCAGATTGTCCCTTTAAATTTGCTTACCTGATCGCTATCTTTCCATGAACATTGTTAAAAGATACATTTATATACATCCTGGTTATAGTTTTAGGCACTACTATATGTCGTGTTCTTGATGCTGTGGGATGGAACTACCAGCAAAAAACAAGTCAAGAATTTCTCTGGGCCTTACTTGTATTATCCTTTGTAATCCTGCAGGGTATGCTCTCTTTAGGTATGTTGCCAGTGAGTAACGGTACTGTGTTTCATTCAAGATCTCCTCTAACAGCAGGAGACTATTCATAACCTAAAATACCATATTTGGCAAGTGACATAAATGTATTTATGATGGGAAATATGAGTGACACCATTAAGGGGTTTGATGAAAACCAAGCTCCTGAGTTGTTCTGAATGGGTGACTCATCATCAGCAAAGGAATCATGCTGAGAGGAGACAACAGGCAGGGAGAATCCTTGCTTCACTGTTTGTGTGGTTATAAGCATGCTATCACACAACCTGTGTTTAGAGGTGTCACCACTAATTAGCTGCTCCCAACTTCAATTGTTAGTATAATCTGACTGTGACTGCCATGAATTGTAAATAGCCTCATCCTACTCATAAAGCTGTGTCTGTTGACATAGCCTGAGTAAATGTATTTTAGGGAATATCTTTTCAGATACAGCAAAGCATGTTTTACATTTAAGCATGAAATGTGGAAAACAGTGTTTTTAAACAAAGTCCATTAATCTATATTTGGCTGAACTAATAGCTTGAAGTTGAGAACAGCACTACATGTACTGAACAGAAATAAAAGTTGTCAGATATGAAGTTATCCATTATCAAACTACAACTCTTAAACCCGTTTGATTATGGATATTGTGTCTAATCCAATCCCCCTGCCCAGGTTACTTCGTTGTGAATAGAGGTAATTTCTCCAACTCCCATCTTAAATTGCTCCTTTATTCATTGGGGCATACTTGAGATGGCAAAGGCAATTCGGTATTTTGCCTTTCAGCTGTTATTTTACTCCTGTTGTGATTCAGAGCACACATGAGTCATTGCGTCCATAGAAAATCTCTACAAATAGGATGTATGGGAGGTTTCATCTTCCCTATTCACAATATGTAATTCCTTTTATATGATGAAATTACTGCAGTTTTGTCTGCTAAGATACTGTAACAAAGGATGCACTTCAATTAACTTGAATATACTTGAATATGCTGTCTGCCTGAATGGAATGTTCATAAAGTACATGCACTTGTCATTGGATGTACATTGTGTAATGTACATCCAGAACGTTTACAACAGCAGGTTGTATCTATGTTGCATTGAAATCAAGATAATGCACCAGTATGTAGACAAGTGTTGTCATTGTGACTGTGTTCTGTGAATGTGTACTCAACAATAGAACAACAACACAAATCTAAATAAAGGACACAACACAAAGAGAAAGCAAGCAAACCACCACAAACAGAGATTATGGGTTGGAATCCATCATAGTAGGCAATTCAAACAAGAGAGTGTGCGAGGCATGCAGCCTGATGTTTTTGTCTGTGTGAGATGAAGTGAAGGGAGAGTACACACGTTCCCTTTGTGTGATAAACAAAATGTGATAATACCCTTGTTGTGCTTCACCTGCGTTTAATGTCCTCACAGCCAGCCAGCTATGCTAATGTGGCATATGTGAGGAGTATGAACAATGGCACTGCCAAGCTCTGTCCCCCGGGGGATAGCTTGCAATGGAATGGTATTTTAGGTGCAGGTTTTTCAAAACATCCCACAGTCTGAGTGCAGAGGGTCAGATTTCCGAAGTGGTGGGTAATTAATTGCAAAATGGGATTAAGCAGTGCACTAGACTCCATAATTCCATGTGATTCCAGCAACATGCTGAGCGCACACTAAAGCTGCTGTGTAACAGTGCTGTATAAATTATATGAGATTAAGGCTAAACATTTTTTACTGTTAATTACCACTGAGTTCCACAGCAATCCCTTTCTGTTGTGAGTATGCAGGTAGCTGTAGTATTTCTGTATAGGGGACCAGGGTGGCCTCAATTCCAAACAGTAGTAATGTTTAGCCTACTGGAAGCCTTGGCAGTGGAAGCCGATATCACACAGCCAAAGATATGTTTCTGAGGTTGATGTTATTATTGAAATTAATTTCTTAGTCTCTTTTTAGGCTCAGTAATGCATAGGGCTTACCGGTATATAGTCTAGCATAGTATTTGAAGCAGCACGTTTTTCATAAATGCATTATAAACCCAAAATAGCATACCAGAACAAATCAATGTTCTTGAAGTTAAATGCAGATCTGATAGATATCAGTGGATGATACTTTTTTACTGATAAGGACCATCTTCTATACACTTCTAAGTGGTTTATACCACTAGTTTAAACAAAGTCCCTTTTTATTAAATCAGAAGGATTGAAATTGACGCAGCTGGGAATTTAGTAATCTATATTTCTAATCATTTAAGGTGGAATAATACACTACACACTGGGCTCATCAAATTAGAATCGTGAACTGAAAATCAAAGGCTTTTTCAAAGATGTGAAATCTTGATAAAATTACTTTTAAAAAGGTTTCTAAATTACATGCTGTTGGACCGTGACAATGCAGTTATATTCATCATTATTTCACAGCACATGGCTATTGTTCCTAATTGACCATGGACTTCTTTTGTAGTGATATTCGATGGAAAATTCATGTTGGTTATACTTGTACACAACAGTGTCAATACCACTGAGTCAGTGCTCATAAGTTTTACTGGCATTGGGCAATCTGAGCTGTATGACATCTCACTGTACTCCTTCAGCCACCTTTTTCCTATTTCACAGTTAACTAGTCATGCTCACAGATATGTGCATTCACACCCAGCATCTTATGTATTCTGCAGGGTGAGAGCCAAGATTTGCTGATAAGATAGCTGTCGTGTTATGGGTGCTTCATGGAGCAGGTCAGGCATGTGTACAGTACATTACATTCATCCATAGGCCAACTTTTGTACATCAGTCTATGTTGAGAATGTGTAAAAACCTCTATGGGATGAACAGGAAGTGTCTATATAACAGCAAAACAGGGTAACAGTGTCAAATGTATTCCTACAATAAGTAGTATCTGCATCTTTCAATGTATTGTACCAAGCAATTCTGCAGTTAATAGCCAAGCAAATACATTAAATATTTCTTCAGGCTACTAAGACACAATGTAAGCAAGCAGCTAAAAGTCATCAGCGAAACCATAATGAGTTACCATGCTGGCTTTAATGGCCATTCCTCGTTGGGGAGATGATTGAATTAAAATGTGTTTTAGTGGGTATAATCTGAATGCCTTGCCACTGTGCTTAATTTCACTGTATAATGATGAATACTCTCTTTGGAAACGTATTGGGTGATTCATTCAAATCACATTTTGACTCCTCCACTGGAACGACAGCAGAACAAAACAAGGGAGGTAAGTATAGTATGTATAATGTAAATAAAGGGAGGTAAGTATAGTATGTATAATGTAAATAAAGCCACTGAAATATGAAAGCAAGTGCTTTCTTAAAACTGCTGTCAGTTGCTGCAATAAACGTGGGCTGAATGTTGCATGCCAGTCAGTATCTGGCATTTCTGCATTGCCCAGAAATGCCAGAGAGCAGTTCAATTATGTAATTATCTAGTTTTATCTGAAAGAGATGTTGATTATAAATGTTAACTGTCAAATCCCAGCAAACACTCTGTTCAGAAGCTATAATGACACTCTATTCATCAATACCAAAAATGGAATGACCTGTCCTGCTAATATTAGTCCCCGTACTGGGGAATTTCCTGGACAGTAACTGGGATGAAAGTTTAGGGTTGTAATTGTGTTTTTATTTGACATTTATTTCAGTTTTCTCCCAGAACGCCAGACTGTTTATAGGTTCGGAGTCAAATTGATTATTAATAGAAACAGAGGTACAAGTGCTCTGTGGTAAGAAATATGAAACATAATGAAATATACAGGTACAAGCACATCTAAGTTACTTGCCCTTTACTTCTCCATAACATAGTATCATTGCAGAACGCCCTTATACTACGTCTAGGGAATTTCCTTTTTTCGTCCAAATTATATATATAACACAGTTATATAGTATAATACAGTTATATATGTACATATAAAACTGTGTTAGCAACGACTTATGTGGTAGTATTAGTAGTATTAGTCATTAACTTCCAGTGGTTAAGGTTAGGGTTAGATTAAGGGTTGGGCGTTAACTCTGAGTGGTTTGGGTTCAGGTTAGGGTTAGGGTTAGGGTTAGGAATAGCTTTTAAGTGGTTAGAGTAAGTGTAAGTTATAAGGGGAAGGTGTTAGCAAACATTAGCATTAAGAAAAAAAACTACTAAAAGCACTCTTGCCAAAATTGTCCCAATGCAGATTAGAACCCGCAAAGGTCTGATTGAAAATCTTGGTTATACGACCTCCGTCACCCCTAACTGTAACGTCTCATCCAGTTCGTTAGTTTTGTTTGTCTTTGTTTCATGTTATTCATTTATTGTTCCCTGTTTATTTTTGTGTCTCTCACCTTGTCTCTCATTCCAGACACTTCACTACCTGCACTTGTGTGTTTCCCGCCTGTGTGATCGTCTACCCCACCCTGATTGTATTCACCTGTTCCTCATCATCATTTCCTGTGTATTTCGTCTGTGTTTCCCCTGTCTCGTTGCCAGTTGGTCTTTGTCTCTTGTGTCAAGCCTACCAGCGATTACTAGTGTTTTTGTATTCCTGATTTTCTGATCTGAGCTTGTTTTTCTGACGTTCCCTGTTGCCATCTCCCTGATGGATTGTATGCCTACTATTCTGATTGATTACCTGTGTACCGAACCCTGCCTTGCTTACCCCTTACTGGATTATCCGTTTTACCTATTGACTGCCTACCCGTGTATCAAACCTTTTCTGGAAGTAAAGACTATTCTTTTGGATTTTAAGTTTTGGTCTCTGAGTCGCGCATTTGAGTCCTCTGCCTACAGTCATTACACTAACCTCCAACCATCAGCATTCTATGTTTTGTATCAGTATGAAAATTACATTTTATAATGTGATGAATAGGATTCTTACTTTTTATCAATAGCGATGAGAATTACGTCTTATAATATGACAAATAGGAAAGTAAATATTTGCATGTGCAGCTTATGATACAGGGCTGCCCTCATAGACAATCATCCATGCATTGACCTTAGCTACAGTAACATTTGCCTTACAAAACTGTTTTTGCTTTTGCTTTTGCCCCTTTTACACATGCTTTGGTTCTCTTTTGATGACCTGTACAGCACCAATTTCCCGGTCAAATGTGAATTTGTTGAAGTGATATGATAGTTCCTTTATGCCTTACCTCTTTTTTTCTGAAGAAAAACATGGCTCCGAAATGCAACACTGTACCTTCAGTTTTTTATAAGGAAAAGTATATGCATTCAAATGGTCTCTCTGTGGAACAGGAATGCAACCTGTCTATGACAACAACATAAAAAATACATAAATACACCAAGGTCTTCCTTTCCGAGAGAAATTGTATTTTCAGACTGCAATTCACAGGGGCCATTGCCAATGCTCTCCAATACAAAGCTGGGCTCATTCTGCCAGCCACAATTGCATCCTCTGTTATCAGCCAGTTGATGTGATGAGTGGCCCTGTGGTCATCACCCCGGCCACGGAGCCCATCGATTCCATGTTGTCATTCTCTGTGGCGGTAGTGGTCCAGCATTATCCCTGATTACAGTATGTGTATTTATTGTCACCACATCCGTAGCGGATGCCTTTAATGAGGGATGAAAACAATAAAGTCATGTCACCGGACACATTGATTAGGGACTGTTGAACACATGAGTCTCTTGAGGGGGAATATCCGTTGACTCAATAAGGGCTGTAGTCAATGGCTAACTGAGCACTGGTGGAGGTTCAGTTGTGCAACCAGAGCTCTCTTACGGGGGATAATCAGTGGCTATGATTATTGCTCAATCACCCCTGTGATGACCATAGAGTTTACTCTTAAAGCTGCAGTCCTCTACAGTATGTCTGTTTCAGAGCATAGTGAGACCCTAACATTGTGTTTATGTAAACCGAGAAGTGAATCTTTTGGCAGGTGTAAAAATAGCGCAGCATCAAAACAAGTAAACTGGCATTCCTGCAAGCCAATCCAGGGGAAAACAGGAGGTTCATACTAGTTAGATGATTGGGCAATTTTGAGTCCAGGAGCTGAATTATTGATAAGTACTAGCTTGCTAAATACCATCATTACAATACACATCAGAGCCACAGAGAGGTGATTAAAGCTGATAAGGGTGTCTGCCATCATAATTAATCAATTAAGCTTGTCTGCACAATTAATGAGGGCTGTTTTCTTAGCTTTGGTTAATAACTCTGCATACATTTGCGTGCATTAGTCTTTCATCTGAGTGACAAGTACTACCGTGTGCAGACTCTCCTTCAGGGACATAATAGGCTTGACTGACTGAGAGATGTTTATAGTGTAGATCCTGTCAAGATTAATTTATCCATCACTGTGATCGGTCAGGCCTCTTTGCGTTTGACAAGCTGAAAGAAGGGACAAAAAGGTACAATGAACAGAAGCAAACAGGGTCAACCAGTTCATCACAAAATCATTTTGATGGAATTGTAGCACCAAGAGAGATTATTGAATTGTTGGTGATGGACATGGTATACACACAGACATGCTTGCACATTGAGAGATCGGAGGTGTGAAGTATTGCCAATTGCCATATACAGGGTCTCTTTCCACACAGACATTGTGTGAAAATATTCTGTCTGAAGATATCCACTGCCCAGGGCTCTACACCTCCACAAGTTAAGAACTAAACATCCCATCCATTCCTCCCATGACAAAGAAATACACAACATCTGTCACACCATCTGTATTGTGTTCTTTTTTTCCCAATTGCACATCAACACAATTAATGGATTATCTGAGTGATTATATTTTCTATATTACCACGTATGCTAGATTGTGAAATCGATAAGAGGGTGTCAAACTTTGGTATAGAGACCTATCTAATCTGTATCTTTTAATTAACAGGCCGATAACGGGAAGATTGACAGTGATCGAAGTCATTTCCTGCAGCCTTGGGTGTGAAACTAAAGCACACACACACATTGACTCTTTCACATTTACTGTACAATATTGTTTCAATTTCTGTCTGAACTGGACCAGCATATTATACTTTCCTTGTCCCGATGACACCACTAATGAGGTTTTTCCTGTGGTGCATATGTGGCACTATTCACTACAGGTAGGTGAAAACAAACAGGACTGCATAATCAAAAGGGAGAGGAGGCAAAGTATCAATATATTCATCAATATGTCTGGGACTTATTCGGGCACAGTAAATGAGGGAAGTAAATTTAAGGTTTCTATAGCTGAGACTGTGTGTTCTCCTCAGGGCTGGTTATGTGGTTGGACGAGTTACAGTAGTGGCTTAAATCAGGCTGGCAGTCTTTCATCAACTTAACAAAGCAGCACTGGTAACTGCAAGAACATGACAGGGCTGCCATAAACCTGAACTGTGTGGAGGCTACAGTCTCGATTCCCCGCCATGTGCATCAACATTGACTGTAAGAGGAACCAACTCTGGTCCCTGTCCCAAACACACTCTAGCAGAGGGAGTGCCATGCACATCTGCAATGCGCCCACTGTAATAACTTGCTAATTAAAAAATGGCATGCACAATTAGAGCTCAAAATTCATGATCCAATAAAGTCAGTGCGTCAAGCATGATATTATCTCCCTCTAAAGTAAAAGGGCAAAGGACACATATATTATCCTCGCTAGAATAATTATGATGATGAGTGCAGTCCAGCAATTTAATACAGTGGTGATGACAGTGCATTAATAGCATGAGAGGGGATATATACAGTTTAGTTTTTGGAGTTGCTGGGATGATCTGAGCTATAACGTCTGAAATTGATTGTGTGGAAACCTTGAAAACCTTCAAATCCAAAAGGACAACATCTCAGTCAGATTTACAGAGAATGGCCACCTGTAAAGGATATTAGGAAGGTATTGCTTGCTTTGCTAAGGTTACATAAAAAATGCATTTGTTTTTCAGACAGAACAGCGGCTTACTCATCGCTTCCTATTGGGCACACAAGTACTACCCATCTTGAATGAATTTGTTGGCGGCATGTATATGATTTCCCAGAAATTGCTTTCTATTGAAGAAATATGTTCCCAGTGGCGTGGGTGTCTTGGCCAATATACATATATATATATATAAGTTATGTATGTATTGTTTCATTTGGTGTATTACATACTGTAGAAGGTCATTTGTAATATGTCTAATCTGAGAATGATCTCTCTACCTGACTGCAGGAATAGCAATGTATGAACATGTTGATATCTGATATCTGATTGGAAACATATACAGTATATTACATTCACACGAGGGAAGATTCACTCCGAGGATGACATGGATGTATTATCTCCCGAAATGTAAAATCATATCCATGTGTTAATACTATGTTGTGGCCAGAATAGTCAATGGTTAGGTTGTAGGTGTAAGACTCAGATACCATAGACCTACACATACTCAAAGATCCAGAGACAGTGGCCCCACAAGCATTTCCTATTACAGCAAGGGACCAGGGGGACAGCAAGAACCCATGACATCTGACCTGGAAATGTTGTAAGGATCATAGTAACATTGAGAGAAATCTCCCCAGTCTCTGTATGGTTTGTGTACAGTTACAACACCTTTACCTCATGTAGCCCATTGGGCAGTAGCAGCTCTCACCGTTTCAGAGCTCCCGTTTAGCAGAGGAACATGCAGTCTCTAGCCTGAAGGTTTGTAATTTTGGCAGTGCTAAAGCAGCCCTGCCAGTGTGCAGAAACAATGAGGCAGCCGTCTCTCCACTTGAAGACAGTTATAACCTCGCAGACACTGCTGATGACCCACCAAACATCAAAATCCGAAAGACCACAACATTCTTCAAAAAAGACAGTCATTGAAATAAGTGGTCTAATGCAATTTTGAAGGGAGCTCTGTGTTCAATGTCGAAGGTGAGGAAAGACAGTTTTTGTGTTTACATTTAGGTCTCCATCTACTTTATCTTTCTTTAATCCCTTCCTGGTTGCTGCCAGAGAGCTAGGTTCAACTCAGAGAATATAATGGAAGATCCGTGGGACTCCTCAAAGGCTTACAGACGCTGTGCCTATGAAGTCACTTTAAGTGAGAATGCACATGTCGATCTTTTATCTTCAATCACCCTTTAAACTGAGCTTCAGCGTTCTCTGGCAGAGGGAGAAAGAAAGGAGGCGAGACTGCAGTCATACTATCTCCAATTTACATCATGCAGTAATTTTGGGAAAGCTCAGCTCCTGTTTTGTAACAATGGAAGTCCTCCTTCACTACCATTCTCCTACAATCTCACAAAGAGAAAATCGCCTGACCCAGTTAGGGTTTACCTAGGGGAAGCTGCAGTGTCAAATTCATCCTTCTTTCCCCAACTCATCTTTTATGTGAAGACCTGAGCGTGAGATACTCTTTTTGTATGATGTGTTCTGTACAGTAACTACCATGATAGTTAAACATTCATGATGTATTAGTTAGTTAAACAAACATAATTCAAAAGCTGCTCAAGAAACACCCCAACAATCCTCGCTCCATTTCTTTTTGTATTCCTAAACCTAAGTGCTTGCTTAATTGGCAGTCATACAGTATATCAATGTCATTTGGACGGAGGCCCGGAGTCAAATTGACAATTACCCTGTGACAGAGTGTATTGATAAATTTTGTTATTCCATGAAAAGCAAAAGAGCTTGAAAGTCTTTCTTAACAAGGTCAGAGTAAAGTTCCATTGTGCTCTCTCTGGATACAGGAATACCTGGTGGGTGCTGGCACTGAATACCAACCGAGGATTTCCACCTCCATCCCTAGCATGAAAAGAGCTGTAATTGTTTACTCTGCTTCCGCGGTTGGATTGCTAGCAGGGCTTATCCTTATTATGTAGCGCTGCATACAGGAGAGGACTGTTTGCTCTAACTCCCCAAAGGGGGCTACATTCAACCACAGTTTGATGGATGCCCATGCTTTTGTTCTCAGGGTTTCCACCGGCTGAGAGCTAATGCTTTCACAGCCACCACCTGCATTTTGTAACTATTGCACTTTATGTTGTTCAGAGACAATGTACCAATGTACCAGTGCACGCCATTGTGCCAACTGCGCATTTGGTGCGGAGAAATTCACATTTGAGAGTGTGTCCCATGTCATAGATACATGCATTCTTATCTGATATTGTATGTGCAACATTTCCATGGGGTCTATTCTGACTTCCTTGGGCTCCTCGCCTTTTACGCACTTCTGTCTACGCACATTCCAATATTTGGTATTCCCATTTTGAAAAGGTGCACGTGTATCTTGTCATATAGGCGTTCCAGACTTTACATACTTGTAAAATCACACCCTCTGCCTCAAAACCCCTCCTGTTGCCAAGAAAAATCATCTATGAGTTTAATACAAGATAGATTTGTCTGAGGAATTCCTATGTCCTATGGCTATAAAAACTTTATTTTGAAGGCATTCCTTCTGCATAGTAAAATATAAAAACTGGAATCTCATCTTTAGGCTTTAGGCTTTAGGCTTTAAATAACAAGTAAATAGCCTGTTATTTGCCATAGTCCACCTGCTTTGGAGCGGAATTGAGTTGTGGAGAATAATGCATTACACACCTGTTGGCTTACATTACTGTTTACTATTCTACTATTATAAACACTATTTTGTTGTTTATCATTATTGTAGCACAATTAAATATAGTAATGACCACTGATTATGCATGACATCGTTATGTGCAAAAAACTATTAAATGTATGCACAGTATGTGCCAAATGTTAATGACCAGGTATAACCAGGTATTGAATCCTCCCTCAAAAAGGTGTGTGCTACTGTATCAAAAACTGGTGCTGGTGAATGAAATATAAACGACTATTTGATGGTTTTATGGTATGCAGTGAACCATTTTTTCCCCTATAAAATATAGTTTGACCTCTAATATTCTGTTTAACCTGTGTAAAAAATCAGCCTCATGATGTGTAAGAGAATGGAATTTGACAGCTGGTTAGAAAAGAACATCATTAGTTTCCTGTTATGTCAGAAAGATTTGTAAACGGCCTGATAGAGGCACTGACAGAAAAGCAATATAGCTGAACAGATGACACGGAGTTATAGCTGCACATAGGAGGAATTAATTAACATGATCTCATTGTCATCTCATGGCGGGAAGTGGGAAAAGAGAACCACATTATGATCGCCCCAGATCAGTAACTCTGTGATAGAGCACCCTTTAAGTGCCTCTAAATTCCTCTGGCTCGACTGTCATTACAGAAATGGCGTCGTTTGTCCAATGTTAGCTGGGTGATATCTACAGTATGAGGCCTTGAATGAATCACGTTAGAGTGTAGAGGCATCAGAAAAAAATGTTGTAGACCAAGTAGATGATACCAACAAAAAAAACCAGCAGGAGCACCAAAATACCTGGGTGTTACCCAGGTCAAATAAGAGCATCAACTGTTGAAGTGAATTTGATTGAGTTGATTCCTAACCTGTTTAAGAATTTCAAAGGGAATGTACAATGTTCTGTACTTCCACTCATTTTATATAACTATTCATATTATATAACATTTGCGCCTATTAAAGTGGCAGTTAATTTAAAATCAAAGTTTTCAGACCTCAAAAGTCGGAATGATGCTATGTCTGCTCTTACTCAATACCACTGCTCTTCTGTACATATCTGTCTATACTGTTCATAATCTGTCTATACTGTTCATAATGCACATATCCCTATATTTTCTTTAATACTACTGTTAATACACTGCACATATCTGTACATACTGTACATACCTGTTTATACTGTTCATACAGCATTCCATATTTATATTTATTCTGCTATCTACCTTATGTTACTGTTAATACATATATACTGCTAGACTGCATTACCTACACAGCTCATATGCTGCTACACTGTTCATACTGTAACCTATTTATTCTGCTTATAATGCTACTGCTTACTCATATATTGCTTACACTGCACTACTTATATTATACTATACTGCACTACTTACTGCTCATATATTGCACTACCTGTATATACTGTTCATTGCACTTTCTGCTATTTTGCACTTCTGGTTAGACGCTAACTGCATTTCGTTGTCCCTGTACTTGTACTCTGCACAATGACAATAAAGTTGAATCTAATCTAATCTAATCTAATCTAATGTTTCAAATGTGTAGATTCAGCTAGGCCTTCCAAATTAAAGATAAAGATAGACACTGCATAATCAATAGGTTCAAAGGCTGCCTATCAGCCTAATATCTGCATAAGAGATGTTGTGGGATGTGGAATCATCTTGACATTAGACCTCTTTTCGGTTCTGAAAACATCTAACAAACTAATTTGTGGAGTGATCTGTACAATACAATTCGCAGCCAACAACTCCTCGTCAGTCTGGAAAGGCCTTCAAGAGATCACAGACTGCAAAACCAAATCCCCCCACTCTATGGATGACCTCAGACTTGCAAATGACCTGAATGACTTCTACTGTAGATTCAACAGACAATGGAACAGTCCTGACTCTGACCCACACAACCAACCCCCCTCCACATCTATCACACCTCTTCTTCCCAGCCTGGACAGAGACACTACCCCCCCCCCTACACAATGGACCCAGACAGCCCCCTCCCCCCCATCACACCTCTCTCCATCCAGGAGAGAGACGTCAACAAACTGTTAAAGAGTCAGAACCCCCGCAAGGCAGCTGGACCAGACACTGTCTCCCCCTCCACACTGAAGCACTGTGCAGACCAGCTGTCTCCAGTGTTTACGGACATCTTTAACACCTAACTGGTTGAATGCATGGTACCTGCCTGCTTCAAAACATCCACCATCATCCCAGTTCCCAAAAAGCAGAGGATCACTGGCCTTAATGACTACAGACCAGTCACCCTGACCTCTGTGGTAATGAAGATCTTTGAGCACCTCGTGCTCACCCACCTCAAGGCCATCACCAACCCCCTCCTCGACCCACTGCAGTTCGCCTACAGAGCCAACAGATCTGTAGATGACGCAGTCAACATGGAACTCCACCTCATGCTCCAGCACCTAGACTCCCCCGGCACCTATGCCAGGATCCTGTTTGTGGACTTTAGCTCCGCATTCAACACCATCACCCCAGCTATTCTCCAGGACAAGCTATCCCAGCTGAGCGTGCCTGAGCCCACCTGACTCTGGGACCTCCACCCCCCCCCCAACCCCACCCTGTCACACACACACACACACAATGCACTGACAGTGTAATTTATAATTATTTTAAATTATTCTAATTTATAGTGTACATGCCTCATACCCATTTCACAGCCTCTAGCCACATTGCCATTTAGCCTCGCACAGCCAAATGTATTTTGTTTTATTCTTTTATTGTTCTATTTTGTAAATTTGTTATTGCTATTTTGCTATTTTGTAATTTTGTTGTCAATATTTGCTTATACTGTATTTTTTTTTTTTTTTTTTATATTGTTTTTTTATGTCCCATGCACCAACCTCACCAAGTCAATTTCCTGTATGTGCAAATATACTTGACCAAATAAAAGAATTCTGATTCTGATCTGATTCTGATACAATACAATATAATCACTTTATTTTTCCCATGACCAACTCTTTGTGCAAATCTTTTGTCTTTGTGCAAGTCTTTCAGTTCTCTCTGATACAGGTCTGTGCTTGCGTGTGATCTGTGGTGAAACTGTCATTTTAACTGTCATTTTGTCTATTAATCTTACATGGCACGTTCTTAAGAGGCTTATCCCAGGAGCATTTGGCATTGAAATGCATTTCCACATGTTAGAGATGACTGATTCATTATTGATAAACTGACTTTTTTTTCTCTCCATGGAACCCTGGCTGGTAGATCCAAGACTGAGAAATCTGTGTGTAATGCGGGGGTTCAGTGAACCATGAGTTATCTTGCTTTAGATCTCAGATCATGCATTAGCTTTCCAGCTTGAGTTCAGGATGCAAATTTAGTCTTGTGGCACGCTATCGCCATAGGCTCATATTCTATACTGGTCGGTTCTGTGACCTGAATGAGGGTCTCTCCAAGGAGGAGGTGAAAGAGGAGTGAAGTGTAACAGAGGTGATTTGCACCTGAAGACTTGCCTGAAGATTTACTCTAAGCTTAACCTCTGCAAGCTCTTGAGAGACCCGGGTTCAATTATTCAATACCTATCAGTCACATGTCTGTAAACAGCAGAGAGATCCCAAGCGAAAAAAATATATATTGAGTTTAAATAATTTATATTATTTAATAATTTAATAACTTTACTAATATTATTATTATTATATTAAATTGTAAATTATGTAGGTTTTAAGCTTATTAAGTACACTTGAAATATGTTAAATTGACCCCTCTTAATTCATATTTAAGTACACTTATAATAAGATTATCTGACATGTACTTTCAACAGACTTAAAACGTAATTTTAGTCATATTCACAGCAACTGTCAAATAGTAAGAAGTATATTATAGTTCAATTATAATATTATAATAAATTATTAATGATGTGTCACTAGCATATTGTTGGGTATACTAAAAGTACACTTAAATTAGAAACTGTAAAATAAACACATTGGTATTTACAGTAAGTACTTTTAATATTACATTTAATATTCAACCTTTAATAACGCATGAAGTCCCATTGAGTTTGAGGGGGATATAACATGTAACCATGCAATCCTGTAACTGCAGCAGGTCAACTGCCAAGCAAGGAGGCCCATAGGCTTCTGTCTTGACATAATTTACCTTATCTTGGTCCTAATTACAGTATGGTCCTAATTATTTATGGTGAGCAGCTTAATACAAATAATTGAGGGATAGCAGGAATCAAAGTACACAAAACTGAAGGGTAGCACTCTTAATACATAATACATCTCAAAATGAGCATTGAATACAATAAATAACCAAACTGTAAGCATTGTTGTTAACAAAAACATTTGAGATAGGAATGCTGGATCATATGTAAATTACATGAAATATACTAAAAGTATAATAATATTATTGTGAGGATTATTTTCCTATTCACCTCATTTAGTTTATCTGCTACACCTGTGACTTGTTTTAGTCCATCTTATAAGCCTGGCATATCCACGTCTTTGTTCAGTCTTGAACTTTCTTTCTATGAAGGTACTTGTGTTTCCCTGCAAAGTCAAAGTAAAGTTTACGTTTGATTTTTGCAACTCCGAGTCCTTCCACTTTTCTGCACTTGGGTCCACTTAAAACCATCCGTTACAATTATATTCTAAACATATTTCATTTCATATTGTTTTTATTTTTTCAGGATATTCTGCAAATGTTTTTCTTCAAAGTTGTTGCTGAGATGGTTTACTCATGGCCCAAGATGACCAAGATAAATGTAAAGTTGAATGTGACATTCTTCTGAAGTGAAATAAATGTATTAAATGAATTGCACTGTTATCACTATGTGCTTTCTAGATTTTCAAATGACATGCCAACCCTGCTGAAAAAAACTGCTTTAACCAGCGTGTTCTTGCCAGTGACATGCTGCTCTATGCTTTTTAGCAGGTCTATCTGTTGTGTTTTTTTACTGAGCTGTCCTTAGTCAGTTCAACTGTCTGGTTGAATAAATGTTAAATAAAAACATAATTTCAAGAGGTATATTCGATTGAAAATAACATAACATTAAATTCATATGTACCTTTTGGAAATATACTTAATTGTAAATGAGAGGAAATGAAATTGAAGTAGACTTTCAAAAAGTAATTTTACAATCAATAGGACTTATATCTCAAGTATACAGTGCCTTCGAAAGGTATTCAGACCCCTTCACTTTTCCACATTTTGTTGTGTTATAGACTCAATTTAAAATTGATTCAATTAAAATAATTTACCATCAATCCACACACAACACGCGAGAATGACAAAGCGAAAAGAGGTTTTTAGAAATTTCAGTAAATGTATTAAAATTGAAATACAGAAATACCTTTACATTTTTAATTTTACATTTATGGCATTTAGCAGACGCCTTTATACAAAGCGACGTACAACAATACATTTGTTTAAGTAAGTGAATCATCGATCCAACAGTCATCATAAGACAAAGTAATCTATGCTCACACCAGGGGCCATTGGCAGTCGTTAGCTAAAATGCAAAAAATGTCATCAACAAATCACTCAATAAGTTGAATTGAGTCCATCTTAATACAAGGATAAAAGTAATTCATGTAATTTTGGAATTAACATCTTTGTTTTTATAAGGTCTCTGATTTGCATAGGAATCAATTACACACTGTGTGGATCAGGTTGTCATTACAAACTGAGCAAATGGAGAGGAACAAAACTGCTCAGGAATGCGACCCTGAGGCCTGGGGAGACTTACAAAAATCTACAAAGTTGAATGGTGGAGAGGAAAAAGCACAGTCGATGGGACGTCATCTCAGTCACTCTACAAAATTAGTCTTTAACCAAGTGGCCAAAAAGAATCCCTTAATGGAAAATCTCATATCCATAATTGTGTTTGCAACAATGAATTCAAGTGATACAGCAAAGAAAGTGGCTGGAAATGTGTTTATTTGGTTTCACTACAAAGCATTAGGTTTGGTGCAAATGCAGCACATGCAATGCAGTTTCCACACCATCTCTCGTGTGAAGAATAGTGGTAGCTGCATCAAGTTATGGGTATGTTTGTCACTGGCAGGGACTGGGGAGTTTGTCAGGATCAAGAAAATTATGAAATTTATATCTTCGGGTCAATTACAAGTGTCATAGCAAAGGGTCTGAATACTTATGTAAATGTCATATTTAAGTTTTTTATTTTTAATAAATTAGCAAACAGTTTTAAAAACCTGTTTTCACTTCATCATTATTGGGTATTGTGCGTAGATCGATGAGAAAAAATTGTTTTTAATCCATTTTAGAATAAGGCTGTAAGATAACAAAATGTGGAACAAGTGAAGGGGTCTGAATACTTTCCAAATGCACTGTATATTAAAGTAGATTCTCAATAAATATATGGAAGTTCAACATCAGTACAAATTAAATATACTTTCAATAAGTATAGAAAAACATGAATATATTTTAGGTATTTTAAATACACATTAAATCAATTATAATTAGACTTAAGTATACATTTTCTTCGGCTTGGTATAAGGTGTTGGAGAAATGTAACCACTCTCAAATTCATAGACGGAGCTATGGATGCAAGCAATTACCATCATGAGGTAAAAAATAAAGGTTTAACCATGTTTTGTTTTAATCAGTGTTTGTTTACAAATATATTGTTTAAAAACATTGGAGAACAAAAAGCTTATGATGGGGTAAGACAGTTAAACTAAGCTCATGAGGCAGTTATTAAGTTAAATTATATTTTTTTTAAATCAATGGATAATTCGTTCAAAAATACATGTCCTAATACCAGATTGCCCCTTTAAGTGTTTGATGCTGTTAGATATTAGAACATATATCTTACATATTGTTAGACCTAAAAGAAACATGGTTTGTGTACATTTTGCCTCAAGAGTAATCTGATTACTTGTTCAGGGTGAATTGTGTTGTGTGGCTTCCAGTAATAAAAAGTTGGAGGCGTAAGTAAGAGGGCTAGATCTAAAATGAAGTGCTGATTAGCTAACACCCTTTCATCACATCACTCAATATCCTTTCACACAAAGCCCAGCCTTTCCCCCATTTACTTCCTGAAGGAGAGTACTCACTGCTTCACCAAAACCAAATTAGCACTGAAAAGCACAATATTTTTAAGAGGACTGTGCTGTCACGCCTGAGGGTTCTGTCTGGTGACTCTGGCGCCCCCCTCCGGCCACACGGGTCAGTGCCTCCCAATCTGCCGGGATCACCCTCATCCGCTTCACCTGTGTGTTCTGTTCCGGTTTGCTATTTAGCCTGTATGTTCCCTCTTGTCCCTGTCCGAGATTCTCTCCGTGTCCTCCCTGTTTGTTCATAGTGCCCGTCTGTCTGTTCGTTAGCCCAGCTATTATCACCAGTCCCTGTGATTATATTATTCCACTTGTTAAGTGAGTACTTTTGTTTTACGGAGCTGGTTTCTCCGCCTTTGTTTTATCGTTTTCACCCCAGTGTTTGTTTGATCCTGTTGTCCCTACCCGTACTATTGAAGATTCCTGTTCTCGTACACTTCGCGCTGTGGTCTGAGTATCTCTCCACTTTTGGGTCCGCCACACTACCTCTCAGCCCTAACACTGTGCATTTCGCTCTCTACGTTGCTACTGTGTAGAAAGCCTTGCCCTCTGTCAGAGAGGCTCTATTTCACTCTTACTGCAGTGCACAGGAGCAGATAACTGAGAGAGAAACCTCATTATATCTACACAAGTCACATTGTCTCATGAATTGCTTATGAGTTATCACTCTACATATGTGAAACAGCTGGGGGATATAACGGTTTGGTGAAAACAATGCCCAGAGATCGCCCTTGCAGTGAAGTGAGCTGTGGTGGGGAGGGAGCATGCTTTCGTGGAGATTAAGGTTCTTTCTTTGAAATCATGTGAACAAGAGCAGCCTATCCTTCTCTCCTAGTCTCTCTCCATAGCTAGCGCTAGGGCTGTGAAGACTCTCTTATCACCCGGCACAACAAGCCAGGTGACTCATTAGCATTCCATGGTCGACACAGGATTAAGAGCTTTGCAGGTTAAAAACCGTGCCATAATCAAATTATTCAAATGACCCTTACTGAGCTTTGACCTTCACATAGAAGGCGTCAGAGACAATTACTGCAAGTTGTGCCTAAAACCATTTAATTTCAGAGAACGAGCGAGAGGGAGAGAGAGAGGGGTGTAGTAGAGAGAGATTTTCTAAAAAGCTTAAATGGAGTGTTAATTAAAATGGTTTCCTCAAAGATATATTTCTACAACGGCAGGCAAGACCTCACGCGGTGAACGGAAATATATGATAAAACATATCTTTCTGGGTTATTGGTTTCACAGCAAGCCTGCTGTGTAAGGGAGAACTCCAAACTGGAATGGCATTTCTCTACTCGCTCAGCGCTCTATTCCCATTACAGTTCTACACAGGTAACATGTCAGCTCACTGTAGCTCAGGGATAGAAACAGCTTGGGGTTTATACGTTAAAAAACATTTGTATTTAAAAGGCATGGTATTACATATATGTCCAATTGTCACAATAGGTGTTGGAGAGTCACAGATTTTTTTTTAAATACAATTAATTTACAAGTCAATGGATAAACATTACCTTTTAAACTTGTTTTGTAATCAATGAGCTTCACCAAACACTTGCTTTTTTCTTAGAATAAAACATGAACGAACACACCCTTGCAATGCCTTTGTAATGTTTGTCCATTCGAGACAAACTAATGTGCCTGTTTAAGTACGCATCTGTTTTCCACCCTTCTGTTTACGGCACAGTGTGGTAATCTAGACACAGACAATTACAACTAGGTGTGTTTCTTCCTGATGTGATTACTTTGTTCCTTTGGCACTTGGGGAAATTTAAGAAAATGTGTACTATACATCTCATCATTTATGAGCCGGACTCCCATTGGCCTCCAGGCAATTAGTGCTCAGGCTAGTGGGGAAGCCAGCGTGGGCTTACCTCTCCAGACATAATAAATATTGACACAGTCATACTCTTTCTTCTGCCGAGTTAATTAAAGTGTGGACTGTTTATTTTTCGATGTTGCCATCTTGAATTTGATGTCTCACATTAATCAACACCCACTCTCCTGTCTGTGTATGAACATGATATACTGTAGGAGGTGGGGGGATTTCTGATCGACAGTCACCTCAGATCCTATAGACGTCTTGTGACTTCTAGATGCAGCTGCCTTGTTTTCTGCTTTGGAAACATGGAGGGAAGGTGGGGGATTGAAAAAAAAAAACAGGCATCTAAGCCTTTCAAACTTCCATTAATATCAGATGATAGGAGCCGGTGCTGCTTCACATCCGTATGCGATTCTACCTTCACATCATCAACACACTGTTTTTTTCTGGTTTAGTGTTTCTGGAGTAATTGAGTTGTGGGGCAGTAACAGTATGAGTCATCAGCAGCTCATTAAGCCGTGCACCGCCTGGAAAAAGGCAACAACAACATCTCCATTTGAGTGTAGTCATTATAATGGAAACGGGCCTTGAGTGGAACAGTACATG
Organism: Argentina silus; assembly: GCF_951799395.1. Lineage (NCBI taxonomy): Eukaryota > Metazoa > Chordata > Actinopteri > Argentiniformes > Argentinidae > Argentina > Argentina silus. The sequence continues at coordinate 8,502,186 of NC_139655.1, read as the reverse complement.
AAAAACATCTCCAGCCCTTGTTGTAAGACGACTGGTCATGATTCATAATTGATACACCCCATGCACAATAGAAATATCTGTTGGAAATGAGATACAATGTCCATATCTTGTATCAATAATTCATTATTTTCACAGGACTTGTTTTGACTTCAAATCTTCACTCCAATGCCCACCCAGTGCAGACCATACACTGGAGGGGTAATGTTAGGGCTTTACACCAAACCGCTGAATCTCCAACCCCCTCCCTCCAACCTCCTTCAGTTTCCCCTCTTCTCCCCCTTCATGGACTCATTCATTTTTCATGAGGTCTTGCCACAGGAAATGTATCTAAACTCTTGGAGAGATTGTGACCTCTGTGGCCACCCCCCTATAACCAGAATCAAGCTGCATAGGCACATGTGACACTGAGCTATTTCCTGGCATGGTTCATTTATGGATCATCGCTGGTCCTTGCTGGGTGACTGATTCTTGGTCACTGCATTCTATCAACGCCCGGTGGTGCTGCTGTCCCCATGTACAGTACCAGTCAAAAGTTTGGACACACCTTGCCAAAGCTGTCACAATGCTAGAAGAAGGAAAAATTACTTTTTTCTTCTTTTTTTTTTTTTTTAACAGGAGAGAAACTTGTACAGGGGGGTAGTGGGGGTGAAGAGGTCTTTAGGAGGGACCGTTAAGATGTAGCCTGAAGGAATAGGTCTTCAATCTACGGCGTTAGATTGGTAGTGACTCTGCAGTCATGACAGCAGTGGGAAGCTTGTTCCACCTCATTCCAACAGTGAAATGCCATGACCGAGTAGTGCGGCTGCTGCATCCACGTAGAGGCGGCGGTGCCAGGCAGCCAGCCGAGGTGGAAGAGCGGAGTGATCGGGCAGGGGTTTGGGGGCTGACCATTGCTTGCAAGTAGGGAGGGGCTGTTCCCTTTGCCGCCCGGTAGGCGAGGACCAGGGTCTTGAATCTGATGCGAGCTGCTACTGGGAGCCAATGAAGGGTGTGGAGGAGGGGAGTGACATGGGAGAATTTGGGGAGATTGAACACCAGATGGGCGGCAGCGTTCTGGATGAGCTGCAGAGGCCTGATCGTGGAGTCAGGGAGACCAGCCAAGAGTGCGTTGCAGTAGTTAAGGCGAGAGATCACAAGTGTTTGGACCAAAAGTTGTGCTGCTTCTCTGGTGAGGAATGGATGTATCCTTCTGATGCTGTAGAGGAAGAATTTACAGGAGCGTGCTGTCGCTGTGATGTTCGCCACACAGGATAAACAAAAGAGTGTTCCTTTCCACTTGTTCTTTGAATTATGCAACGTGTAGCCATTAGAATCCATGTCAAACCAACAGAAGTGCAGCATGTTCTTTTTACATTGTGATGAGGATTTTGTATCTGGAAAGCACCTAAGGGCAGAACATCCTTTCCTTTTTTTATGACGACCACAAATTAAAGCAGATTATGAGAATTCAGGCCTTGGTTAGACAGCAATACTATACATTATTTATCATTTAAAAATAATTCATATTACACATATATCTTGGGTGTTTTTTAAAGTACAATTGAGAGTGTTTGCCTCTAGTTCTGTGAGAAAAGGGGGAATGGATCTCATTGGACAAAAATTGACCATATATTATATGATTCATATAATACATTCTGAGTAGAGAAACCATTTAATTTGAGCCATAACTTTAGGTAAACAATAACAGTGACAAGACAAGGGACATTTTTAAGAACTGCCATTGCACTGATCCTCAAATAATATAGAGTTTATATGTATATTCCATCCTCTGTAAGATCAGTTATAAAATAACTCATCAAACATTCATTCTGACTTGAATGTGTTTTTAATATTGAATGTCAGCGTAATGATTCAGAGAGACTGGGATTTCCATTTGTGGCAGCGACTGGCTGGCACTTCACGTAATGGATATGAGAGGCTGCACTGGGGAAATATCTGCAATACCCCAATCTCTCTCCAAGCCCCCACCAAACATGATGAGCTCCTCCTATCAGGATCCCATTGCCTCTGGCCTCATCACTCTGGAGACAGGCATCCAGCCACCTGCTGGATTTCCCCCTTGATCAACTGTAGGACAGGCCTCTTTGATACCGGCTGCTCTTTTCCATTTCACCAGGACAGACAATACCAGATGGCACAACATCCCGGGAGGGGAATAAAAAAGCTAAGAAAGGAAGAAAAGAAGGAGAAATTGCCATGGCTATGCGATGCCAGCAACCACAGATTCAGTTGTTTGCGATGACCCAGGGGGTAAATAATATAATGACCGTGATCATTTCCAATGGCAGGGGGAACTGGACTGCCAAGTCCTGCTCATTTGCCTGGCATACAAAAGCCCATTAGAGTGTGAGTTACCATCAGTTCTCTCTATGAGCAGCTCCTCTGAGCTTACTCCCTATTAGGGACACCTCTTCATGGCCACAAAGGTCTGCAAGCCTTTCAACCTTGTGTGGTATTTGTTCTCTTTTCACAAGCCTCCCCACACTCTTGGTGGTGATCAAGAGATGTTTCTGAGATTGAGAGAGTGAGAAAAAGGCTAAGGTGCAGAACAGGCTATAGAGGGGAGTGTAGGAGGGAGAAGAAAGAGGAGTCTCACTCTCCCTCCCAAACAAATGCAGCAATTCACATTCAAGATCAAATTGTGCCTGTTGAGAAATTGTGATCTGTGTCCTTAACACGTAGCATCGCCCCCTATTGATATGCTTCACACATGCCTACTGCATCCATTGCTATGCATCTGGCATCTTCATAACTTTAAACATCAATGTCCACTATGGTTACCACACACACACACACACACACACACACACATACACACACACACACACACACACACACACACACACACACACACACACACACCAGCATAAATTTACTTGTGTCATATAGAGAAATAGTAGATCCTCATTAATAGTGCATGTACACACGTTACTCTGCAGCACATGGAGGAGCAGATCCTGGATATGTGAAAGCATTAAGAGGGTGATGAAGCTCTCCTCACAGGAGGGGTTAGAGGTGTCACATTCACTGACCTGAAAGTGAGGACAGCTGATCATCTGGACACACCAAGAGTCAGCAGGACAGCAGAAACACACGAGGAGAGGAGGGCAGAATGAGAGGTTACGCAGGTGATGTGCATGAACAGGTCATCTGCCATTTTGTTTGTTTTTTTGCTTGACAATACACACAAAGAGAGAGTGAGAAGGGGAAAAGGAGGGGGAGAGAGAGCGGTTGTGGGGTGCCTGCCGGTGACATGATGCCTGGAGGAGAGAGAAGCCTTGCACTCAGGCTTCTCTGCGGGCGAGAGGGCTTGTCTGACACCCTGGCTGAGACATGGAAGCTGACAGCCAGAGCGGGGGGCAGGGGGTTGGGTAAAAGGGGGGGGAGAGGGGGGTTGGCATCCTGTGGAGGATGAGTCCAACAACTCCGACATGACACTTCCAAAAGCTAATTTAGCGCAGCTGAATGATGATGTGTCGAGCCTCTCTCGTCTCACAGTGTTGCCTCGTATGGAGAGAGATGTAATTATGAAACCAAAGACTGATGCATACAGGACTGCCTGACACTCTGATATAGTTTAGAATGCCTGCTTGAAGTTTGAGGTTTTAAACTTGTCCATGCCACTTCTGCGTTTTACTCTTAATGTTAGTTAATTGTGAGACAGAGTATGGTACATTTGTATCTGCACTTGATGTTGAAATGTGTCCCGTTTCATATAATGGAAGTACTCTGACTATCTGACTATGTCTTTGATATTAACCTACTCCAGACAGCATCACAGAGCTGCCATGAAACATGTGGAGATCAACGAACAAGGGCTTTATTCAACCACACTCCCAAACAAGCTTAAACCCCCACGCCTGGATAATCCTGCCCTCCTTTCCTCCCTCTCTCTTTCTCTCGCTCTGTGTCCCTGTCACCTTGAGTTGCTGGAAATGGTGGGCTCATAGGGGAGGCAAGGTGCAGGATGCAGGGTAATGAAGGAGAGCATGAGTCATGGCGCCACCACCCCTGTGTCACCTCCTCCGGTGTGCAGTAATGAGTTTAGGCTGACGGAGGAGGACATGGTGTACAAACCTGAGAAACACAACAAGTACTGCTCACCAGCAAACCTCATTAACTTGACTATAACCCTGCCCTTTAATAGTAGCTCAGGTGGAGGTAGACCCTGAAGAGGTCCCTGCTGTAATTAATATGACTACCATCATACCGTAGCTCTGTCTATCTAGTTGACTATTCAGAGAGGGCTTTCAAAAAACAACAACAAAAACTACAAGTTCCTCTGAATAAAAAAAACTTCATCCAACCATCTAGGCTACTAAACAGCTTATTTTAGCTGATTAACCCATAATCTTTATGTCAGATTTTAGATTTACTAAATGCTGCCATTATGGGGAATTTGTCAACGGGGAATAGAACAACACAGGTCAAGTAAAATAAAGTAATGTGGGATAATGATTAAGAAGTGGATTGGATGTAAAGGCAAAATGTAAATAGAGACAGTAACAAGACTCTTGTTAGCTTTGTTTTGTTGTATTTTATTCCCTTATTCCCTTATGAAAATAACAAAACTGTGAGTGTAATGATTGGTAAATACTGTGTCTCTTTTTCTTAGAGACTGCACTTTCCTTCCTTGAGACCACATTCACCACAGCCTGTGTTGTGTGACATTGACAGCATTCCTTCTGAGGCTCATTAAATTGGGGCTCCAGTGCCGTTGTCAGAGTAACTATATATTATCTTGTCATGAGAACAGTATGCAAAAAAAATGTTTAAGGTTGACTAGCCACTCCAAGTCTTAATTGAAGCTAGAGCCCTCTGCATAACTGTTCTAGCTTTGTCATATCAGAGGGGCACTGAAAGGGCACTGAAACTACAAACCTCTATTTTTCTCCAGCCCTGCTCTCCACAGATGGAGTTAAATTATGCAGCTCAAACTGTCTGGGATGTTATGTTTGCAGGTTGAGGAAATGTAGGCACTTTTTTTCGAAAGCGAAAATAAGGCTGTGTCACACTCCTAGCCTGGCTAAACATCATCATGGAAATGTATTTGACACAGTGATAGCCTGAATTTACCACAACACTCCCTGAAGAAGACATCCCACAAAAGCAGACATGAAGAGGCTGTATCACCTCTAGTCTCACTGCCAAGCTAGGAGAGTATCGATATTAGCTTCTTACAAGCACAGGCAAGGTATTTCTATATTTCTGAAATAGCTGGTGAAGAAGTCTGTCATAGGTTAGCCATGCTACACATCTGAGCCCTACTACTTCAATATGGATTAAATAGCATGTTAAAATGACAGTACACATTGTTATCAGCAAGGCTTTGGCAGAATGAAAGGCCTGTTTTGAAGCTGAGATAGCCGTCAAATTGTGAGTGGGATTCTAATGGCAAGAAGCAAAAGGACAATTACAAATAGACAGACCGATTATCTCCTAAATGTCATGTTTTCCTGAATGAATCACTGCGGTGACTCCTCTATGATGGCTACCGATAGCAGAGTAAAATCTCAGCCTTGGCTTACATTTGCATTCTAATAAGTTACACAGGCCCTGTTCCTATTTCAACTTTCCAAATTGCATTTCAGTCGAGGCACATGGTGGTGGTGATAATCTGCGCAATCAGAACAAGCCTTTCACTCTCAAAGGAGCTGACTTTTTATTTCATACTCCACTGGTATCCACTAGTTCCACAAAACGATTCTTGTACTCCACGTGGCAGTTTATAGCGTATCTTGCCTGGCTGAACGACAAGCTACAAGAGACACTGCAAAATATAGTCATTACTATGCCTTGTTAAACCACTGCATGATTTAGCATACTACCGCATACAAACACAGTCAGCAGAGCTTCCTAGACTCGTCCTCAGCATTGATCACTGCCAGTCGAGCTACGCAGCAATGTATTGTGAAGTTACTGAACAGAGAAGTTTATATTGATAGCCGCCAGATTAGATCAATTATCTACTGTAAATGTGGTACAAATCACCGTGGGATCACGCCGTGTTGTCTTTTGCTGTGTTGTCTGTGTATTAATTATACATTCATGTTCATTATAGTGATGCTAGACTAAACAAAACGTGTTGGTAAATATTTAATCAGACGACCAGGAAATGATGGAAATGGTAATTAGTAATGAACGGTGAAGCACTGTCGCTGCATTTCAGAATTACGCTGTAAAAAGCCTCTCTGACAACACATGACGTAAATGTTGCAGAGACACTTACATTAGATAAACAATGAATTAGTAAACAGTCAGCTGAGAGAGACAGAGAGAGAATAAACAAAACAAACTCCCAATTCTCAAATGGTTCAATAATGAATAGCAATGCTCAAGTAATTGTTATACTTAGCATATGTCAGTTGGTTGCCTTTGATTAACCTACAGTGCATGCTCTTGAATGGTTTAATTTGGAGGATGGGCATCTTTAAGCCCTAGAGGGCTAAGACTGGGCCTATGGACTTTACGGCAGCTTTACCGTTGCAGAATAGTTTTAGAATTTTAGAAATACAGTAATAGTTTATTTAAATTTGCCATACAAATAATTGTTTTCATTGCAGGATATTGTCAAATTGGAACAGTAAACCTTCAAGATTCAGTCAGAACAGGTACTGTACTTTATCATACTGTAATACTGTAAGTCCTGTCTTAGTTGATGGTGGTTCAATCCACCTTCTTACTGAAAGAGTGGGCTTATTGGTTGGTTGATAACTTTTTATTGTTCTAAGAAGCTTCTCTGATGCAGAGATGCCTAGATGCTGCAAAGTCAACTTGACATCAATAAAGATTTAGATAATGTGATACTGCACTGTATGGGAGTCTCCAACCATGCAAGCCTGTAATAGACTCTAATGCAGCCAATAACCATTATTATTGAGCCCAGGCGTCTACTTTCTATCTGTTTCCTTTTGCGCTTCACTAAAAGCTCTGAAGCATGCCAAAAACAGAAAATCAATGGTCAAAGTATATGGAGACACAGGCTCTTTCTTCAAAATTGTTATTCCCCACTAGTATTTAAGAACTTCCAAAGACTACAGTAGGTCTGGGATATAAGTTCAATTATAGAAAGGCTGTAAAATCCTTTCACATTGATTTCACTTCAGGCCCCACTCACAAATGGAGCGAGCTTCGTTTAGGCAGGACATTCTTAGTCAGTGCTAGCTGTCTGTCAAGTGACAAATCAGCTGTTTACACCCAACACAATCACATGTTGCACGTTGATATGGCGGCCTATTTAAGTGATCAGTCTAACCTCTCTGTGGCCTACTATACTGTATTGTTGCTGGTACTGTTGGTCGTTACTGTGCTATAAGAGTGTTGCTTTTGTTTTTGTTCCCACCACCACCCCCAGCCTCCACCTGCTTTGGTTCTGGTCTGTCTGTATCTATCTATCGGGGGGTTGATAGATGTACGTGCTCCTTGCCATGTAATATACCTGCTGTAGTCCCAGGTAGGAAGCTCTCAAAAGAGTGAATCCATCCAAATATGCCAAGCCTAATTGTATAACCACTTAATATTCAATAAATGGTTAAACTAAGACGTGATTGTTCCTGACTGAACTCCTGATGTGGGTGTGCTGAGTGAGAATCAGTTTGCTCAGCTCCCCCAAAACACTAAAAAAGAACCCCTCATTTCCAGCTATTCGATAGCAAATTAAATTGTGTCCTTGTGCCAAGGAGAGCCATTTGTTTTTGTCAAGTTTCTCTTCCTTAAAGGTCATAAGCACATACTTTTAGAGTGTCCTGGGCAGCCCTGTGTCATATATTGTCTATGGTATTCTCCAGAGGGCGAATTTGCATCAAACAGAAGGACCCCAGACTTCTACAAGAGAAAATGTGAAGAGACAATTGACAGAGTAACCTAATTGACAGAGTAATTTATATTGTATACCAGCACATATCCCAGAATATAGGCAACTCTAAAGGTGAAATACTTTTCAGCACAACTGTCAGGTTGGTCAGAAAGGAGAGAGACAATTATTCCACAAGACTATAATCAAAATAATATGAGAAATATAATCATGGGATTGCAAGTCAAGTCTCATTAATTAACCTCAATAAAGTTGACACAAAAGACTCACATCTACACAAACATAACTGAGGAGAATTGTGCACACCAAATGCTGACTGGATAGTATTTTTCCTCTGTGGGAGAGAAGGTACTAGAATAAATCACTGTCAAACTCACAGCTAATCTGAGACACATGATGGTCACTGACATTATGAGTGATGAGTGCATTATTAAGCTATAAATTGGAACACCAGTTTGACAATGGAAATGGTCTGCACTCTGAACATGTTTCTGGCAGGTGTAGAAGACAGTGACAGGTGGATGGCACTATATTATATCATACATTATATCATACAGACTTCAGAAATATCTTAGTCAGTATACTGTAATATTCCATTGTCTGAAAATCCACCCATGTAATCACACCATTAGTAAGTTAGTGTGGGCTTTCTCAAAGTGTCATACAGACAGTAATACAGTAGGTAGAACCATCTAAAATGTTGCAGCATGGAGCAACCTAAAAGTACATTCACTCACTATGGTTAGCTCTATTATCAGTGGTATGCACATTAAAGTCAATTAAAGGGCCGTGAGGGAAATCTTAATGGTCTTAATCAGGTATTGAATAACTCCAAGGAGAGGCCCTCTAACCATCTTAGCTTTTCAACCTCAGCCACAGACCACATCCTGCCATATCTTTAGGGCGGCCAGCGGGGGTTGATAACAGACTGGGATTACAAGGCCATAAAGAGATGGAGAAATAAACCATATTGTGTTGCATGTTAGGAGGCGATAAATTACATAAATCCTGCGCTTGAATCAACACGTGATAACAGGTTATAGTGAGGAATAAAAACCTGGGTATCAGAGGGCCAGGGAATAAAGATAATTATTTGTGATAAGGTGGTAATGGAAAAGGCCATGGTGATAAGCCCAGACAGGGTGGCTGCACAGCTGTTGACAACGATATCTCCTTGCAGCCTCGTGCTACTGTCTCTCTGCCCTGTGTTTAGGCAGTGGGTTCAGAGGCTCTGAGCCAGGGGTTTCACAGGAAGTACATCTCAGTAAAGACTGAATTATCTTTGTGTGACCTTGCTCTTTCAGATTGACATCCTATGACTTTGTGTGCACACTGAATATCTATTAAAATAGGGCCATCACAAATCTCAAGGCTCATCTGAACTCAAGTGGTCTACACGCATGCACAGTTGCTGTCAGATTTGTATAAATATGTGTTCCAAAATGTGGTTGGCCACACTGGCCCAACTGACAAAATCTGGTTATATTTATCTAAAAAGAAAAATACTATAATAGCGAACATCTAGTCCAATAGGCATATTCATTGTTTAGACACTATTGGTCACTGCCATCTAAGCAACTACATTTCAGAGAGATGTAGACAGCGTCATCGCAGGGCACGACCAAAGGGCTTTTGGTTTAAACCATGGAACACATTTATTTTAATTTAACCTTTATTCATACAAGGGAATAACACTAAGACCAAGGCCTCCTTTTTTTTTTTTTTTTTTTTTTACATGGCTGTTACAATAACATAACGAGAGATATCTGTAATGTAAAGATATGTCTCCCATGTGTACCTCTTTACTGAGCTGTTTACTGGCACCTAGTGACATCACATACAGTATCCAGCGGCGAGCGCCAATTTGGCGAGCCTGCATCTCCCCAGGGTAAAGGCTTTCAGTGACCCTGACGTTTTTGGTAAAATATTCTTAATGTCATCTGTCAATAGAGACTGACCTGTGCATGGTCCATGGTGCTGAATTCAAATAGCCTACACTTGAGTGCCCTGTGTCCTAGAATTCGGATGATGAAACCAGCACGCTATTGCACCTTACTCCTGGTCCTGCCTGAAATGATGATTTAGGCAAGTCTAGTCTAGATTTAGGTGAGAGGCAGATTTTCTCAGATTGTCTGTGTGGCCCTAGCTTTAGACTTTTTAGTTTGTTTGTTTGTTTTTTAATCTTTACATTGACAAAGATAGATACAGATCTCTCTGTAGAGTGGATGGGCACTCTCTCCCCGACACTCAGTAGCTTCCTGTTCATGAGACACGTTGTCATGACAAGCACAATTTTTCATAATTCCGCAGTTTGATTACAAGCGCAGAATGATTGATGAAGCCCACCAGTTGATTTTAACACATTGCCTCGGGTCTGTAGGTGGTGTGACAAGCTGACATGAGGAAGTGGATGATGCCCCAGTGCATTGCTGATGGTAACCTGCAGAGTTAAGCACACACACACACCCCAGCAGCCCCCACCATGGATGAGCCACACATATGACTGACAGAAAAAAATGGTATGGCAAATTACAGTTTTTCATGTCTAGCCCTGTTGATACTCCTACTATAAATCAACCACCGTTTTTCCCCTGTGTCTATAATTTATCTCGATGTCAGTTTTGCTATAGTAAGCTTATTTGAGTGCACACACCCCAGCCACAGAATGATATTAGCTAAGCATGATCACATAAAGATAATGATTTCCCTAACCTATAAACTCACCAGAGAGGGTAAGATGGCAATTAGGTTTGCTAATATACTTATGATTATGTTATGCTTTGCTCCTTTCAGTGAAACAGCCCAAAATAGACACACTAGAAAGAAACAAAGAATTGATTTGGCTGTCACACCTACTTTTCCTCACCTCTTTGCATAATATAACATGTTTTCTCCTTACTGGCTTCACCAAAGATGTCAGATTGTATGAGTGTTGGGACATCATGACATACTGTTGATACACATCGATGTTCAGCCACGGGGGTCTGACTGCCATTTTAACTTTCCAGTTATTATCACACAGAGACTTGTTCACAACAAAATAGCAACAGCTGCTAGACACCCTAGGAATAGAATGCAAGGACATGTTTATTAATAGACATGACACAAATGTACCTATATTCTGATCCACAATACTCACAGTACAGTATATGGGCTCTAATCTCAAACAAATTAAATTATTTTTTAAATTACAAATACTCTGTGAGACTAAACACTGTGTTGAACGGCTGTTGTAGCAGTGGGTTAGGGTTAGGGTTATTAAGTGCACCAAGTGTACAGCCAAAGTGGTTCATTTCAAGGGTCATCCACTCATGCTGTCTTGACTCTGATTGATTGGGTTTGATGTCAGATAGTATGGCGTCATTTGAAGTTTCTGCAGCATAAAAAGAGAAGAATAGATAAAAGATAAAATAAAGGATCAGAACTCCCCATTTTTATTTGTGGCAGCATCCAAATGTGTGATTCCGAGGGCCATCAAAGGATTCAGGATACGTTTTTTATATCCCTTCTCCATGGCTTTTTCTTACCCCCAAAACATGCCTTGCTGAAATCAAGTGCACAGATTAGAATAGCTTTCAGAGTGCCAACTTCAAAGGGATCTTGCCTCCCAAAATGTTATGATAATGAAAAAACATTTGTGAACTGGTTCTAGTTCACACTTGTATAGAGAAAAATATGTTTAATTCTGATTAAACCTCTGCTCTATTTTCATTTAAAAAACACACTCTTTAAATCCATGGCCTGCAACGCTCAGCAGGATCTCCTCAATATGTCTTAGAGGATGGCGCTGCCTCAGTGGCCTCAAACCTGCTGATGTTAAGATTTGCTGTTAATATCTCATGTCATCTTGTGTTTAATGTGTTGTTCAGCAAATTTACATGTTGTCACATTTAATCACAATTATCATGTGCTATCTGTTCATGTTGTCAATTATATTATTAGTATCAAATCTGCAGCCTATATGGGTTGATGGCAGGGTCCTGAATGGATCAAAGTGGGGGGTGGTGTTGGGCTTGATCACCAATGAAGCGAGGCTTTGGGCAGATCCCTTTGGTCTAAAAGACTGGGATAGGGGCCAGAGGGAGGGGGAGCACTGCAGGGTGCCAGCTGGTCCTGAGTGTGGGTACACAGAGACGATGTGATTCACCTGGCCACTTAGCAGAGGCATTCAATCAGTCAGACCTGGCACAACCTGGTACCCCTCTCATTAACATCCCTCTAAGCACACACAAACACACAGACACCCAGACACACAAACACACACACCCACACAAACATCCTCACCATTTTACCAGGGCTACGTACCAGGGCTATGTACAGCAGCTTAAGACATCAGGGACAGCCACAAAAATCCAGCCTATCCGTCCCTGCTGTCAGTGTGTGTGTGCAGGCATACATTATGCTCCTGCATCCAACTCCACTGGCACCAGTTCCTGTGGCACTGGGGAATGCCAGCTGTGCCCCCCCATCTGCCATAGAGATGGAACCAACCATTCAGATACAGACCCCCCAAAAAACTAGACAAACAACACCAGGCTAAGCATAGGCAGGGATTAGGGCTGTGTGTATGTGTGTGTGTGTGTGTGTGTGTGTGTGTGTGTGTGTGTGTGTGTGTGTGTGTGTGTGTGTGTGTGTGTGTGTGTGTGTGTGTGTGTGTGTGTGTGTGTGTGTTAGATGGACTTTGAAAATGTGAAACGTTATTACTGTAGTTATTCTAGCCCTTGGTGATGTGTAGCATCAGTCAACTTTGATCCAACATGTGATCCAAGACGAGCATACAATGAGCTTGAGGCTCTGTGTGTATGTTTACTTTGTATGCTAGAGTAGTGTCATTATGATAATGTCCATTGCATGAGTGCACTAGTGTTTCATTCCCTCACATTTGTAATACTTCACACCCTTTTCACAATTATACAGTCAAAACACAGGCCAGTCCCTTATAGGATACTTGCACCTATACATGATAGTAGTTACCGGCTAACCGTATATGCATGCACGTATCAGGCAATAGCAACCGGCAGAGAGCTACAAAAGGAAGAATGCCTTGCTAGGTGACAGGTTGGGGACGGTGAGCGGGCGTTCAAGTCAGTTGCGAGTTTAAGTCGGCCTGGGGCTTTTAGTGTTTTTGTTTGTTTTGTTTGTTGCCAATTATTGTTGCTCATGCTAATGTTTGCTAATACCTTTCTCTGACAACTTACCCTTACCCTCAACCACTCAAAGTTAATGCCTAACCCTAACCCTAACCACTCGAAGTTAATGCCTAACCCTAACCCTAACCCTAACCCTAACCACTCGAAGCTAACCTAACCCTACATTATGGTGGCCTTGTTCTATTGTCACTGCAGGCAAATGTTTCTTGGAGACTGTGATGTCTAAAGAACAACCATACCTAAAAACGTATGAATGTTGATGGGAGAATCTGAGGATGGCACAATGAAACGTTATTAAAGTCTTATTCTGAAGAATAATAATGATGCCTTAGCTGTCAATGACGGCTTTCAACTCGCTGATAACTTTGCCCGGTTGCAACACTGTCAGTGGAAGATCTGTTAAGTGTAACACAAAATCATGAATAATTCAGTATAATAACGTTAAACTTGCACTTTTCATTTTATGAATGTATATATTAACTTTGTGCACAACCATTCCCCCTTTGTTGTGCAAACGCAGCCATATTCTGTCTGATTGCATTTAATTCGACAGGGCATCAAGTATTTACATTTCTTCAAAGAGACTGAGGCAAATATTTCAAAGGCTTTGAACTTTGACAGTTGACACAGAATAATAACAGAAGGAAATGCATAATGTTTATGACTATGTATGAGGGGAGCATGTTTCCAACAACAGATATTACAATATTGCGTATAATGGGGCAGCTGAAGGTATTTCGTTATTTTGTTCACATATTTTCTCATTACTTACTACTTTCTGAAAGAGTATTCCATTATTCGGCCCTGAGACTCTTTATATGAAGACATTGGATTTATCATGACTTACAGAAGACAAACAAATTGAAAATGTGTTTTCATGAGAAAAATAGTTCGATCACCATATGAGCCATTTGTTGAACACGTGGTATAACATTGTGCTGGCCTGCAGATGATTGACAGTCTTATCTCTGGCATGTGTTCCCTAATAAAAACAAATCATGCATTGTACATGTGTTTCACCTGGCTCTGTACATAGCAACAGCCATCCTCGCTCCGTAGCATTTCTGTGACCTGTTTTCATTACAAAATCGTACATCAATAATTCCAACATGTTTTCTATGTCACAAATTATGTGGAATATGTCGAGTGGTGTGTGCTGTGAGTTTAACATGATTGATCCAGTCCAAGTGCACAGAACAAAATACATACATGTATACTACATTCCAGCATATATCATTGCATTGGATTGTCAAACTTGGATTTGGTTTGACTGAATGACTGAATGAAGAAATTTTGAAATCAAACCTTTTCCTGACCCAACACTTAATAACAGATGTTTTCATTAAATTCAATGAAAAGAAAATTTGCTGGTGCTTGTGAGAAAACAATAAAAACACCTCCACTTCAATCAAGCTTTAATAAACACGGCCGCTGTGGAGCTACAGTACTGTAAATACCTCTATGGGGTTAATTATCCCTTACCCTTATTTTCCGTCTCTGTTATTTTTTTCCCCATGTCCAGTGATGGCCAGCATAGAAGGCACTGGGATGACAGGGATATTGGGACATTAAAGCCCAGAGCCTGGTGAGATACAGATGATGGGGGTATGTCAATATGTGGACAGTTCGGTTGTAAAAACAGCCATTGTGGATTAGTTGGCTGGTCTCCACAGTGGGTTATAGACCATAACATTCTACTCTCAACCAGCACAGCCTGGGCGGGGGCTATCATGGCCTGTAGATGGACCGTGACTCTTCTGATGTGTCCTGCAGTTTGAAAATAATATGGACATTCTGGGAACAGAGTAAGGCAGATATGGTTCAGATATTGCAATATCACATTCTACTTAGGATGAGACATCATTGTATCTTGATTATTAGACATTTACAGAAACTACCAAATTACCTAATTTCTAAAAATGGCTAGTAAGATCTTAAGCTCCTGTTATGTTGCGGGTACGTTTTCAGCATGGGCCTTAATCTAAACTTCTAAGTAGGGGTAATGAAAAAAATGAGTAATGTTTTTGAAAGGGGAGCAAATGACACACGTAGGTTCCATAGATGATGTTCTGGGTCAATTTGACCCGGTAGCTAAAAATAATAGGGTTTATTGTGTTCTTGTACACAATCAACTCCTCTGTTGTTGCCTCTCTTAATCCTCATCCCCCATCATCTCTTTTTCCCTCATATCTGCAAACACACTCAAATAGGCAGATCTGTTAATGTTTCACATGGTGTTCTGTGCATGTAGATGTAGGTGTGACGTGATGGTCATTAAGGGAAAATACATCTTTTGGAGGTACAGAAGTGATTAGTTTTTAAGGTAACTTATAAAACACTGGGTCAGTTTTACTCAGAACATAAAGGGTGTATAGCCTCATCGAATATAACAAGACACAAATAAATTATGAAGTATAAGTAGTTTATAAGCACTTTATGCCTTCCAAAGTGATTGATACTGAAAACTAAAATCTGTATTCATTGAAACTGTGATTTCAATGAAAGCTTCTTCTCAGAGTGAGGCACATTGTGCCTTGCTGTCAATCATTTATTTCATAGAGCTGCTGGTGCATGGTGCAAATGTGGAAACCCAGGGCATATTAAAAAGGTCACATAATTTAGAATTCACAGCACTTTGCGGAAATGAAAAACCAACTACTCAATCCCTGGTGTCTGACAGTTACCAAACTTTCCTTGTGGAATTCTTAACCACCTATAAATCCAAATAAATCTGATTAGTTTACAACACACGCATACAGTACAGCCATCTTTATCCTCCACACAATCATCCTGTCAAAATGAGGAAGCACAGTGAGAGGGTTAAGAGCCAGTCTGATACTAAGTGGATGTACAGTAGGGTGTGTTGATGACATGTGTCATCACAGAAAGAAAACATCATTACAGTAAATGCATTATTCATTGACATACTGTAGCAGCCCCATGATGACACATTAACAAAAGTCTAGACAGAGATAAATGTCTCTACAACGGCCCGACAGAGGGGAATGGAGAGAGGTCCTTCTGACTAATCCCATTCCGAGACCATTAATGATCATCGTTATTTTCCCTTCGTTCATTACCATCCACACGCTTCCGTTAACATGAGTGGTAATATCCCTCAAATGTTCTGGAATCTAAGTTGTTCAAGATTTTAAGTGCCATTGTGCTCATTGCTTCTTGCTGAGACAACCTACAAACTCACAGCAAGAATCTGACACCGCTGAGGAATGAACATTCACGAAAGAGATTGTGGATTTTGAATATCACATCATCCACTCTCTTCACTATCACTTTAATTTCCTCTTTGAGCCACGTAAAGCACATACAATCCTAGTCATTCAAACAGCTCAAAAACAGGGAAACATCCAATGATTGCTGAAAGTTAAATGCTTGGGCTTCCAGCTGGGTTCCCTATGGGTAACACAAAATCCAGCCGACCAGTAGGCCTCAATTTAAGTGAATAAACATTTGACTGTATAGCCTATGCTCTTAAGCCCAGTGTCAAGTTCATGCCCATCAGAAACACTCCTGAGAGGAATGCAACTCATTGTGAACAGAGGATGACAATCTCTCCCTGCAACAGTGTTGCCCTCTAGTTGACCAAGAAACCAAATTCAGCTGTTGATGGAGCGCCTGTCAATGCCAGAGACCTGACAAAGTCGCGTCTTTGCCTCTTTATAAATCATTCCCCTATGCAGCTGTAGAGTAGACCCGGGGCTTTTAGCTCAGGGTGAACCTCGTAGGAAAATGTAATTTGTCAGAAGCTCATCTGCATTCAGACCCCATCCAGCCTGGTGTTGTTGAGACTGACAACTCCATAGGCATAGTTGGCGGCATGTCAGAGAGGCGGGTGTAGGTGTGTGCCACTCTGGTTTCAAGCGTGCGGGCGGAAACAGCGGACTAACGAGACACAGGCTGGGTACTAAGGTTAACGTGCTGTCTTCTCACTGGCTCACTGATGCAAGCACTGCCCAGAAATATTTATCAGCACACCTCTGGGTAATTGACCTGCATGTGTCCTGCTAACATGGAATGTGACACCTTTTCTTGCAAGCTCCTTTTGACCATTCTTAATTTGCCACAACACATGTGTGAGGTTAAAACACATAATCCAGAACCATATGAGCTATTACAGAAATAGATTCTGTTTCTTATAAAAATGTCAGGTTCTAGTTTAATTTTCTTAGGTTCTAGTTATTACATGACATTATTGATGACACTTTTCCAGCAACACAACCCTTGAAATGATGTAGACAGTTTGTGCCATTTGTCTCCTCATTGGCGTTGTATGTCCTGCTGCGTTATATACTGGTTACTGTAGTGTTTACCACTGAGAAATGCTTATGAAGTGGTTCTGTGTTTAATGTAGCAGTGGAGCTGCAATGCGTGTGAGGCTCTACACAAGCCTGTGCCAGAGGAGAAACCACACAAATGTCAACGTTGAGACACACTCCCTGTCAGCAAGCTGCTCCAAGCACTTCATTACCAACAATACAACGTGGATAACATCTCCATTTGCATTAAGACCTGAAGTCAAAAAACGGGCCAGCGGGTAGACACACACACACACAAAGAAACATCTATCACAAAGTGATGGGTAAATCAATTCCACATGATACAACACATCTATACCAACCCTAATGACACACTGTGCAGTAAAGATACACACCAAATTGATAGTCACTGTCACATGTACAAATTCAAGATACAGTATAACAAAAGAATATAAAAAAACATCCAACACACAAACCAAAATAAAAGTTTTCCTGCAATCAGGGGTTGTAAAAATCCCTGCCAGTGCTGCAATGTGATGAAGACAGTGAGCCATTAGGAGTCTTGGAAGAGAGAGGCACGTCTGTGTCTGTCGGGGGGGAGAACTCCCTCTTCGCGCCTGTGACTGAAATGCTATTCAGGAAATTACGCTCACAGCAGGCTCCAGCTCAGACGACATGAGGGAAAACAGTTGTGACTCATGGAAGACTATCCCTGTTGAATGAACACAAACACACAAATACAGCCACTCATAGACACATCTAGACATGTCGACCTTGCCAAGCTATTGTAAAGATTTACGTCGTTATCTTTTGTATGCTGGTGAAACACGCACATACTGTGCTATAGCACCAGATTGTCAATTAAATATGAAATGATGACTTTGTGGAAGTAGAAAAGATGTCTAGACCTCTCTTATTGATTATTTACCATCACATGCTTGTCCATGTGTGAGTATGTGCTTGTGATGATATCCCAGTCAGCAGGCAATTGTGGGCCAGATCTGGTCTTGGCACATATGGCTCAGTAGCGGAAACAGCAAGTTGTATATGGGCCAGACCTGGTCTGAATGTGGGGGGCCAGCCCTAGATGAGGGTTGGCATTTTGTTCATGGGCCAGCACTGGGATGTAATATCTGGCCCTGATACCTTCCTGTAGTTACTGGGCCACTTGTGGTCCAAATGTGGGGGACCGATACTGGGAGACAGTTGGAATTCTGCTCATGAGCCAGCTCTGGTTGGAGGAATGTGGTCAGTAAAGTGGTGCAATGAGGCTAAAGACCTATGGTGACATCATATTTTGCTGATATCACTGTAGGTAGTTAATGTAAAAGTACTACATTACCCATAATTATCTGTATAAAGCATTCTGTTTTGTCATAATGAAATTCAGTTTTATGCAATATTTCACAGTGTCTCCAATCTCCATACAGTGCATGTCGAGTCCATGGCATGTACGATGTCCTATTCACCTCAACTCCAAAACTAACCCTGAACTTAGGCTCATGCTTAGTGTAAACATAAAGCAAGGTTGATACTGAATTAAACAGGCGATGCGCTACTACAACTTCGGCTACGAATAGACCTATAACCTGCCTGCACAAAATGCACCCTCATCAAGACTCCCATCTCACCCAAATCTGTGGGCTAATTTCAAATAATGCTATTAAATAAAGCAAGGTTAATTCACTACATGCACACAAATCAGAGAATCACTCATATACATCAAAACAACTTTATAGCCTGAGTAATGTGGGTTAACTGGATCAGAATAGGCACCAGACTCTGCGGGACAGAGGACCAATAGCTCCTTCTGTTTACAAACATTGATTGATGCTTGCAAAAAATACTGTCCCTGGGCTCCTAATGAATCAAATAAACACCACAACATGGCCCGCGCAAGGCAATAACCCCTAGATAGTGAGAGTGAGGACAGGAAGGGACAGGAGTGAAAATGCCTGATTACTACCTACCCAGTATTAGTATAATGTTCCTAATAAAGTGTTTGGTGAGTGTACATATATATATATATATATTTCTTTGAACTACATCACCATCATCCTGTCATCCTGTTGTCAGTCACTACGGTTATCTCAGTATAACTCATACTTATGAAACTCTTCACTTTATTGATCTATCTGTCCCTCCCCTCTTTCATCTATACAGTACATCCCCTATTTAATCTATCTATCTATCTATCTATCTATCTATCTATCTATCTATCTATCTATCTATCTATCTATCTATGTGTCTATCTATCTATCTATCTATCTATCTATCTATCTGTCTATCTATCTATCTATCTATGTGTCTATCTATCTATCTATCTATCTGTCTATCTATCTATCTATCTATCTATCTATCTATCTATCTATCTATCTATCTGTCTATCTATCTATCTATCTATCTATGTGTCTATCTATTTAACCATCTCTCATTGATCTGCCTACTGTATATGCTACCTTCTGACCATATTTGATTGGTCCATCCTACTATCTCAACTATTGTTTCAACTATCCGGCAAATCAACAGCATATAGCTATCGTCCAAACCATCTTTAAACTTGTTCCACTATCAAAGGCTTTGCAAGCCCATAATGAGGACTCCTGGAGAGAGAGAGAACCACCTCATAAGGAGAGTGCTCTCCTGCACTTCATTTAATTTTCTAAATGTCAATACTAATGCGGGGTATTGCATGCACTCCCTCTCTCTTTCTCAGCAGGTTGTTTATGAGCACTCTACCATGCTTTCTTTGTGATGTCCTCCTCCAACAGCCTCTGTGTCTCTTTTGCTCCCCCTTCAGGACCACTGACACAGTGGCATACTAAGGATGAGAGAGAGAGAGAGAGAGAGAGAGAGAGAGAAATGTTTTTACCTGTAAAACATCATCAAGGACATTTTAAAGTGAAGTGTCATGCAGATTCATACCTCCTCAAGATAGTTTATATCTTATGGCTTACATTCCAGAAATATGTATTAATGATTCTACTTCATATCATACATGTTGCCATTCTAATGGTTTCGCAGGCATGCCTATTACCTTTGAATGCTAATCCACACTTCTCAAAATGTGAGCACCCAAGAGAGTAAAATCTGTAACTCACTCACTCCTCTGAAGAAGTCCTCCGGGCTCAATATGTCTTATTCCTGTCAGTCGGTGACCTTTCTGTATCCCTTCCAGATTTTGTAGTGCTCTGGTATGTGTTACGGTCCACTGAAAAAGGGCAATTGTCTTCATACTAAGGAGACAGTGGCGACAGCCTGGCTCTCACAGGAACCATGGCATTCTGTTTATAGAAGGTATAGGCATTCCTATATAGTATCAAAACCAGATATGAATTGTATTATTCCAGGTAAAAATGCCCATCTTTTACAAGAGATACAGGCCATGCTATCGTAATTAGCTACATTTGGGAAGGTGAAGACGGCCAGTTCATTTAGACTTCATTTACACTTAGATTAGGGATTTGTATACAACCCGAAGCCTTGGAACATGTTGACCTTTTCCCTGTTTGAAACAACATATTACAATAACAATGTTATAGTAATTACTTTACAAGGGTGCAATAATGTGTTATGCTGTATGCTGATTCTCTCCTACTGTTCAATGTATCAGTTGTTCAGTTTGCAACAGCCTCTAACCTTGTGTTGTGCTCTCTCTGCTTATCTGTCAGTGGAGCTCTGAGCCCCTCAAAACTAGAATCCAGTTTCTGAATTCTTCCAAGCTGAGTCTACTCCACCCTATATCCTTTTCCTTGCCACCCTGCCCCCTGCCCTACCCCGGTCCCATCAGGAAGCTGTCCTTCACTATGGACCCCTGAACTATTGCACCACACCACATTCCACCTTCCACATTAGTGCTGAACATTACCTAATCAGCCAGAGGATGGGTCCCCCCTGGAGTTTGATTCAAGTTTTCTTCCTCTCAGGGAGTTTTTCCTTGCCACTGTGCCTTTTTTTTATTGCTTTGCTTTATTGTTTGTTGTTGTGAAGCACTCTATGTAAAAAGTGCTATACAATTACATTTGATTGATTGATATTTGTTATTCAGTGTCTACTTCGTAAATCACAGTTCAGTTAGGGAGGCATGCCATTGGATAGTGCTCTCAGTCACCATTATTACATATGAACTGTTGCTGAATGCATGCTAGACAGAGGCCCAATAAATGAATCTTCAGCAAAAACAGACACGCTTAATCCTACACCAGTTAGTCTAAAAGAATGTCAATTTTGGGGGGGGAAAATACTGTGTTAGATCCCTTTCAACAAATGAATCGCAAATGTACACTACACAACAAGGGAGACAACAATGGTGGTGTAATATGTCAGGAACAAGACTGGAAAAAGTGCTGAGTGTGGCATTTTGCTTTAGAAAGATATTTTCGCAAGCTAGAGCTAAAACTGTCACGCATATATGAAGACAACAACAGGATGAACAACAGGAGCTCCAAACAATGATAATGCCATCGGCTTGTCTGGGGAGAGACGTTGTTCTTGTTTTTCTAGCAGACTTTTGTATGAAATCAATAGTTTCATGGCTATTCGGGTGTGAATTGTCTCCCCTCTCTGTTCTCTTTCTCTCATTCAGGGATTGAGATCATGAGGTCATTGTCAGGAAGTTGTTTCACTCTTTTCCCATCTGTCATGATTCATCACTCATTTAGTCAGTGCTGGAGCATACTCAGTGAAGAACAAGCAGACCAGAAGACCTCTAAAGATGATCTGATAGCAGTGACTGTTTCCAGCACTCCCTAACCTCTGTCCATCTCCCCTACCTCAACCCCCCCCCCCCCCCCAGAGAGAGAGAGAGAGAGAGAGAGAGAGAGAGAGAGAGAGAGAGAGAGAAACAGACAGACACACACACACACACACCTTCTTTCTATCTATCTATCTCTCTCTCTATATATATATATATATATATATAACATTCTCTCATCTACCTGCCTATGTGCTACCCTTTTATCCATTGGTATTCTACTATCTCACTTTCTTTTAACTATTCAGCATAGCTATCAATCTATTTTCTAAACCATCTTTAAATCATTTCCACAACCAAAATAAGATTGTGTGAGGCCACAAAGTTTCTTCTGGAACTTATTTTTCTAGTTTAGGTCATATCTTATTGCAAATGATAAAACATTCTGAATTCTGTGTTTTCTTAACAACTTTTGTTTCAAGAAGTGATTGAAGTTTGTTTTAACCTTCAGGTTTTGATTGAAGGTTAATGGAGGCCTTTTCCTCCCTGTTCTATTTTTCTCATCTATTACATACATTGGGTGGTGGAGAGATAATGTGATAGATTAAGTCATCTGTAATGTCCTGGGATGAACATCTGTCACCTGATTGACTGACTAACATGACTTTCACCAGTCAATCTACCAGATGGCGTCTGGCGCCATCACACTAATGATGATGACGGTGCACTCTCCGGTAGATATGCTTTTAGTCCTAATTTATGTTAGTTAGTCAGATTCTCAACTAAGTTCTGTAGCAACACATTATGACAAAGAAATGTATTTAACTCAACTTTATACTGTATTCATATCTATTACAGTAGTTTAATTATAGAATCAATTAGCACATTTGCATTGTGTCACCGAGTTCTTGCTTGGCATTTGCAAGACATGCTGTTAAAACACACTTCCACTTGCATGAGTAGTCCTGAGAAATGATGTTACTGTTCTCATGCTCTCTCTCTCTCTCTCTCTCTCTCTCTCTCTCTCTCTCTCTCTCTCTCTCTCTCTCTCTCTTCTCTCTCTCTCTCTCTCTCCTTCCCCCACTGTCATAAGTACTGGAAGAATGTTCCAAGACTAAATTATCAAGTGATCTGTTTAACACAGAGCCACTGCAAATGAAATCACTCCTCATCATTCATTTACACAAACAGATCATTGTTTCAGTGCTGCTCTTCCATGTCCCTCAGTGTCATACCATGAAAGATGAGACTCCGGCTTTGTGTACTTTGTGCCCTTCTGCATTCTTCAAACCGTCATTTGAGAAAGCAGCTAAATTGCAATGGCTTTTATTGAATTTAATTTGATGGATCTGACCGGTTTCTGTGGCAAGTGTGCAAGTATTGATGATATACATGACCTTGTCTACTTCAGTTGTAAACCTGCTCAATCTTTCATATGGGCCCATATTTGTGTGGTATGGATTATTGATTTGTACATTATTCCCTCATGCATTATTAATATGTTGAACATGAAATAAACAGACATGACACTCTCTTCACCTCTCTTCACTCTGAGTGATGTGAAGACAATTGGAGAGCTTGGGACCCTGGCCCAGCTCTGGGAAAACAAGCCATTTTTCAAGGGTCTAGGTCTGGCTTTACATCTTCTAAGCTTGAGATTGTCCAAACCCTTTAAAGCACACATACAGTACAGTAAAAAGGAGAAACACTTCTAAATCCTATCCCTATTTATTTAGATACAGATTTTTTATTTGCTAAAAACAGAAGTGAACAATATGCAGGGTTGTTATATAGCCTTGCTATCGTTGGCCTTTATCTTTTAAAATGACTTCCTTCATGGTCTATGAGGTTCCAGGTGGCCCTGAGCAACAAATACCAGTGACCTTCCCTCCTCGCTTGAGATGGCTGCCAGTGTGCATTAGTCACCCAACCAGATATGTAAAATGTCAATCACAAAAGGGGATGATTAGAGAGAGGCCCGTCATGGGAGATACAACTGAAGAAAGGCATCTGACAGCCCAGATATTCCTTGATCAACCCCCCACGC
Organism: Argentina silus; assembly: GCF_951799395.1. Taxonomy (NCBI): domain Eukaryota; kingdom Metazoa; phylum Chordata; class Actinopteri; order Argentiniformes; family Argentinidae; genus Argentina; species Argentina silus. The sequence goes on along the minus strand of NC_139655.1, from coordinate 8,478,209 downwards.
GTCGACGCAGGTGATCAGGTTTACTTTAATCTACCTAATAGAGTGAGACCACATTCTCATCTGGGTTCTTCTCTCCTATTCCCATTCCTCAGAGCTCACCCTCATATTTCACTGCCATCCACAGGCACTCGTTACTACAGTTCAATGCTGGAGCTACAGCATGTCATTAAACCTCACGTAGATTACCATGTTAGCATGTAATTGTTTAATCAAGATTGATGTCTAAATTTGCTTGTAAGTGACATCCTATTTTCCCAAATGTCTTTGGTGCTGTTCTCTCTCATGGTATCTACTATGGCATCTTCTCTTGTTTTGTTTGAATGTGTTAATCTGTAAATACAATGCTTAAACGTAGCATCTGGCACACAGAGAGGTTGGCAGGTTTCTGTGGGGTAGTAAGTGGTGCCTTTAATGAAGATGCATCATGCTGGTTAAAGGTTTATCTCCCATCGTATGGCCCAGCAGATGCTAATGCAGTGTATAACCTCCATGGCAGAAGCCCTTCATTTCCACACGCCAGTGCATCCTCATCAGTGCTAATAAACTGTATAGCCAACCAGCAGGACTGCAACATACTCACCACAAACTCTGATATCATATACACTGGGTCACATACAGTATGCAGTGTGGTGATTAGGCTACACAAAGCACAACACTAGGTATGGTGTTATTGAAGATTTGACGAGTGTGTTTGCTGTAATATGGAAGATCTTTCATCTGCAATTACAAAACTGTATTAGACAAAGTTAAACCAATTATTGTTCTCATGGAGTATAAAACTATCCAAACCAATTGTGTAAATTGAGGTGGTCTGTGTGGATGTCAAATTCCAGAGTTACGTGATAACTACAGTAGGACTCCCAGAGGCTGCACAGTCCTCTAAGGCTAGCTTTATCCCACGCCTGATTTCAATGCTAATTCAAGCCTTAGCCCAATATCATTTATAGTAATGCAAAGGTAATGCAATAGCAATCTCAATGGGATTCTTCAATCCTGGCGTCCATATGCTCTGCTTTGAGCCAATTTATATGTAATGTTGTGTTTAACCTCAGTGTTATCTGAAATGCACAGGCATGAAGGACAGGGGATGAAATGAAATGTTTATTGCGTTGTAAATATTGTAAATGTAATCATGATGCTGTAGCCCCCTTGCCCAGCACATCCAATTATGGCAGGGTAATAATGCCTTTTGTCAGGGCAATCCTCCACACCTCTCCTTGTGTGATCGTTCAAATGCATGAAAAAACGTTCCACCTACTGTAAGTGTGTGCTTATGAAAACACACAGCAATCAATGAGATGAAATGTCCGGCTATCCATTGTCCCAGCTCCCCAGAATCCATTTAAATAAAAAATATGCTTGGTACAAATAAAAGTGGTCGTTATGTCTTTATTAGACATATCCCTGTGAAGTCCTCATTTGTCTCGACAGTCATTACAGTTAATTCACAACAAGGTAATTGTTTTTATCCAGTTAACATTTACAGTGGTGATTATTATCATTGTGTTGAACACACACTTTAGAGTTTGAAGCCGCCAGTGTAAACATAGGGGATTAGATAGCATTGTGTATTTTCCATTTAGTGAAAAAGATACACACTGAGCAGAAATGAATTGTCATTTTTAGGCAGAATGCAGGCAAAAGCAGTAAAGCTGATGCCTCTGAGTTTAGTTCCAGTGTCCATCGAGGTGGTCCACTGCTCTATCTGAGGCTGTAAATGGACTAGGTCAGTGGAGTGTGTGTGTGTGTGTGTGTGTGTGTGTGTGTGTGTGTGTGTGTGTGTGTGTGTGTGTGTGTGTGTGTGTGTATCTGTGTGTGTGTGTGTGTGTGTGTGTGTGTGTGTGTGTGTGTGTGTGTGTGTGTGTGTGTGTGTGTATCTGTGTGTGTGTGTGTGTGTGTGTGTGTGTGTGTGTGTGTGTGTGTGTGTGTGTGTATCTGTGTGTGTGTGTGTGTGTGTGTGTGTGTGTGTGTGTGTATCTGTGTGTGTGTGTGTGTGTGTGTGTGTGTGTGTATCTGTGTGTGTGTGTGTGTGTGTGTGTGTGTGTGTGTGTGTGTGTATCTGTGTGTGTGTGTGTGTGTGTGTGTGTGTGTGTGTGTGTGTGTGTGTGTGTGTGTGTGTGTGTGTGTGTGTGTGTGGTTTAGGAGTCTGTAGAGAGGCTGAACAGACAGCAGGCGCTGGGCTGGGGCACATCTGTGGAGCTAAAGCACTGGGCCTGAAGGGGACAATCACAAACCGTCACAGGGAGCGAGCAGACCTCTCCACTGGAGGTTTAGCAGACTTGAACACTCACAAACACACAATGTAGGAGGCTTGTGAACATACAAGCAGGCCAATGTGTACTCTGTTTAGTGAAGTCAATATTGATAAGACTAGGACCTAGCCATAACATGTCAACATCATGTTGCTGTTCAAGATCATCATAAAACTGGAAATTGTGAATGATAACATTGCTGTATATGTTCAATGAATTAGCCTACAGTGTGAATATGCAAGGCACATTCTGGGCAGCCTGCTATGACAGCAGTTATGACAAGTCAGAATCAGGGGTCAAGGATGGCAGTAGTTCACAAATGGAATGCTGCAAAATCAAATCAAATCAAATCAAATGTATTTGTCTATATTGCATACAGTTGTAATAGACAAAGTGAAATGTTTTGGGATCTCACTCCACGCTCAACAACAGCAACAACAATTCAATAATAAGTAATAAAAAGTGACAAAAAGTGACAATAAAGTGACAATAGTATGCACACAGATATCTACAGTACACTGTACTGAGATGAGGATGAGGGAAAATACTAACCAATAATTGTTAATAATAACATATTACTAAGAGGAGACTTAGGGGAAATATTTGAGTATAATTAACTTGTGGTTTATTGTGAACTACATAATAAATGAGTATCGCCGTGTAGGGAAATATGAGTTATTAGCTAAACTTCATAAAACCCTGGCTACATCCCACTGCTGGCTTTTGTCTGAAGTCAAAAATTGTAAGGCCTAGTCAGCAGGCCCAGCGTCAGGGTAAAGTAACTGAGAGGGCACATGAAATTTCTGACGGGGCACAACTACCCAGTCAGCAGACAATTGTGGGCCAGATCTGGTCCTGTGTTGGTACATAACGGCAAGTGGGCCAGACCTGGTCCAAATGTGGCAGGCCAGCCCTGGGTTAGAGTTGGCAATTTGCTCATGGGCCAGCTCTCTTCTGATACTTTCCTGTCATTACTGGGCCACTTTTGGGCTAAATGTGGGGGACCAGTACTGGGTGACAGTTGGCACTTTGCTCATGGGCCAGCTTTGGGAAGTGATATCTGGCCCTGATACCTTCCTGTCATTACTGGGCCACTGTTCTAAGTGTTGGGGACCAATACTGGGTGGGAGTTGAAACTTTGCTGAAGGACAGCTCTGTTATGAGGAATGTGACTCAGATACGTTCCTGTAGTTACTGGGCCATCTTTTGTCTAAATGTGGGGGACCAGTACTTCATGACAGTTGGAACTTTGCTCATGGGCAACCTCTGGCTTGAGGTTTGTAGCCCAAATTAGTAACTGTAGTTGCGTCACTTGGATTTTCCAAGAAATGCCATGAAAATGTTAATTCTGTGAAAGCTATTCCACGTCTCCCTTCGCACCCTATATTCAATCCCAAGTCACATCCCAACTCAACTGAGCTAGCAGTGTTTATAAATGCACAGACCATTAAGGAGAATCTACTCATCTCATCTAGTTTGGAAGTGTTTGATTGTGGAACATTGACAGACTCATCAAAACAAGATGAGATGAGAAACATACTAACCATTTCAATCAATCTAGACTCATCCCATTTGGTTTTGATGAGTCTGTCAGTGTGGCCAGTAAAAAAAAAAAGAAGCAGACTGACAATATTTCATCAGACAGATCTTTGGTGTCTCAGACTAAGACAGTAACAAATTACTGAACTGATACAACAAAAATCCATACATATTTAGTTCTGAACAAATTGGATAAGAATACAAACTGGTAGTAAATCATCTTCCTCTGACTTCCAAAAAGCAAGTGACGGCACTGTCTTATACAACACTGTGGGGACAATGCCCCAAAAGTGTAGTTAAGGCAAAGACTCAGTGGTCCCTAAAGAACCCAAGGTGCTGATCACAGAGCAGGGGTGTTAACCCTGGTGTTGCACAGTACTTACATTTGTAGGCCCCTCATACTATTCTATCATTACAAATGGCTGCCGTTCATGGGTGGCACTCATTGGTGGAGTATGGATTGTTGTAGCTCTACTCAATCATAAATGTCCTGCCCTGAGATGTACAGTAATGTGTCGTTCATGTGTGTTCAGAACTAGGAACCTCTGACATTTTCGGAAAATCATTGTACAAAGATGATACCAGTTTCCCATTCAGAGAGTAAATGAAGTGGAGGACAGTGAAGTGGAGGATATAGAGGATGTGAGATGTAGTGAGTACTGGTGAGATTTAGTGAGGTATTATTTTACTACAACACATCATTGACTCACATGAGATATTGTATCCCACTGAAATTCAAAAAGATGGTTATTTTCAAGTACAGTTTGTCCTCATGTAAATTTCAGAATCTCTCCTTTGCAATCAAAACACCAACTACCAACATTTACAATGGAGGGTTTCAGACAGCATGAGTTAATCAGAAACATAGGCACCCTCTTTTATTTTTGTCAGTGAAACGTTGACATTTTAACTTTCACCGCCTTGCAATCTGTGAGGGGGACAGGAGGCATTGAGCTGTACTTAGTGTAAGATGTATGAGTTTAGCTCTGCAGACAGAAGCCCAGGGGAAAAAAATTAAAGTGGGAGGAAAATCATTAGCTTTGTTTGCATGTTCCCTCTCAATTACACATCTCCCAAGTCTGGCAAAAACAGCGTAAAAAGAATAAGATCTTCACCTAGGATAACAATTTATCACCCGCCTCTGTTCCATGAATGCATACTGTATGCCTTCTAAAACATCCTCAGCTTGCTGCTGAATTACAGTGTGCTGCTCAGCCCTGCCTGGGCCCAATCACAAAGCAACATTTCATGGCAAGGGGGAAACGGACGACTTCACATTGTGACAAAACTATTGCTCATTCCACCTCTCAATATTTATCATTGTACAATTTCCTCCGCCGCCCGCTCTCTCGGGCATGATTTATGACACACTCGCCCTCAGCCTCATCAGAACGAGGACACGTTCATCACAGGGATTTTTCCGAGGCATCAGTTTTGTTTAATCCAAAAGAGGGTAAGACAGAGAGACACAGAGAGAGAGAGAGAGAGAGAGAGAGAGAGAGAGAGAGAGGGAGAGAGAGAGAGAGAGAGAAAAAAAAGAGGAGATACGGAAAGAGAGTGTGAGGATGAGAGAGAAGCCAGCATCCACTTATCTATACATCAAAGAGGTGGCACTGCCTCGCAAATTTGTTAAAGCTCATTTGTAATGTTTTCCGCTTGTCACCGGCCTTAATACACACTGCTCATGGGAATCGTAGCCTGCCACATGATCAATGGGAAGAGAGGAAAGTTACATCTTACCATTAAACGCTTTTGACTCGCAATATGCAAAGCGAAGGCGCTCTGAGTGATGCTTTTTTGCAGCGGCTGGGGTTAGTTGTCATATAGATTATAAATTGCACTTTTGGTGCACAACCGAAGGCACGCTCCCCTGCATATGAAAGCCCAGGCTTTGTTAAGCACTCTCTCAATGTCACCCACATACCCCCCAAATCCTCAGATCCACTGTGTGCACCATTGGCAAGGCTAATGGGGAAGGTGGCCAGAGTATACCAACTCATTATATATCAGTTTAACAGTATAATGTTAGTAAAAGATATGTTGTTTTCCCTTCAAATGGGTCTGAAAATAAGTGAAACCTGGTCTGATGACCATAAGCTGACACTTCTAATTAAGCTGGGTTGAATACTGATATGTATTGCCACAAGGCAGTAAGATTATGTCCAGAGAGGGTATATCATTTGAGGGTTTTATTAGGGTTGTCAACACCCCAGCACTCAATGATGGTGACAGTAGTTTACAATGGTTTTCATCTGCAAGAATCAATGAAACAGGGAACTACAGGTTAAAGGAATGGTTCATCCAAATTACAAAATCACATGTTTGGTTTGTTACCCTGAACTGAGTCTATGGACAAGGACAAACTTCAATCAACACTTTGGTTCTGTTTATCTGGGCACTGTAACTACCAGCTAATTGTTAGCCTTTTTAACCAAAACCCAATGCAAGTCAATGGACTTTAAGTTTGCATCTTTGAAAAGTTATTCCCAAATCATCTCAAATTCGCTGAAAAGACTCACTTACTTGGTATAAATAACTTTGAAATGATTTGAGCATGACATTTCAAATATGCTATCTTAGGGTCCATTGACTTGCATTGGATTTTTGGTTACGAAAACTAACAACCCAGACTGTTAGTTCCAGGGCCCAGATAAACAGTGTGGATTGAAGTCTGTCCTTGTCCATCAACTAATTTTGGGCAAACTATCTGTTTAAACGTGGATAAATTGTATAAATGTGCAAAATACAAATATGATTATGATGCCACAACAATAATGCAATCACACAATTGAATTGTCATAATGGACATGCAAGATATTTAACACAGTAAAACACTGATCATCTCCCTCCAGACTAGTTAAAAGCAGCAATTAGAACTGTACAGAATAACAGCGGAGCAACTTGCATGTCTATACCTCACACAGCCCTTGGCTGGCAGCCTTTATGGCTTTATATAATTTTTTAGCAGCGTCACATTCGGAGTGGATTTGATTTCCTGCATACTCACATTGTTATCAATAATAGTGGCCAATGCTTCACATAAATTCAACAAGAAAAAGGGCCCCTCCTCATTGCAAATTAAATGATTCGATATTTATAACGCTCAGAAATGTATAATATTTTAGGTTGACATGCTGAAGCGCAGACTTGGTGATATCATATGTAGTGATCTAGGGGAAGGTCATAAAGCTCTTGTCCCTCTTTACCAAGTAGCCTAGGCTGCTCACATTATTGTATTGCCTCCTGGTGTAGACATAAAATGGAGTACTTCGGAGCACAAGATCACAAGGGACTATGAACACAACAACGCACATTGTTGCTAAAAGTAGCTCCAATCATTTCACGTGTGTTGAGGTATGCACAGAGACCTTGCATGAGCCTTAAGAGTAGGGAAAGGGAGTGACAGCGGAATTACACAGCGTGATAGGAGCGCATAGCGCTGTCACTGGTGCACGCATGGAGTGGGGCTGGCCTTTTTTCCACAGGGTCTATTTCATGTGCTAGGCCGATTTAACTACTGAATTTGTAATCCTGTATCACTATCTGTACTGCCACATTAAACAGTTTCAAAAGAGAGTTCAGATGTGCCTCGTCCTCAGGGTACCCAAACTAAGTAAACCTGTCTCAATGTGCCATTCATCATAATCACAATACACTTCACATCTCGCTGAGCATTCCCATGAAAGAGCCTCCATATGAGCACATTATTTAAAAGAGCTCCATCCAGGTAATTACAGGCGATTAAGTTATAATCATTGATTAAAGAAACCTCCTAATCTATTTATTTGTTCCTGCTAAATACTCAAAGCGTCAACAGAAAAAAATGTCTTAAGGGGAAGTCATAGTCAGCCGTGTTGGCGGATGGAGAAAAGTCCAGCATATAAAGCCTTTTTTAATTTGTTGCGGAGACTGAGGATAACTGAAATAACCTGATTATTGGTTGGCTGTCAAGACGAGACAGTGGAGGGGGTAGAGATCTTATTAAAGCACATAGAGTAATTGAAGATTCTAACGTTTACAATGACAACAGCTTAGTCCTTCCACCCTCAAGCAGTGTGTTTAAAGTTTTAAATTAATATTTCTCATCACCTGAGGAGACTGACAGTCAATTGAGAAAATCACAAACAGTAAAAAGGTACTCTTTTGAATCATCAATAGTGCATTAGCTGTCAGCAATACTTGCTTAGCCAAATCATAAATGACTAGAAGAAACAGGGAGATTGTTTTCAATAGGTTGCTGTTTACCTGTGGGCTTTCCTTTAACTTGACATTCCCCTTTTGGTGTAGTGACAGTCAGTCTTTGATTGAAACATTGTCACACTGTCAACACAGATGATGTGATACTATACATGCTATTGTATTTGTTGTAATGAACTCTCACATTTGCACAACTGATCCACTGACAAAAGAGAACCCTTGCGGAAATAAATGATTATCTGTGTTATTTCAATATTTCCTGCCATTGTAAACATTTCAGTGAACATATCCCTTCAATTTCCCAGTGAAATCTATTTGTTTTATGCCCATGACTTACCGACTGCACCACCTAAACAGCAATAATGATATAAATGACTGTGCAAATGAATCTAGATTTCACTTCTGTACCTCAACAGAGTTCTCTTACAGACAGGAACTTTGAACCAACCTGGTCTTATGGAGGATTCTCAGCCTGCACAGTGCAGAATATCCCCCAGGAATGGAATGTGAAATACTTGGTTAAGCTGTTTATTGATCTTGAGGAAAGGTATTCCCAGCTCTGTGCTTCCTGTGAAGACAAACCTTTCAGAGGATGCTCTGTCTGCACGGCCGGTCAGTACTGATAGACATCAGATATCTATCCACCCACACAGACACAAAAGGACACGCACACACATGGACACGGACAAAGACACAGACACATGCACCCTTCTACACACCACACACAATTGCATGTCTTGTGCTCATATAGACATGCAACCAGTCATGAGCAAAAACTTTCAGTTGTCACAGTATCCCACTATTGTCACAGTATCCCACATACTGCGTAATATCACAGTATCAGTGTCAGAGTTGTGCAGACACACATTCAAACACAATAAATAGAAATGTACATACATGCATCAAACTGTTGGTATTACAGCATCTCCCTAGAAAGCATTGTTAGGGGCCCACCCTCAAAATGAACAACTATGCTGAACTACTGTACAAGGTAAACACATTTATGGATCTAAAATGATGAATGGGTCGAATTGTCATAAATGTGGAGCATAAATTCATACCTCCATGTTTGTTAGCAGTGACCATTATTTGAGATACAAATGATACAGTACAGGGACATCTTGTGCAGGCATGAGTTATGAATTGATTGATGGTGTATGATCAAAGCAGACCTGCAGCTGGGCAACAGTTGTATAATGAAATAAACCCACTCCTTCCACTTTCTGTAGCTGGAGGTCATATACATGTTTATGCACTTCCCAGCAATAAAAAAAGACATGTTTAGCTGTCCAGGGCATTGCCTGCATAAATGTAAGGTCCCTATTGTAATCCGAGGCTCCAGTTGTCTTATCTCCCCATGTAAACCATTAATTAATTGATGGTAATCAGTATAGAGAATAAGTGTGTGGCTCCTTTTGACATAATTAATTACCTAAGCTCAGGCACTTGGGGAAGCACCTTAATTAAATGTGTGCACTCTCAGAGTTCTTATAAATGTTTATCTCAAAGTGAGAGTTTTTTACACCTTATAGTCAGATGGTTCCTGACCCTGAAAGTAGTGGGCCAGGAGAAACTGGTGGTTTCTGGGTTGGTGGTTTCAGATGGTTCTGAGTTGTTTAAATAGCCACTACTAACTGCAGCTAACAAAAAATCACTGGGAGTAAATAGGATCAAGAGCAAGTTCAACATGTGTAGCTGAAGTTACTAGTGGCTATTTTAACTCTGAACCATGGATTACAGTTTCTCCTGGCCCATGAACTACTTTCAGGGTAAGGAACCTTTTGACTACAGTGTACAAAATGGATTTGATTGACTATGTATTACGTAACCCCCTCTATATGTTCACCTATTTGGTTATGTTATCTGCTGACCTGCTTTGGGCTTCACTCATTACTGATCTGACCTTGAGTCACCTGTCAGTGTGTGAGTAAGAACATTGTGAAGATGCAATATTGTGTAATTTGCATTTGGGTTTCCAATCTGCACTGTGCTATAGTATCATTTGTAAACCCCCAAGGCAAAGTATCACTGTCTCTCCTGCTGTCTGTCACATCAGCGCTGCAGCTTCCTTCTCCCTTCTATTAGTGTCATCACGCTCTATTGAACAGAACTTGTCATACTGATACCAAACTAATCAAGACAAATTAATTCATTTAACTGATGATAATAATGTTATTAAAATGCAAATTGTTAATTTCTGTTAATTGCTCCACATCACATGTAATCAATCTCAACAACTTTTATCATAGGATCTGATATTTTACTCTCCCTGTATATCAAAGATTTATATTTTTATTTTTCGAATAAAAGAGGTACATGATTTTCATGGTCTGGTTACATATATATGTGGCTCTGTGTCATACCGTTTATTCTTAATCTTGTTTTTTGTCTCTGCTCCACTGGTTGTGAATGAACTTCTTACAGCAGGGCATTAATTGGATACAGTATGATTGATCAGCTAAATGAAGAAAATGTGGATGTTTGCCACACTACTATTTAATCTTACTACAGTATATCAGGTAACTAAATCATAACTAACGCTATTATAAGGACACACCAGATTGCAATTCCCATAGCAGGTGCACAGTTCTAGGTATCTCAAACTTCAAACTGTGGTTGGAATGGACTGTTTCAAACTGTGGTTGGAATGGACTGTTTCAAACTGTGGTTGGAATGGACTGTTTCAAACTGTGGTTGGAATGGACTGTTTCGTAGTGTGATTAAGGGCACCAGGAGCGTGAGACAACGTTGTTCTGATGTTGTGATATCTGGGTCAGTGCTTCCTTGTGTTCAGGGCTAAAGCTAATCAATAAAACCCTGTACAAATGTGAAAATATTACCACTTCTCACAGTCTGTTTCTGGAAATGTTTAAGGAAATGTTATCACTTACCAGCCATGAAAAGACAGATGAAACATCATGAATAGCTAGCTAACAATCTCTTGTGGCCAAAAGCAGGTTGTGCAGACTGCACACATACAGTTCTGAACTGTTTTTATACAGTATGGTCCCTGTTGATATAGTAACCCTTTAGTTCAACTGCAGCACAAGGCAGGTTGGGGTTACCCATGAAAATAGAATTCCCAGAATTCCCTTTACAGGGATGAGTAAGGCTGTCTCCTGTTTGTATATGACTCTAACTTGAGGCCACGGCAGGAGATGATCCTCTATCTCTGTCATCATTCCCCTATGGTCCTGTCATTGCCAAAGGTTAGCATTTGCACTTTGACACATGGAACCACAGATCAAATGAATTGTGATGTGGCTTTGGAAAGGTTGCGGCCTCTGTTGGTGTTGAGAGAAGAGAGATTGTGCTGGTTGTGTGTGTGCGTGCGTGCGTGCGTGCGTATGTGTGTGCATGTCTGTCCTTGTGTGAATGTGACAAGTATGAATGTTCATAGACTGAAACCAAATTGAAAGAGATTTTGAAAATGGTATTTTCATTCATCTGTCTGTCACTAACCTGTCATGTATAATGACTGTCAATGTCAGCAGTAGTGTTAGAACTAAGACAAATACTAATGGCTCTATTAGTTCAAGAAGCTTCAAATCATTGATTTACTGTGTATCAATCTAATCAATTATCAATTAGCTGGTTAATCAGTTACTAAAACAGACTGAAGTGTATCATGTTGTGTGGCAGTCAACTGAGCAAGGACAGATCCAACCTAAACCTCATTGCCTGACTGGAAGAGTATAGCTGAGCTGAACCACTCATCATACTGAATTATGATGTTGCCTGGTACTATGCCTACACTAACAGGACCAGAGGACAGAGATAGAACCATGACTCTCCACCTCACTCTCCATAGTGATGTGTCACCCAATCATTATATTCAACCTGGACTGATAATCCTACACTGAAAATGTGTCGATACCCTACAGCTATTTCAGTGGGTGACAATGATTTCACTCACTTGAAAATGAAAGTCTACGGCAGGAGTTGACAAGTAGGCTAGACTCATATATTTCTTCAAGGGTGTATATTTCTTATGGAAGAGCTGTTCTCTGATGATAAGACCTGCTTTAGCAAGATATCTGCTCATTCTGTAGCTATTTGTTGCTGTGATATATTTAACAATATATTTTTATGTTGAAAGAAAATTTTATGTTAAGTTCCTATTATGATTGCTCATTTCCAACGTCGCTTTACACCAACAAACCACATTGATTCTTGAGAAATCAGTCTCCTTTCAATGCTTGTCACATAATTATGGCCCCTTGTACATTTTTTGTGTCATTTAGAAATTATTCAGGGTACAGCATAATGGAAGTAATTCGACGGCCCATTTTCAAATTAAATTCAGTCTTTTCATGGAGTAAAATGTCCTGATATGTCTGAGAAAATCCACAGTTTGAATATGTTTGCCCCTGGCTTGATGGGTGTGATATAGATATTACATTTCCATGAGTTCAATGAGTGAGAACTACTATATCATTTGTTGTAATTGAAAATTACAGCAGACTATTCTCCAATATGAAGATAGATCATATTGAGCAAAGTCAGCTTCCTTGATTTACTTAGTAATGTCTGGTTTGATTACTTGGAGCATGTGGCTCCATAGGATGAACAAAAAACTGTCAAAGATGTTTAAATTGTCCTGTGATGACAACCCCCAGACAACAGATGCCCTGTGTAATCAAGTTTGCAGGCAAGCTTTACGATAATAGTTGAATGAGGATATGTGTTTCCCTTACAGTGTAAATGTATGAAGATATATTATAACGTTTGCCAAACATGTTTACATTATATGCCCCCAAAATCATTCACCTGTATGAGAAAGCTTTTTTTCAGGGATGAGTTTTGAGAGGATGCCTTTACAGGTCAGTTGCAGGTCACAAGGCAATTCATACTCCTCTTATCACTCCAATTACACAGAAATGAAGTATTTCTTAATTCTTCCTCCTTGTGGTCACTCAAATTCAAGGAGTCCAAATTCCAAATAAAACTCATTAAAAGACTGTTCTCCCCCTCAGATGCTTTAATACTCTGACTGATGAAAAGCAATTAGGAGCAATGTTCATTAATTACACGTGAGTCTATAGCCAGATACTGGAGCCTAAGCATGGTGTGCGACCGAATCCACCACCTGAATCCAATTTTGCCAACTTGCACAATGTTCATGATTTGTTCAATCAAGACGTCACGGACAATTTGTCTGCCGTCCTTCCTTGGCCAGTGCAACTCCCCGCAAAAGAAAATTGGAGTATCCGTCAGCCGTCCCTGAGGATTCTGCCTTTGGGAGACATAGTGTCCTCCTCCTCCACTGACAAACCTTGCGCCCGCCTCACTTGTCACTGTAATTAGTTTTGTTTCTCTACCATTGTGCTCGGCACCCTCCTTTATTGCTGCATAGCTTCTGGAAGCGGACCTATTCCCCAGGATTGCATTAAAGGGGCCGGGTCAAACTGCCTTGGTGTGAAAAACAAGTGTTATCCAAAGCATTGATCTCTTCCTCTCTCAACAGCTTGTAATAAGCAAACATGCTCTGTGTTCAACCCCCAGCACTTCTATCTTTCAGCAAAACAACAATTACTGTGTGCTGTTCCACTAATTAATCAAGGATGGCTTTAATTAAATACCGCATATGGGCTAGCTACTGATGAAGGAGGTTATGAGGGGCTTGACTCACCCACGGATGGTAGAACAAATCTTACAGATTGATCAACACCAATATTACTTTATCAACCCATGTGTGGTCTCTGCAGAAACACTTCTTATCTAGTGTGCACAGGAAGCCGTGCTCAGGAATTGAAAAATAAATGTGTGTGTGTGTGTGTGTGTGTGTGTGTCTGTGTGTGTGTGTGTGTGTGTGTGTGTGTGTGTGTGTGTGTGTGTGTGTGTGTGTGTGTGTGTTTGTGTGTTTGTGTCAAGGGCAGCATCCTATAAATGCAGGTTCTGCAGCACATCATGGACATTCCTGGTTCTGATATGAAACACTATTAACCTTTTCACAAGCCTAGCTACTTTTGATTTTATTCAATACTTTTTGTTTTCCATTTTCTTCTTCTTGTGCATTTCACATTCTGGATGTTTACTCTGTTTTTAGTCTGTTAAAAGATGTCTAGTCTGTTGAAAAACAACAACCTCTGTGATCTTGCCTACAAAAAGTGGATTGGCTACTAATACATGGTATTTTCAGTGGGTCCTCTGTGGGTCCCATACCGACAACCTCATTGTAATACAGCCATTAAACTCCACTATATCTGACTCATAGCATTATATAATGGCTTTACTAGAACGGTTTCAGCATTACCAATACCACACACATGTTGTGGTTCATTTATAACCGAGAACAGCCTTTTAGTAATCAGATAGCTGTTCGATTACACTGAACTGCTGACTCCCCGGAGGAAGGCTTCTGAAGGACGATTTACCGCCTCAGTGCTGATGTGATGTGTATCCTTTGTTAGCTTGTGTATGTGTGTGTATGCGTGTGTGTGTGTGTGTGTGTGTGTGTGTGTGTGTGTGTGTGTGTGTGTGTGTGAGAGAGAGAGAGAGAGAGACACACACACACACAGAAACAGAGAGCTAACCACTTCACTCAGCCCATCTATTGTACAGCAGCAGTGGATGTTCTGATTCTCTCTCAGGGTTGGTGACACCATTTGAATCTTAAAAAGAGACAGTGAAGAGGGAGGCAAGGTTGGTATCAGCTGTGTAAATCAAGGTGACTAATACAGCAACAGTAACCTGTCATTGGATGTAATTCCAGTGATAGATTTTTTTTGAGGGATGGTGTTGTGTTTGAATAATTTGACACCAATAGCACTGGATTTGGGATATGATATTTGCTGTTACCAGGCTGGGAATTAGTGTGTCATGTTAATGCAGGCTTACTAATACAGACTGTATGGACACCAACAAGCAAATGACCGCACACAATGAAGAGCAGCACACACTGGTGTCTGGATGTGGAAATTCAAACTATGAATTACAGCATGTGTGCAGAGATGATGACACAGACACATACTCTGAATATCATAGATGTAGAGTGCAGGCTTACTCAATCACAAAGCATCATGTCAGAGCCTATATTGAGTTCCTCTGTTGACACTGTACACCATGCATGGGAGACCATGGTTAATGCTTCAAAGCTTCAAAACAATTCATAGTGACATGACACTTTTGGCACCTGGCGTGGCCTAGAAGTGCATCCTGTGCACCTGTGTGGGAGGAGCCAATTGATCTCAGTAAATCCATTCACACATTAAAAAACACCTGTCACCTCATCTGTCTTCATACAGTAAGCAGTGGGACTGCTTAGGCTAGTTGACTGCATGAATTCAGCTGTGTTTGTAAACTGGACATTGATGACACACAGCCTACTACTATTGAGTATTTTTGTGTAGCCTAAGACAAAGTTTGGCGTACATGTCAAGCAGTTGAAACATTTCTCTAGAAATAGTGATGCCTTCTATTTAGTTGCAATTTATTAATGGGCTGTGGGACCAGCAAGGTTCTGCCAGAGCCCTCAAAAAACAGCTATGTGAGCTTTGTAAAATCAGTTGTGGGCTACAGTTACAAACACAAACAGTTTGACGAGCCACAGAGATCTAAAGGGAAGCAGAAGGATCTATCAAGTGTCTTCAGTGGTGGATGTACATCAGGCATCCAACAGCCACCTGACCTGGTATTCAAGGATGGTCAGAGGCAGAACAAAGTCACCAAGTATAGGGCCAAGTTTGATCCCAGAGTGACAGCAAGGTAAGTGTGACTAGGCTACTTAATGTATGGTACAGACTAACCACTAATGCTCAAAAACCAGCTTTATGTCAATGCAAATGTTTATATTTTTCTAAAGTTATATGCACAATGGACCAGGTTATTGAATATTTGATGCTGCTGCTGCTGCTAATTATTGAATTATCAACTAATCATAGTTCATTACACTGTCTTTGTCATTTGGCTCAACAATATTGTTTTACTTTCTAAGCCAGATATTTCTGTTACCAATATAAAGAAGAAAGAAGCCCTTTATCATGGCCAGGAAGAAATGTATGCTGCTATGCATAATTAAAATATTTGCTAGTGTAGCATGAATAATATTCACCTGCTAATATTCATATGTTGAGCATGCACTGTATATAGGCTTTATTCACTGGCCATATAGGAGACCAACCCTCTCAATGCATCACCAGTGTGCTAGAGTTTTTTCCTTAGTTTATTTGCTCTGAGAACCTGGAGCAAGTTAAGGTGTGCAAAGTTTTCTCGAACAACTGTCCTCAGGTATGACATCAAGGCCCTGATCGGCCACGGCAGCTTCAGCCGGGTGGTGCGGGTGGAGCACAGGGCCACACGCCAGCCCTTCGCCATCAAGATGATGGAGGTGGCGGCGATGGAGGGGCGCCAGGTGTGCGACTCAGAGCTGGCAGTTCTGCGAAGGGTCAGTCACACCAACGTGGTGCAGCTGGTGGAGGTGCTCCAGTCGCCCCAGCGGGTCTACATGGTGCTGGAGCTGGCCACAGGTGGAGAGCTATTGGAC